>NC_057925.1:24245020-24550645 GCF_018873765.1 Telopea speciosissima | reverse complement strand
TGATATCTCGAAAATCTCGGGAGATTTCGAATTTTTTGTCAAACCCCTTTATATAAAAGACCACATTTCGTCAGTTTCGGTCGAAACGAGACTTCAAAATAGCTCTGATTTTTTGGTTTTTGCTTGGTTTTTGCTCATTTCTTCTCCATTCTTCCACTTCCCATTTGAATCCTTGCCGCATCTACGCCGGAACCATTTGGAGAACACAAGATTCAAACTTCTTAGCACATCTGTGAAGCCTTTCCACTATTCCAGGTAAAACCATATTCTCAAAATTGGTTTTTTTTAGGGAAATGCATGATCAATATGTTTGTTTGTGATGAAATAAATATATGTTAGACACCGGAAGCCGATCTACAACTTCACGGTGTCGAAAACACCATTTTGGGTGACTATTTTTGCAATTTAAACATTTAAATGTCTTTATATAGCCTAAAATAGGGTTTCCATGAAGTTTCATGCCTTAACTTGGCCTAAAACCCACCGAAATGACCTACCAAAACATACCAGAAAAATACAATATTTCGACTGAAATATCCGAAATTTCGAATATTTCGGATATTTCGGTCAGCCCGAAATACCGAAACGAAACGAGTTCTCGAACAATGGTTATTAGACACATAGGGAAGTTTCCAATTTGAGTTTTATTGGGTTTCTATTTTAGTTAGCCTGGTTTTGGTAAGTAATTAGGAGTCTTTATTTTTGGGTGCCTTTTATTTCTCTTTATATATGATGTAATTCCCCATCGTCAAAGATATGCAAGAATGAATTAAAAGAAAAGTGAGTTTGTGTGTGTGCACCCCCCCTCTTCTTCTTCTCACGACTTCTTCTCCCCCCCTCTGATTTCTTCTCAGATTTCCCCTCTCCTATTCTGTCCCCCATTATCTGGTATCAGAGCCCAAACTTGGGTGAATCTCTTCCTCCCCTCTCTCTCTCTCTTTGATTCTTCATCCTCTCAGTCTCTCTTCCCTGCTATTTCCTCAGTCTCACTTTTCCCCATTCTATTCTTCGTCCTTCTATTTCCTCTTCGCTGCAGTTGTGACCGATCTTCAACAGAAACCATACCACCAAGGCCAACCCCCATCTCATCCCTTCCCCACAACAACTTCCGCTGAACCCCCACCCCATCCTTTTGTTTCCCATCTGTGACCGACAAAAAAAAAAAAAACCCTTCGACTCCAGCGACCACGCCTTCCCTTCGTTCTATCCTCTTAGCAGAACCCAACCCACCTTCCCTTTCCTTTCTTCCTTGCTATAACAGCAGACCAAAAAAAAAAAAAAAAAAAAACACAGAAATCCATCTCCCTAACTCCATTGTTTCGATTCCACCCCATAGGGTTCCGCCATAAACCAGAAACAGAAGAAAAAAAAAATCAACAAGAAAGAAGAGGAACAGATAATCGAAGCAGAAAAAGAAAGAAATTTACATACCTAGTTGAAACTCCCAGCCGCGAGTTCCCTGGTTGGCTCCCTCGGATTGTAGCACTTCTCCCGCCATCTCCTCTCTGGTTCGGTAGACTCCCACTCCTAATCGAAGTAAAAGTCTCCGTTGGCCCTCTGTTTCGACTGCAAAGTTGACTTCCAGCCATCGTCTTCATCTTCTTCCGCCATAGTGTTTTATGTTTCTCAGTTCCAGAAACAGTAACAACCCACTTCCTCTATTTTGTTGGTTTGATTCCTTTCTCTTCTCTTTTATTCCAATTCTATCCCCACATCCTCACTTGTTATTTTCTATTCCTAAACTGCCCCTCAGTCTTTTATTAATTCTGTTTTATCCTTTTATTCACCCACTTCCCAGTTTGCCCTTCACCTTATACGTGAGATTCCATTTCCTTTTGTGTTAGTTGTTGCACTTGCCATAATACAATTCTGCCACCGTCCTTATAAACTTCATTATAGTTACAATTGTGCTATCAATGTTCTCCAAACCACAACCCAACCGAATTCTTTTAGTTACAATCCACCAGCTGTTCTATCCTATAACTGTGAAAGCTTTGCATCAAGTGTTTTCTCCTCATGGATTTGTTGAAAAGATCAAGATATTTCATCAGTCTGCTATTGTTTGTCAAGCTTTTAACCAGTATCAGTCAATCCTGAGTGCCATTTCAGCAAGGAATATTCTTTAATGCCGTAATATTTATGATGATTGTTGTATATTGAACATTCAATTTTCATACCTAAGTGAGGTCCAATTGAACTACAAACGGTCAACGGGTTTCACGAACACATCCGTGCCTGCAGAACAAAAAGACAGGAAAACTATGATTGAAGCATCACCGACTGAATCACTTCCAGGAGATTCTATTGTGCTGACAAACGACTCTACTGACGTTGCCTCTGTTAAAGAGATTCAAGTCAACAAAGTTGAGGCGCCAAAAGACGAGCCGAATGGATTAGCACAAGTGGAAGAACAAATTGAAACTGGACGTGATGATCACGAAGAGCTGAACGGCGCGATCAAGGTTGCAATTGAAGAACCGATCAATGGTCCGATTGCAGTGGCAAAACCCCGCCATCGGATTCCAATCAAAATCATATCGTTTGTTGACGACCATCAAAAGATCATAATGGTTGATCAAGAGATGTGTTGGATCATCGTCCCAACTAAGCTTTTGATCATGGATGCTAATCGAGTGGTGTTGATCCTTTCCTTCTTTAAAACTCGTGGATGAGTTTTTCTCAACATCGGGCGAGGTGATGCAAGACAATCTTGGACCGGCCGACCCAATTGGTTTACTACATTGGACCAACCCAAACCCAGTTGAACCGGGTCCAGTTTGAGTGTTTGGATCTAGTAGGATTTTAGGAAGTCTATTTTATTTGGGAAATTATTATTTATTTTAAGGTAGTTATTAAACACAGGGAAATTTCCAATTTGAGTTTTATTTGGTTTCTATTTTAGTTAGCCTGGTTTTGGTAAGTAATTAGGAGTCTTTATTTTTGGGTGCCTTTTATTTCTCTTTATATATGTTGTAATTCCCCATCGTTAGAGATATGCAAGAATGAATTAAAAGAAAAGTCAGTTTGTGCACACCCCCCCTCTTCTTCTTCTCACGGCTTCTTCTACCCCCCTCTGATTTCTTCTCAGATTTCCCCTCTCCTATTCTGTCCCCCATTACAAAAGGACTAGAATACCCCAAAAAAATATTTTGGATTACATATTCCAACACTCCCCCTCAAGCTGGATTATACATATAAGTAAAAAGAAGCTCCAACTTGAACTAATAAGAAAAAAAACTCCAACATTCTAACACTCCCTTTCAAGTTGGCGCATATAAGGCACTAATGCCCAACTTGAATAAAATGGGAAGAAACAGAGTTGCAATTGAGTCTAGCTTGACAGATGAATGAAGCTCCCAAATAAACCTTCAAGAACTTGAAATAATTGATCCTCAAAAAACTGGGCAGACTTGATCAGCAAATCTTCAATAGCGGTCCAATGTTGAATCTCAGATTGTCATAGTGACATAAAATCTTGAAGTAAAAAACTAGGGTAGCAAGCAGCGGAATAAACTGAATCAGGCAGTGGAAATAACTGAATCAATCCAACTGTAAACCCTCAAATAGGCAGGCAACAACCAAATATCTTCAATACGCTTTAAAACTTCAATCTCCCCCTTACAGCAAACTCAACCCAATAACGAAGGATACCCAATGGCAATGATGGAGAAAACTGATCTTATATGTTTTTCACCAATGTTCCTGCAAGTTCTGCATTCTGCAATGTTTGCAGGTGTATTGTACATAATCCCCCCCTCACGTGTAGTAGTACACGTGGACAAATAACAGAGATGATGTAAGAGATAGTGTAAAAGTATAAACTTCCAGAGTTCTCCAAAGGTGCTATGGGTATGGAAAAAGTAATGGCAAGTTAGAGTATACCATAAACTTCCAAAGTGGTTATGGGTAAATGCCAAATGTATGGTATGGGAGATTGGTAAGTGAAAAGGTAGTGGGATAAAGAATCATAGAGAAAAAAAACAATGCACCATATCAATTTTCAACCTTCTTCGATAAAACAAACTTCTTAGATGGAAACTCCTGCAGGGGAGAAACACCAAACTCCAATTTGCAGATCTGATCTAAATAAGAAAACAGATCTGATTTGAAGCAAGGAAAGACTCCAATCTTCAAGGCTTGATCAATCTTCAAACAAGGAAGAACCAGTGTGTAAAACTCCAATTTATAAATTCCCATATGCTGAATAGAACTGATGAAGATATCTAGGCAGAATTGATGTAATAAACTGCTCGAAAACTTGGATCAAATCTGAATTAGTGAACAATAATGCTTGGAGCAATCTCCCTAAGTATGTTGAATATAAACTTGTAGAAAAGCTTCACACAACTGAATAGATTCGTAGTCGCAACCAATAACCATGGAACAACTGTTGTAATCCCAAATAGAAATTGACCTCCAAAGTAGTAGATTCGATTCTTCAATAAGGTGAAAGAAATTCGATCTCCAATATTAGGCAGACACAGTCTCAAGTTCAGGGCAGCAGTAGTCCTCATTAAGGCAGCAATAACACCTTAACCAGTCATGCTTACAGAGGCCAATCAACAGAACCAGCAAGGGATGAATGAAAGCTCAATAGAACCAGCAAATAGAAGACAATAACTCAGCAGATCCAATAGTAATTGATGCAGCCAGCCACATAGGAACTAGAAAAAAAATAGGTTGGTAGTTGTAGAAGTTGACCATAAGGAAGAAACCTGAAATTTGTCAAAAAACTCCATGAATGATGTTGAAACTTGGGTCGAGTACTCCTCTGATGGTGATGTAGCAAGATTAGCAGCTAGGGTACCAAAACCGAAAGATGGGAGAGGGAATGGAGAGAAAAATGTAACAGAGAAAAGAGGAGAACTGTCCAATATGACAGTCTCCCTCAGCATACTTGTATTTATAACTTGAAATTACAATAGAAAAGAGGGAACTCCTAATCTGATTAGGAATTCCTAATCAGGATAGGAGTCCAAGTTACAATAGGAGAATAATAAAACTAAAGACTAACAATTAGGACTCAAAGTAGAACTAGGACTACAGCAACTCAAAGAGAAATAGGACAGACTCAAACTATAACTAGGAGTTTATAATCCTAATTATAATACACAAAAACCAAATCACAGTTTGCGTCACTGTTCACGTGAACAGTGTCACGTGAACAGTACTTCAACAGGTGATAAAAATCTCCTAAAAAAATTAGCAAGAGAGGACTGCCCTAACCCGTAGATCGATTATAGTCAAGGTTTTGTAAAAACCTTGAAACTTGAGATCGATTGGAGGGTAGGGGGCTTAAAAAAAACTGATGACGACTTGTCAAAGTGTGATGATTTCTGGTAATAGATGTTGTCCTCAACTACTTGAATGGATCTCCAATACGAACAACCAATCTCTTGTAGTGTTCGAGACTTAGTCTTCAAGAGGGAGAAACACCAAAAAGTGCAGAAAAAAATAGGGCAGCAGCTATCGTAGGTAAAAGTACTTCTTCAAGCCATGAATAGTTGAAGTAAATTGCCTCTCTTGATGGTAGAAACACCTCCAAAAAACCACAGCAGTAGCAAACCTCCCTAACCCAATAATCGACTTGTCTCAAGGTTTTGGAAAACCCTGAAAAAGTAGAGATCGATAGGGGTAGGGTCTTCAAAAAAAACTTGGAAAGGTGCAATATTGAGGTCGAGTGGTCCTTGTAATGGAGGAAAGCAACCCACAAAAAATCAGCGTGAACAGAGAATAGTAACCCTAGTATCGATTGGAGTCTGGGTTTTGAAAAACCCTAAAAAGGTGAGATCGATTGGGTGTATCAAGACTGAAATGGTTAATGAAAGCTAGAGAAGAAAAAAAGGGAAAGAGAACAATGGAATAAGGTAGATTGGTGCTGGAAAAGAAGGCAGAGGGAGCTCCAATAATGGAAGATCAGCCTTCCATGGTGATAGAAATCTGATCTCCAAAGAATTCTGGGAAACTCCAAATCGCAGAGATGGTTCCAATAGTTTTTGATTAGAAAATTGTAAAAAAGAGATAGGTAGGTTGTGGGAGGGCAGCAACTAAATCTTTGGTTTAGGTTTTCCTCATTAGTGCTGCCCTCTTACAAGGAAGAAAAGCTTAAAACCAGAAGGAGGAGAAACCGAGAGAGAGAGAGAGAGAGAGAGAAAGGAAGGAGAAGGTGATGGAAGAAAGGAAGGGTTTTTTTTTCTTCTTTCTAACCTAGATCAGAGTTGGCTCTGATACCATGTTAGCAGAACTGTGAGTTAAAAAGAGAGATTAAAAGAATAGAATAGCTTGATTTCATTGATAGGTAAGCCCCTCTATTTATAATAGAGGGAAATATTACAAAGGGACATAAATAGACAAAAATACCCCTAACTAGTTGACTCAATAAGAGCAGCAATCTAATCCTAATAACTTAACAACTAAGCAAGCCCAAAAGGACTAGAATACCCCCACGGTATTCTGGATTACATATTCCAACACTCCCCCTCAAGTTGGATTATACATATAAGTAAAAAGAAGCTCCAGCTTGAACTAATAAGAAAAAAAACTCCAACATTCTAACAATGTAATTTTCTCATTTCTATAAATGAAGTAATATAGGTGTGGAGAGATCTCTCTCACACACAACACATTCCACTGAAATACACTCCTCTTCCCTCATGTCTCCTTCTTCTTCTTCCTTCTCCATCATCTCCTTCCTTTTTTACTTGCTTCCCTAACCTAAAACCCAACTTGGTATCAGAGCTTTAGGTTTGAGAGTCGTTTTCAGCCTCTTTCTCCTATTCTTTTTCTTCTCTTTGGAATCCTGGGGCTCAAAGGGTTTTAAGGAGAAGACACCAATGTAAAAAATCTGTTATGGGAGCATGAAGTTAGTTCGAAATAACCTACTCAGGTGTTTGAAGATGCTATTTGAGCTTTGTTAAAGCTCTCTTGAAGTTTTGAAGCCATTCAAGCCACTGCTAGAGTTACTGCCAGCCTTAACTTGAAGTTCCTGTTTCTCTCTCTATCGGCATGGATTTAAGCCTTGGATTGGCTCACTAGAATCGCCCAAGGGTGTTCTTTTAGTCCCATATGTTCGTCCTTGCAGCTTAAAAGACCTATTTGGGCAGTACTCATTTTCGTGGGATCTCTTTCCCTGCCCAGGTAAAATCAAGACTGCAGTTTTTTTGTTCTTCTTGTATTTGGACTGCAATATGCTGCTATGTTTGTTGAGAAGTGCATAGAAACAGCTTGTGTGAGGTGATTAAGCTTGTTTCAATTGGTGTTATCCCTTGGAGAATGTTAGGGTGAAGTTTTTTTTATCAAGATTCATGGACTTTCTTCCTTGCTGAATTGGTTTTTTATGTTGGGTTCTATATTTGGGTTGAGTGTGTACTCCCCACTTGTTGTTGGTACTCTTGTTTATGGTCAAGTGCCATTTTCCTTACATCCTGGTTGATTCGGAACAGCCCACTCCAACAACTCCTCAGTTTGTGCATGAGACTTCACATCCTCAGATTTCCATCGTGAAGCTTGATAACACTAATTACTTGGATTGGTCACATTCAGTGAAGCTATCCCTTAGGAGCAAAGGGAAGCTTGGGTAAATGACAGGTACTATTAAAGCCCCAGAGATTGGCTCTCCTACCTATGAGAAATGGGGGACCGAAAATTCTACAGTCATGACATGGTTAATCTTCTCCATGAAGCCCGAGATTGGGAGAAGGTTTATGAGAAAAGAGACTGCTAAGGCAATCTGGGACAGTGTCTCCCAGACCTTTGATAGGGCAGTGACTTTGCCAAGGTCTATCAGCTTTACCTAAAAATTAACTCACTGAGACAGGGTGACAGGACCATTTCTGAGTATTACAATGTTTATATTAGTCTTTTGGAGGGGTATGACCCCTACAGGGATCTTCAATTGACCAACCCAGAGGATGAAGCAAAGGTATATCGCACTCTTGAAAAGGAGCGTGTCTTCACTTTACTAGGTGGCCTGGACCCTAATTATGAACCAATCAGGCTCCAGATTTTAGGCCGGTCCCCTCTTCCATCTCTTGATGAGGTTTGCAGCTACTTACAGAGTGAGGAGACCGGTCCCCTCTTCCATCTCTTGATGAGGTTTGCAGCTACTTACAGAGTGAGGAGACTCGGCGTGTTGCTATGGAACCAGTACCAGCATCTCTTGAGAGGTCAGCCCTCAATTCTAGTTCTTTTCGAGATACCCGTGGAGGTGGTAGAGGCCAGAGGCCTAACCATGGGGAAGACAGAGCAGTAGAGACAGGTGGTGCTAGTGGAGGTGGCAGAGACAGGTTTAAATGTGATCATTGTGGGCGATCTGGACATACCAAAGATAGATGTTGGACTCTTCATGGTTGTCCCCCTAGTACACAAGTTGGTACTCTTGGTGGTCATAGAATGGGAGCTCGTGCACATTCTGTGATGATTGAGGCAGATGCTACACAGGATGATTCCATTTTGGTAGATGCAATGGTTTGCCGAGTCATGTCACAGTTGAGTATGTCTTCTACACTTACAATGGCCAGCTCCTCTTCATCTTCAGCTTTTACAAGTCTCCACCTCAGCTTCCACTGCAGCCCAATCTTGGGTCATTGACTCTGGTACCACTGACCACATGACTGGTACGTTCCATTATTATGATTCCTATACCATTTGTTCTGGTAAGGATGAGGTTAGGGTAGCTGATAGCTCCCTTTCCTCCATCTCTGGTAAGGGTAGTATCCCTGTTACATCATCTATTTCTCTTACTTCTATTCTTCATGGCCCTAACCTTACTCTTAATCTTTTACCTATGAGTCATTTGACTAAATCTCTGAACTATAGTATTACTTTTTTTTCCTTCTCACTATCTTTTTCAGGTTTTGGTGATGAAGAGGATTATTGGTAGTGGACGTGAGGAGCAAGGCCTTTACCTTTTTGACCCTTTTTTATCCACAGCTCAGTCCTATGTGTGTAGACGTAATGATAGTAGTTCTGTGGAGTCTGTTATGTTATGGCATCGTCGTCTTAGCCATCCATCTTTTGTTATAATGAGGAAACAATTACTTCACTTATTTTCTTCTATTGCTTCTTCTCGTGTTTTTCACTGTGAACCATGTATGTTTGCCAAACACTGTCGTTCTTCATAACCATATCATGGTAATAGAACTGCTGCTCTTTTCCATATTGTGCATACTGATGTTTAGGGACCTTCCCCTACTACTTCCTTATTTGGCTATCGTTACTTTGTGTCATTTGTTGATGATTTTTCTCGTGCTACTTGGACTGTTCTTATGAAATATAGAAGTGATGTTTGTGATGCATTTAAGAACTTTTATCAGATGATTCTTACTCAGTTTGATACTCGAATCAAAATTGTTCGGTCTGATAAGGGGGGAGAATACATGTTTGGTGGTCTCCAAACCTTCTTTACTAATAATGGCATTATCCATTAGCTAGCGTGTGTTGACACACCCCAACAAAATGGGGTTATTGAGAGGAAAAATCGCCATTTATTGGAGGTCACCCGTAGTCTCTTGTTTGGCATGCATGTTCCCAAGACCTTCTGGTCAGCGGCTCTTCTCACTGCTTCTTTTCTCATCAATCGCATGCCTACCAAACTTCTTGATTCAAATCTCCATTAGACATCTTATCTCAATAGGTTTGTGCTTTCTCTCTTCCCCCCTAAAGTCTTTGGTTGTGTTTATTATGTACATGTTAACAAATCCGCTCGCACTAAACTTGATCCCAAAGCTCTCAAGTGTCTCTTTCTTGGGTACTCTTCTATTACCAAAGGTTGCAAGTGCTATCACCCTTCTTCTCGCCGGTACCTTATCTCCAAAGATGTCACCTTCTTTAAATCTGTCCCTTTCTTTGCACCTTCTCAGCATCCTCTTTTGGGGGAGAATTGTGGAAGTGAACAAGCTGCTGATTTCCTTCCTTCTCCTCTACCTATCTCTCCTTTTATGCTTGACATTGGAAAACACAAAACTGTAGATGTGGTTGATACTGATGATCAATCAGGTATGAATACATAATTGGTTGTTGAAAGTGGTTCTGGTAATGAGAAGGGTAAGGAGAAGGATTACCACATTGGGTACAAAAGAGGTGAAAGCTTGAAGAGTAAGAAGACCTACCAAGAATCCTCTTTGGATCCACATCCTGAGATTCATTCTCCTCCATCAGGTGACATCCCTTCTACTCCATTTGATTTAGAACTTCCTTATGCTGTTAGAAAAGGGAAAAGAGCTTGTACTAATCCTATAGCCCAGTTTGTTTCCTATGATGCTCTTTCTCTTACAGGTGTTGCCTTTATTGCTGCCCTTTCTACTGCTTCTATTCCCAAAAATGTTACTGATGCTATGTCTGACGCAAAGTGGAGACAAGCTATATTTGAGGAGATGATGGCACTTGAGAAGAATGGTACTTGGCAATTGGTGGATCTTCCCAAGGACGTGTCCCAGTTGGATGCAGATGGGTCTACACAATCAAGTATAAATCTGATGGTACTGTTGAGAGATACAAAGCAAGGTTGGTGGCCAAAGGGTGCAGTCAAGTCTATGGAATTGACTATCAGGAGACATTTGCTCCTGTGGCTAAGCATAACTCTATAAGAGTTCTTTTATCATTGGTTGCCAATAAAGATTGGCCATTATATCAGTTAGATGTGAAGAATGCCTTTCTTTATGGTGACTTGGAAGAGGAAGTGTACATGCAAACTCCTCCAGGTTTCAAAATACCTTCGGCTGAAGGGAAAGTGTGTTTTCTCAAGAAGGCACTATATGGTCTCAAACAGTCACCAAAGGCATGGTTTGAGCACATCCGACAGGCTATTCTGAAGAATGGGTATTCCCAGAGTCAAGCTGATCACACTCTCTTTACCAAGCGGGGCAATGGTACCATTACAACCCTAATTGTCTATGTTGATGATATTATGGTCACTGGAGATGATACAACTGAGATATATAAATTGAAGATCCACTTAGCTCAACAGTTTGAAATGAAAGACCTGGGTCCTTTGAAGAACTTCTTAGGAATTGAAGTATTAATGACCAAGAGAGGAATCAACATATGTCAATGGAAGTTTGTTCTCGATTTGTTGACAGAGACAGGAAGTTAGGCTGCAAACCAACAAATTCTCCTATTGAGCAGAATCACAAACTAGAAGAAGATTGTGGTCCTTCTCTTGTTGATGCAGGAAGTACTAGGGCTGTAAATGGATAGCCGAAAATCCGAATCCGAAATTTTGGTTTCTGAAAAATATCCGAATCCGTCCGAAAGCTAATCGGATTCGGAGTCTGATAGTTCTATTCGGAGTCGGATAATAATCGGATAATTTATTATCCGATTGTAAATTATGGTTTTTTAATATTTTTTATAAAAATATATCAATATTACTGTATTACCTTTATTATTTGTATTTTATAAGGTTATTTTCGTAATATCACTCTAACTCTTAAGTCTTAACCTAATACTAGGGCTTCCTATTCTTTTGAATCTCTTCCTCCCTCTTTCACTCTCGATTCTCAAGTCTCAGAGTTTCAACTTTCAAGCTCTCAACGGCGTCGGCAGTCTGCACTCAATCCTCAAGCTTGAAGGTCACTGGTCACTCACTCTTGATTTTCGACTCTTAGCGGCAACGGCAACAGCAACAGCACTCGCACAACCCCCTCACCTCTCGCTCTAGACCAATTAGGTATACGATTCTTCTTCTTCTTCTGTATCTGTCTCTTGGTTCTGTCTCTCGCTCTCTTCTCTTTGCTCTTTTTTCTGTTTTTTTCTTTTCACTGGTCGAACTGTAGAATGGCCGAATGGGTTGATCGAAGTTTCAAAGGAAAAAAAAAGGGGTGGTGAGCGTTTTTGCTGGGAATCGACAGTGGGTTTTTTTTAAGTCAAATGGGTGGGGTGATTTGCAGTGAAAATTAAAGAAGTTATCTGATTTGGGGTCAAGGAATTGGGGAGAAGAGAGAAGAGAGAAGAGAGAGTGAGAGAGAGAGAGAGTAGAGAAATATGAAATAGGTGCGAAGTCATTGGTGAGCGAATAGAGGAATAGGGTTTCATCTAAAATCAGGTATGGAAAGGAAACGAAAATGGTGAAGTTGATGTTGATGATAACTGCTAAGCTCGAAAATCTCACCAATCTTCAGCCATTAGGTGGTTGCGATAATCCAAGCTTCCCTTACTACTTCAAGGTCTTCTTTGAATCCCAAATCCTTCCTTATTCAGATCACAATACGTTTATGTTTTAAATATTTCTAGGTCTTTTAATGATTTTAGTTTCTTGATTTTGGTTGAATTCAATGTTTTCTTTCGATTTGTTCGTCTTCGCGAACTCTGAAACTTTTCTTTTCCTGATCGATCTGCTTGTGGTTACTGAAACTCTGTTTCTTGTTTTTTCTTAATAAATGAAATGCTATGAATGTGGAGAGCTTAGTGAAAAGGAAACGTGTGTGAGCTTGGATGTAACTGTTCCTAACCCCAATCTCAGGGGCACCACTAATCTGGTGCAGAAGGTCTCACTCTCTCTCTCTCTAAGCATGTCTTTGTGCGTGTGTTTAATTAGCTTTATGTTCTATTTGTTAGAAATCTTGCAATCTCGATTGACATTGCTAACAATGGTGTAAAAAACTTCATTTTGAGGTTTGATTTGAAGATAACAAGATCAATCTATCCATTAACCTAATGATAATCCAATTTAAAGAACAAAATAACACCTTTCTAAGAATAGGCAGCAGTTTAATAAAATAGGTAATCGGAGTCGGAAATCGGTAATCGGAGTCAGAAATCAGTAATCGGAGTCGGAAATCGGTAATTGGGGTTGGAAATCCATAAGTGTAATTGTTCATGAATCGGATATTTTATCGGATCGGATAGTATTCGGATATCCGATAAACTCTCGGATTCGGATACGGTAATACCATTTAAATATCCGTCGGATATCGGACCGAATTCGGATAGTGCATTTGTTAAACGGATTCAGATTCGGATAGTAGTGAATCCGAGCCGAATCCGAGCCGCTTACAGCCCTAGGAAGTACCAAAGGCTAGTGGGGAAGCTTATCTACCTCTCTATGACACACCCAGATATCTCTTATACCATGGGAGTGGTGAGCCAATTCATGCATGCCCCCAAGAGTGGCCACTTAGATGCTGTGTATTGCATTCTCAGATATTTGAAGTCTTCTGTAGGGAAAGGATTGTTGTATGCAAGGCACAACCACTTGAGAGTGGAAGATTTCACTGATGCCGATTGGGCTGGATCCATTAAAGACAGGAGGTCTACCTCAGGCTATTGCACCTTTGTGGGAGGTAATTTAGTTACATGAGAAGCAAAAAACAACATGTTGTAGCCAGATCCAGTGCAGAGGCAGAATTTAGAGCTATAGCTCATGGAGTATGTGAACTCATTTGGTTGAAAAGACTTGTTCTGGAACTGGGATTTGACACTGAAGGCCCTATGAGACTCTACTGTGATAACAAGGCAGCCATCAGTATTGCCCATAATCCAGTGAAACAGGACAGGACCAAGCACATTGAAGTGGATCGACACTTTATCAAGGAAAAGATAGACTCAAGATAGACTCTGGCTGCATTTCTACTCCTTTTGTGAAGACTGGTGATCAACTGGTGGATATCTTCACCAAGACTCTTACCTCTATTTAGTTTGGTACTCTTCTGTGCAAGCTGGGAATGCATGACATTTATTCTCCAGCTTGAGGGGGAGTATTAGAGTTGTTAGAAGTTATGTGATAAGGGTAGTTTGGGAACTAGCCTTTTGTCTAGTTACCCTATTGTGTATTTTATATTTTTTACCTTTCTTATCTTTTACCTCCCTAAGGAGGTGTATGTAATTTTCTCATTTCTATTAATGAAGTATAGGTGTGGAGAGATTTCTCTCACACACAACACATTCCACCGAAATACACTCTTCTCTTCCCTCTTGTCTCCTTCTTCTTCTTCTTCCTTCTCCATCATCTCCTTCTTTTCTTACTTGCTTCTCTAACCTAAAACCCATCTGATACATGTAGTTTAACTAATAGTAGAAATTGGTTCGCAACATGTATGTTGTTCCTCTGCTTAAATTTACATAAAATCTTCTTTTTCTGTAGCCATTTTTTTATTTTTTGGGTGCAGTTTTTCGGTCCTAGTCTGCTTCACTTTATGGTTTTTGTTATTGCATTGGTTTACCGAGAGTTCCTTTAAATAAATGTCTGTTTGACAAAAATAATTCGTCACACTTCCTTAGCCTATTTGTTGTAAAGAATTCTTCGTTATATGCTCATATGTCATTGATTCTTACCATTAACATTATCTGTTTTGGATTTTTAGCCGGATCTGGAATGAGACTTGGCTGTCAAGCTTCTTCTACAAACCGTGCAATTATGAACTTTTTGTGAAGCAATCTCTCAATATGGAGATGGCTATTGTCATGGCTAGGGTATGCAAAGTTCTATTCTCAACTGTTATGTTATGAAATCATTGTTCTTCTATATTGGCAAACTCTCTTGACGATGGAACCCTGGATTCTGTATTGTATGTGTTTATCTTAGGATGCTGGTATGGATTGGATTATCCATCTCGATACCGATGAATTGATACATCCAGCTGGTGCTCAGGAGTATTCGTTGAGGCAATTGCTCTTAGATGTGCCTGGGAACGCAGATATGGTTATCTTTCCAAATTATGTGAGTGAATCAAGTTCAAAACAATCTTTTTTTTCTTCCTCTTTTTCTCCCCAATCTAGCAAGCAGATGACATTTATTCAGTTTTTTATTAAAGAAAAGATCTCTTTGTCTTTTATAATCATAAATAAATTAAAATATACTATTTTCAGGAGAGTAGTGTTGAACGAGATGATATTAAAGAACCATTCAGTGAGGTAAAGTTCGCTCGTCCTTTACTTATTCTCTTTTTGCCAAGTGTACTGCTGATTCTCTGCTTATTTTGACATAAAATGGACAGAAGTAAAAAAAAAAAAGAATTAAACTTTTTGATCTTAGAGTTTAATTCATTGGAAGTGAAAAGAAGGGATGTAAGTACTGTAGTGGGGCCACTATCTAACATAGTTATCAAGGCGGCAAGGCGACCAAGGTGTCGGAGAGGGTCCAAAAGCAAGGCGGACCAAGGTGCTCGCCTAGGCGTCCAAGGCGATCAAGGAGTCTGATGCCTAGGCGACTCCTTGAATAACTCTGCTATTTAATGCCCAAGAGTAGAATATTTCCCCTACTTTATTATACTACTGTTCATTTTACGTTGAAAGGAACATCATAGCCTAAGGGATTCAATGAGTAAAATTCAAGTTTGGTTGTTTTGATTGTTGAAATACATTTCTTTTGGATCCTTGAAAGTTTCATGTGTCAAGCATTTCTTTGTAACCAGATTATTTTGTTATAAAATAAATATTACAGATTAGACACCTATAAACAATTAATTTGCTGGTGAAGCTACAAGGCTATCTTGGGAATGAACATACAAGCTTTTGCATTACAAGTAGTGTTGTTTGATACATGAGCTGGAAATTGCAGATCCTGTTGTCCATCCACAATGTTTTTGGTTCATCATGATGTTTTTTCTTTTAATAGGTTTACCCCTTGTGCATTAGCAATGCTTGTCAGTGGTAGGAATCAAGAAACTTGAATACATAACATGACTTGAAGTTTGAGCTTTTCTAGGTCCTACTTTTTTGTTATCACTTGTATAGAGTCCCTGACTTCATCATGATCACAGCTTCTTTATTATATATGTATTTCTTTCCAGAGAAATTTAGGAAAGGAATGAGGAACTGATTTCTATCAGATTTAGTTTCATTTAACATAAATATTTAGAATCTTCTCAAATATTATAGAGATAGCAAAAACTGTAAACACAATGCAGATTGATATGTTGAAGGTGAGTTTGGTGGATCCAATGTGGCAGTGGCATTGCTGATGCAATCATGCAATAGTAGCATCTAGAACTAAAGCATTTGACAGTCTCCTTATTGGGCAGAGAATTCCTGTTAATTAGGAATGGTAACTGCTTAAGCATGTTCATGGCTTATATTTTGATTAAATATGAACCCACCGATATATAGTTGTATAGTGCTGTCGACATCAAGTTACTTCTTGAGGGGTAGGTATTTGGATTAGCTGGGCTTTGCTGGACACCAGCTTGACCTAATATCAGGAACATAACATTTGAAAATAGAGTGCTCAAGAAAATGAATGAATTTTGATGAGTTTGACAGTCAACACACCTTTAAAAATAATAAAAAGGGAAAAGGTTGGTTATGCTAGCACCCTATGTGTCTATCTCTCTCTCCCCCCCCCCCTTTAAGGGTAAGAGAGCCATTTCAAAGGGGGGGAATAGAGAGATAGACACATAAGGTGCTAGCATACGGTATACTGCTACCATACCCATCCCTCTACCTAATAAAAAAAAAAAAAAACAGCTAAGCGTAGAATGCTTTGTTCAATATCTAGTAATCTTCAGAATTTGCATATTACTGTTGTGATGGTTTAGCTGATTTTTTGGAATCATGTGTAAAATGTAATTATGCATTTTGTTCGACATATTTCGCATTCTTCTATGCTTTCCAACAGGTTTCAATGTTCAAGAAGAACTATGATCATCTTACAAAGGACGTGTACTTTGGTATGTACAAAGAGTCTACCCGTGGTAATCCGAACTACTTTTTGACCTATGGGAACGGGAAAGCAGCCGCTCGAATTCAAGATCATCTCCGTCCTAATGGTGCTCATAGATGGCACAACTATATGAAGACACCAAAGTATGGTATTCTATCTTATATATTTTCTTATACACATTGTCCATATCTTTCTATATCCTTCAAATAATTCTCACACCCAAAGATATTTGGGTATATATATGCATAAACATATTTTAGACTGTTGGGATGTCCACGCATACGGCAAAAGATAGTCCCACATTGGATATGAATGGCTTGTGTGGGGGTTTATAAGGACTTGAGCACCTTATCCTTAACGGCTAGCTTTTAAGGATGAGTTCTACCTTGTAAAGTCTCTAATAAGTGGTATCAAAGCCGGGTCATGGAAATTTTCATTTGACCAAGGATTCTTGGATTTGATCTTAAGCTCCACGTCAGCACCCGCGTGGAGGGGGTATGTGGGTTCTAATCTAAGGATGGTCACTATGTGCAAAAATTGCCGAAGGTTAGAACTGACTCCAGTTCACCTCTCCCGAGACCCTGCAGAAACAGGAATTGCTCTTGGCTTACAGTCCTTTCTGGCCATTCATGTTTAGTTTAGAATTTGATCAGAAGAGAAGAATCTGTTGCTCTGTTGGTTATATATTCACTATAAATTTTATTGCTTTTATTGTTGGCAGTGAAATTAAAATGGAGGAGGCTGCTGTTCTGCATTATACATACCCCAAATTTTCGGACTTGACTTCTAGACGTGACCGATGTGGCTGTAAACCCACAAAAGAGGATGTCAAAAGATGCTTTATACTTGAATTTGACAGAGCTGTATGTCTTAATGCCTGCATTCAATTAAGTAACAAATATTCCTTATATCCATAGACGAGTTAAAAAGATATTATTCTTTCTTGTGATTGAATTTGTTACTTCTAAGTACTAAATCAAAATGTTTTAAGATAAGTAGAACAAAATCAAAGTACACGGAGATTAACTTTTGAAAAAGTAGAACTAAAAGTGGGGCGGTGGAAATAAAGGATAGGGAGATACCTCAAAGTAATAACTTTAGGTACCTAGGTTCAATCATAAATAAAGAAAGAGAAATAGAGGATGATGATGCACAAGAATTAGAGAAGGGTGGATAAAGTGGAGAGGTGTTTCTAGAGTGTTCTGTGATCAACGACGTATTGCATTAAAACTCAAAGGAAGATTTTGGAGGACAGTTATAAGACCTGTAATGATTTATGGGCTAAATGTTGGGCGGCGAAAAAACGACATATAAACAAACTTAGTGTAGTTGAAATGATGATGTTGAGATGGATAAGTGGTAAAATTAGAAATGATAAAATAAGGAATGAACAAATTAGAGCTAATTTAAGAGTAACTTCGATACTTGATAAGTTGAGAGAAAATCGTTTGAGGTAGCATGGACATGTGCAATGGATACCTTTGAATCATAATTGTCAAGGCACCAGCTAGGTGCAATCTAGGGTCCAAGGCGACAACATGCCTTATTTGATGCAGAAAAGGCTGCCTTGGTCACCTGGGCATCACCTAGGTGTCACTTTGGAAGCCTTAGCGCGCCTTGTGGCTTGGGCAGACACCTTATTGTATGGTTTCTTTTTTGGTCTTTTTTTTTATATATTATATGAATTGATTCTAATTCTAATCCTATTATTGGGTTATGACTTTATGTACATGATTATGAAGCACATGCAATACATTGAATCATAGTTAAATTGTTACATGTTTTATAATTATATGCTATTATGCTCTTAGTTTATTGGTTTTTTTTATTTTTTTATGAATATGCTTATATAATATCCTATACTTTATTATTGTTTGTTGGTTTTCTCATATTATATCATTACTAGCTTACTTATATCATATTGCATTAGTACATTCACATTAAATTTATCATATCACATTACTATCAAGATTATATTTATGGTATAACTACTGCATATATAATGCACGCCTAGGGTGCCAAGGTGATACCTAGTTGGGCACCTTGTCGCCTAGATACCTAGACACCCCTCCACCGCCTTGACAACTATTCTTTGAATGTATTGGTAAGGAAGAGTGATATGATTTAGGTTGGAGAAGCTAAAAGAGCCTAGGGCAGGCCTATAGTTATGTTAGGAGAAATTGTGTGGAACAACATCCATAGCTTAGGACTGATAATAAGCATAGTTGTCATGTCGTCACGGCGATCCAAGTCGGTAGAGGGGTGTCATGTCGATATATCGACATGTTGCCCGCCATAGCGATCATATCGACCATGTTTTATTTTTTATTTTCTCTATTTTTATGTCATTGAGTATGCTATAATATATACCCTATAACATCAAAAATTAACATGAAAGTGTACTACTAATCTACTATGGTTTAATTCATGAAAGTGTAATATCCATTAGTGTATATGAAATCATGGATTATCAAATAATTGGTAGCAATAGTCTTACTGATAATAAAGTTGAAAAATCATGAGAGTTGAGATATGATTCATATGAAAGTGACTACAAAAGTAACAAAACAAAAAAACAATTACAAGAACGTAATTTATATTGAGTGAATAAAGCTAATAAACAACCCATCTAAATAAAAAAAATAAAAATTCCTAATGTGAATATGTGATTGTGTACTAGTCAATAGTGTATTAGGGTTTTCTGTTTGATGTTTTTTTTAATTTTTTTTAATGTTAAGGAAAAACCATTAAAATAAAAAATGGTTAAAAAAAATTATTGTTAAAAAATTAAGTTTTATAATTTGAAACAACCATGTCGCCCGATATGGCCATATATCGTGGTATGGCGTCCATGGCGTTGCCATGGCGACGACATGGAGGCCATATCGGTTGATATTCTTACATCATCCATATCGGTGGTCTATATGCCCACTTCTCCAGCGATATGATGCCATGGCGTCAATTTGGCGACGCCATGACAACTATGATAACAAGTATGACTTCGAATAGAGCTGATTGGCGAAAGAGGATTCATGTTGCCAACCCCATTTAGTTGTGACAAGTCTGAGTTCGGTTGAGTTGTGATTAAATGTATCATGTCTGTATGGGTTTCTTATTTCATACTGGTTATTTCAGTGGGGGAGAAGTCTGAATTGATTTGAGTTGTGATTAAAATTTTCATCTGCTTGGGTTTCTTAGATCGTACTAGTTGTCTCAGTCCTTCAATAAACTCTTCTTTCTGTAATTGATAAAAAAGTTTCAGTTGTAGCGTAAGTAATTGGATTAAGCTTGAAAGACATGATTTCTCTCCCCCTTGGCATCGTACAACTTGCAAGACCTCTTATTTTCTAGGACCTGTGACATCATGAAAATGCTTCCTTGAAACTGAATATTGTTTTTAGTCCTCATGAAGCAAATTGTTGGGATATGAAGAAAAGTTAGATTTTCTTTTTTCTTGATGGTAGGATTTTACGTATTATAGTTTATGATATTCATGAAAGGATCATTAAAGCAGCTTGTGCTTATACTTCCTCGGGCAAATCTAGATAAGGCCATTCCTTCTGGAAGGAGAAATATACTTCTGGAATGCATCTTGGCAAGCCTGAGTAGCCCTATGACGATCCTGATTCTGAACATTGGCTCTTCAATGGGTGTTTGATGAATGGGGGAAGTCATTTTAGCATTTCTCTTGCAGCATTTATATTTGACTTCGCCATTGGTCAGCTGACCTGTATTGGTTTGCTTGTGCTTATATGACTTGATTATGCTAGTACCCCTCCTGCTTCAGTGGTTGGTCATTGACTTTTCCAAATGGAGGGAACATGTATCAAGGAAAAAAAAAGGCTGCAAAGGGTTAAAGATGAAAATTAGTTGGTATTTTATGCTGCTAAGTGAAGTTTAATTGGATCTATGAATTTTTTTGGGTAAAGTAATCTATCAAGATACACGCACTAACAATGATAAGTTGAGGGTAATTATTTTGTGGTATAGTGTTGTAAAACAAGACTAATCAATACCTTGATATGGCCTCTATGAATCATAGTGTTTACTGATATGTTCTGCATATTGGGGTGAGGGAGAGGGGAAAGGAAAGAGAAGCAATATCCAGAGAGTTTGCTGATGGGAAGCTTGGCTTGCTCATGCATTATCATTTTTGTTTCTCTTTCTACAACATTCTCTGCTGCCTACCTGGCTACAGAGTGGTTAAAACCAACATAAACATGCTTGTAAATTTTTCCCATTGGAAGCTTGAAAAACAGGTTGTTATTGTCCGTAAGTATTATCAAATATCAAGGCTGGACTAACATAGCAGTCTTCTCTTTCTAGAAGCAATATATTGTCTTCTTTTCTTCTCCCCCCCCCCACCCCTTTTCTTTCTCCTTTAAAAGTGTCTTGAAATGAGCTTTGGCCTTATCCAAGAAACATTTGGCCTTGCAGGCATTCATAATAGCTTCGACTGCATCAGAGAAGGAAATGCTCCACTGGTATGGACTTGTTATTTTGTTCTCTTATTTCTATTTGGGGTCACATTTTTTTTTCTTCTTTTGTCTGTTTTTAATGAATATTTGGGATCTTTTTCTCCCCTCGCACGCTCCTTCCTTTCTTGTTCTCACAAGAAAGTAAGGCTACGTTTGGTATATGTTTGAACAAAGAACGCCCGTTCTTAACTAGAAACGTTCTTTGGTGTTTCTGGTCTAGAACGGCGTTATGAGACCAAAAATGACTGTTTGGTAACGGTCTCAAGAACGCCGTTCAGAACGAAAATGGTGTTTGGTATAATCTGTTCTTCCCTATTTGATATTAATTACAATAATGCCATTTCCTTGTAAATTATACCAAAAAATACTTGTAAAATCATTTTCTCTTACCAACTTTAGCATAAAATTAAAATATCTCATTAACATAACCAAAATAATTATAAAAATATGTCAAATTTCAAAGATTCCATTAAAATGGGGTTCTTGTGTGGATTAGTGTCATAACTAACTATGCTATGAACAATTGAATAAAAAAGGCCTTGGTGGATTCGAACCACCATCCCCTTGAAACATGCTCATGTTCCAAGTGCTCTACCAATTTGAACTAAAGACCTATCAATTTGGTAATAACTAATGAAATCTCTCCCCCCACTTTCAATAAAGAACCCTAACCATCCACTTCTACCAAACATTTCAGTAACAAAATATAGAGGATTTTAAGGGCTTGATTGGGTGTCTGATGGTTCAGGTACTAGATAATTAGAACCATGTACTCCAGCATGGGTTGGAAAGGAATTAGCCCACTGCCCATTAATTGAGTACATCCACACTAACACACTAAATGAGATACAACTCAAAATTCTTTCATTGGATGAGAAAAAAACCTTTCCTGCATGTCTGTAACACTTGGCCCTCCTGCTAATACATTGACCCGTCCCTCGTAAAATTATGACTTAAACTGATTATATCTCATTAGAAATCAAATAAGAACCAATGTTTCTGGTTATCCAGCTTAAACAAATAAAATAATCAAATTTTCACTCCTCATTTATTGCCCTCCTAATGCAAAGCTCCGATGCCCTACCCTTGGATTGAATTAGGAAATCTGAGTTTAGGACAGAAGTGAGAGTTCAAAATCTGGTACTGTACTTTCCAAACTAAAATTTTGAACTGAACTTAAAAAATAAACAGTTGACACGGTATCCTGCTTATAGAAATAGGATTTCATAAGCAAGTCTAGGTCCAAAAATTGTTTCATTAATATTCAAGCAAGTCCACATTCTTACACATTGGACATACTTCATTCACTTGCTTTGTCAAACATATATTCAAGAAGAAACAGCTAGGACTTCTTGCTAACTTGGACATGAACCTAGATGAACTTTGACATGAACCTAGATGTAAATGAACTGATGGGCATGATGCATCTCATTATTTGACCATTTCATGTGTAAGTGAGTATATAAACAAACTGAAGAGAGAGAAAGAAAGACTTAAATCCATGGAACCAGCAGAGTCATTTCTACTGGTTTCTTTGACATTGGAGTATTGAAGTAAATAGTTCTACCAAGATAGACAATCAGTCAAAGATGGTTATTACTTAAAAAGTAAATGAAGAAAATAGCACCCCAAAAAAGAAATATAAAGGCTTACAAATTATTTAAATAAATATGCAAAGCTAAGGAAGAAGTCAAACCAGATGAAACTCTCGCTGATTGAGGTTGCCCCTGTGCCTGAGCTTGAAGCACTTGTGCAGCAACAATTGCCTGAGCAGCAGCAATTGCAGTAGCAGCAAGAGAGTATCCGAATGACTTGAATCTGTCGAAGGGTTTCAATAACTACTCTCCTGTTATTCTTCAACAGTTTCCTTCTCCGATGCAACTGTAATACCCTATCCGATGACTTGAATTGATCTAAAATTGATAGGTTGAGAGAGAGGTAACAAATTATCTCACAGACTACTACACATTACAGTGAAACAAAGTTAAAGATTTCAAAAGCCCTAAAAATTTCATCAAGAACCCTAAAATCCATACCTTTCCGTTTCTGATTTCTTCAATCTAACACCAGAGGGCTTACAATAGGGTGATTCTTACCAATTTTCTGAGACAAAATGGGAGAAGAAGGAGCAAATAGGTCGGATCAACTTCCCCAAAACGCTGCCTACATCTCGCAAAAAACAGAGAGCGAGAGAAAGAGAGTGAGAGGGAGAGAGCGAGACAGAGAGAGTGAGAGGGAGAGAGACAAAGAGAGGAAGCGAGAGAGATATGAGATCATGGTCTTACCTTCAAGGTAGATTCTCTTCCTCTGGTCCTTCTCTTCCCCTTCTCTTCCCCAGTTGGTCACAAGGAAGCTTTGGCTTCTTTCAAGAAATCATGGGTTTTCACGGGTTTGAACGATGATTGTCGTTCTTGTTCTTTACAGACCGTCTCCGAGACGGTCTGTAAAGAACGTTCTTTGATGGATATTTTCCTCCGGTCCGTTCTAAAAGACCAGAAAAACGAACCGGCATGCCAAACGTAAATTCATGTTTTTTTGTTCTCAAAGAACGGAAAAACGGTTCTGAACGCCGTTTAGACATTTACCAAACGTAGTCTAAGTCTTGATTGTTGATTTGTTTTTGTGAACCCTAATTGCTAAACATTGACGAATAGCGAGTCAAACTTTAAATCGTTAAAAGGAATGATTCAATGGCTATGGATGCATGAAAGTGTTACCTAGAAACCACAGACAAATTAAGGTGTAGTTGGTCCAATTTTGGATTTTCATATTAGCTTGCCCTCTTAACATGCTTCCATCATCTTATTATTCTTTAGGTACCGAGAGCATGTGGTATGGACTTCTGAAGCACTAAACCTGAAACTTCTGAGGAAGGGCATTTTGACCCGCATTTATGCCCCTATGGTAAGATTCTTTATATTGTTTCTTATTGTTTAGAGATATAAGAGGAGCTTTGTATCTCTTTATTTCCATCTTTTCTTGTTTCTGTTCCTTCAGTTTTATCCTTGGGCTATGCATTTGTTAAGTTGTGGATGTGTGCATGAATGCACATCTGAACATGATGAAGTCTCAAATTTTGGTCAACCTAACTTTTTTGTTGCTACAGGCCATTATTAAAGCCTTGAGAGAGTCTGGTGTTTTTAGCTCAGCGATTGCATCTGCACAAACAACTACTCTCTCAAAGGAGAAGTTTCTGTCTTCTGTCGAGAGCAGTAACTCAACTAGCTCAACAAAACCCAAAGTAATTTCCTCAAGGAAGTTTGGGGGCAGCAGAGAATCTCAGGCAATGACTAGAAAGGCTTTGGAAATTTCAGATACCGATTCTCATATGAAGGCAGTTCCACCATTGTCTCCACCAGGCATGGATGATCTCAACATAGAAACATGATAAACCTCTCAGGATTGCTTCTTCTGCCTCCTGTTCAGACCAATGGCCCGAAAATTATTACATGTATCATTTGAGGGGAAGAATCAGAAGAGTTGACAAGCAGATTGCAGGTGGGCTTTATAGATGTTTGACTTCATAGAATCTTCCCGATCATTACCCAAGCGTTGATGTACATTTCAGGTTAATTGATAGGGTTAGAACTGAGATAGGGTTGGGAGACATTCTTAGTTCAGCAGTTCTTTCCCATGGCCTTATTTGGAGCATTTTGGTTGCCCACTTGAGATAGCTATTGGAGACCTCTGTCTGATTTTTATGTATAGGTGTACTATTAATTCTCCATTGAGATATTGATGGTTATATTCACCAATGTTACAAGTGCAATTCATTTTAGAAGTTATAGAATAGATCATTATTCTTTTCCCTCTCCGACCCATTTCTCCTACTAGCTACCCATCTAAATATATTGTATAACTAAGCATATTGTTGTGTTTGGCTTTGAAATGTGGCAAGTTCGCATTCAAGTGTTTTATGTTTTCTTCTTTGGAATGATATTATCCAACAGTTAGCCACATGATCCCTCTACCTGTAAAATAATTTATTGACCTTCTTACTTTGATAAAAAATTAAATAAGTATTTTCGAAAGTAAAAAAAAGAGGAAACCTACACTTTGAAATGAAGCAGAATAATCATCAGCTCCATTTATGGTTCTTTTTTATTTATTGAATGTCCACTTTCACTCTTCATTTCTTCTCAAAAGAACAGAAACTATTCAACAGTTAAATTATTAACAATTCATTTTTTATTTATTGAATGTCCACTTTCACTCTTCATTTCTTCTCAAAAGAACAGAAACTATTCAACAGTTAAATTATTAACAATTCATTTTTTATTTATTGAATGTCCACTTTCACTCTTCATTTCTTCTCAAAAGAACAGAAACTATTCAACCGTTAAATTATTCATAAAAAATTCAAAGGTTTACCCATTTCTTCGGATGCAGTCAAAAGGGTGTTGGTGTTTGACTAAAGAATCTAACCCTGAGGATAACAAAAAAAAAAAAAAAAAAAAAAAATATATATATATATATATATATATATATATATATTATATATTCTTTGGGAAGCAGTTTGTGTCTATCTCTCTCCTCCTTAAAATAAGGGGGCAGAGGCGTCTTTTCACATTGGGAGGAGAGAGATAGACTCATGGGAGTGCTGGCGTAGGCCACACTCCAGGACAGAGATCTTTTTCCCATATTCTTTATACCCATTAACAACTACTCAAAAGGGAGCTGCAAATGATTCTTCACTCCTATTCGTATTCATATTAGATCCTTTACAAGTTAAGGATATGTCATTTATTTTCTTAATCTGTAAAACTGAGGTGACTTTCTATTTGGCTCTTTTTCCGGTCGCTCAAACAATTGGTCTACCCGTTTGATCAGTCAATAGTGACTGAATAATGTGTGATGGAGAGTGCGGGCATGCCAACGTCTGCAAGACTCAATGTTTTAAGAAGATTGCACTTCTGACTTCTATCAGGAGATGTGGATTCTCCTCTTGCCTCGATTGTTCCAAGGACTTTAGGTTAAAGACCAAATTGCAATACGCGAAAAAAAGGATAATCACAAAACAAATGATAGAGATAAAATAGGAAGTAAGTCAAGAATTTCTATTGATCTCAATATTGGTATACACGAATGACACCACTGAAGGATGAAATCAAAGAAGAACTCGATAGAGAGGATGACCACGATAGATCCCCCTCACTTCTTAGATTCTAGCTTTAATACTTGTGAGGATAGCGTCTCCGTTGGGAGTTCCTTAACTGCACTCTCTTTGGCAGTTACCAAATCGTGTGCTCGCATGTTCTCCTTGATTATTTCCCACTCCAATGGTGGCGTTGATATTGGGCACCTCACATTTACAACTGTCATGGTCCCACTAACTCTCCTTGTGGGAATCTGTTTTACTGACCAACCTTTCGCAGGCCTTGCAACTTCTAAGGACGATGCTCATAAAGTCCTTATGAAGTTGCAACTCCTATTTGGGCCGTTGAGTAGTTTTCTGTTATACTGTACAATCGGTCTCCAATATCTTTTCCCTCCTTTTCCAATTGTTTTATATTTTAAAACTCTTGGAAAGACGTTTGAGTTGACAGTTGTAGTGGCAGGTAACTCAACTATTTAGTGCTACCTGTTTACCTTCCTCCTAATATGACAGTGTTCCCGATTTCCTAGGGATTCAGTCAGCTAAGGACTCTCAAATGCTTCTAAAAGGAAAGAGTATCGCAAGAAAAGATTGCTCTTTCTTCCAATTTTTCTTCAGTGCATTCATCGTCCCTTTCATCTTCCTCTATTCTAGAAAATGGGTAAGAATTCTCCATATTCTTTTCCGGCGTCTGCTACGAGGACCGAAATGTACTCCATCTCTGCTTCTTTTGATGTTCTAGTTGACTCAATGCCCCTGGAAACCCCCCTCTCTTCCTGTTGAAACTCAGCTTCTTTCTTATTTCGATCAGCTGAAGAAAGAAAGAGGGCCTATCCCAAACGATCCCATCCATCATGAGGCTTTAATTCCCTTCCATTCCCACTTCATAATAGGTCCTTGCGTCTCATCTCCTTCTCAAACAAAACTCGTTACTTCACTGTTGGCCAATGAGACCAAGCTGTTTCGTGTAGGCATCTCCTCTTTTACCAATGGAGCTCCTAGATCATTTTCTTGTTTCTGGCCCTCTTACTCACAAACTTGGAATAGCTGGATTGACAGGATGGCTAAGCACAAGATGGATTCTTGGCGAAGACTTGGCATAGCTGAAGCCATCAATCTTTCAAAAACTCCTATTAATGCCAATAATCCTCTCTTATCAACTGCCCTATGCTTTTGATCTCAGTCATCCAACACCTTCCAGTTTCGTTCTGGTGCAATGGGTCCAACCCTGCTGGACGTTAGAACCCTTCAAGGGCTTCGATCAAGTGAGGAAGAATTCCATCATGAATCCCTGGCGTCTTCTGAAGATCATGGGATCGACTTTTCCAAGAAAGCGGGTTATCTTTCTCAACTCAATCAGTGCCGACATACCAACGGTGAGGTTACAAAGAAAGAGTGTGTTGCTTTCCTCGTTTATTGGATTTGTCGTTTCTTGATTTGTACTTGAGCTAATAATAATGCCGCTATGACTTTCTTACGCCTGGCCAGCATGTTTGCCGAAGATCGTCCTATTGATCTCGTAGCCTTCGTCCTTTCCTCCCTCTACCAAGGTTGTAATGAGCTTGTTAAATCAGACTTATCACTAGGGGGCGGTCCCTTTTGGTTTTTACAAATCTAGCTATATGCATACTTCCTAGAGCTTGGACTGCCCCCCTCATCTGATCGTTTCCAATAGCTATTCACAAGCTCCTAGGTGAGGCGCCCACTAAGCCTCTGGACGACTACTTTTTCTTCTTCCATAGCTTACCTTTTGAGCATAGTACGGTTACGGGGCATTCCTCTATAATGCAAAGTTTTTTACTCCTTTTCATCTGAATGATAGCCTTCCAGAGAGACTCTTTTCTACTCTATCACACCCTTTATCTAACTGAGCATTGTGGGCTCGATTTTTGGTTGCCCACGACCTCCATTATGGAGTTAACTTTGAGCACTTGAGGAACAATGCATGTGTTGTTGAACCCTACAACCCACAATTTTGTGCTCGTCAGTTCGGTCTAGGTCAGGCCATCCCTGACTTTCCTACACTCACATTGGCGAACGGTCGGGACGACCGAGATGTATTCTTTGAACAAGAAAGATTCCATGTGGTTGACTACGCCAAGCTAGTTGGCCTGATCGATTTTAAGTCCCAAGACTTTCATGCCAGGCCCTGAGTCACCACCGAGTTTGCAGCATGGTGGTCGGCCTATTACTTACAGATCCAAGTGCCCCAGGCTAATCTCCTAGTCACTGCTACCCTCTTCCTCTAGACAGATCGATTTAGGTCCCTCAGCACTAGCCATAGTACCATGACAACCACCCTCAGAGAATATCGAAGGTAAGGAACTAATTTGGCCCTCTTCTTCTTCTCTTCTCTTTTTTATTTTGTGAGCTACCATGTCTAACATTGTTCAAATCTCAGAGTTTGCCCCCCAGTTCTCCTCCAACTAAAAAGTCTAGAACGGACACCGTTTCAGCACGAGGGAAGCCCCAAGGGGGTACGGAGTCCAAGATTGATGCGCTCTTCAAGAAAACTTGCACTAAGCCAGAAAAATGTACCCAATGATCAAGCCATGACATCATTTTTAAGCATTCCTTACGAAGTTCCTTCTCGTCCTGAAACCGCTACCGAAGAAGGGAAACCTGGTAACATTCAGACCATATACATCTACATGTAGTTTACTATACGCTTTCAATAACTCAGTTTCTTTGTAACATCCCCATCAAGGTCTCAAATCCTTGGTGACGTAGAACTTCCTCATGGGCATGATGAACCATCGGTCAGTGTGCCAATGACAATCCAGTCACCAAGAACACGTGAAGATCCCTTACCTCACGATGAGGTTTGTCGCCAGGGAGTCCCTTCTCCAACAATAATTCCTTTGATGATGAAGAAGTTGATCAACATCCAAAGGTGAGTGTTCTGACTTATTACTTTTGCCTCTAATCATAATTGGATACTGATCTCTGGCTATTATACTCATATCCTTTCTCTTTCAGCCGGCTCCTACTTTGAATGAGATGATAGCCATCCTTAATAACTTAACAACAAAGGTTCCTATGCTTAAGTTCCCTCTTCCCTTTCTTATATCAAGCTCTCCTGAGACAGAAAAAGGATCTGGAATTCTTACATTCAGTTGAGGGCATGTTAGCCCAAGAGATTGTAAAGCAAGTAAAACTTACCAACCTACACACAGCTCTTGGAGTGATAGAGGCTTGTTCTAATGTTCCTTCGGTCTTTAAATTTATCGTCTCATGAAGTTCAAAGGTAGGATACCATTGATGGCCGACAAACCTCCCACTACTCTTGAGATCCTAGAACAAGCCACGGAAGCTATTGACTGAGAGCAACAACTTTCTGAGAAAGTTTCGGTTAGTTATTGACGAGTGCCGCAAAATTGAGGCCTCATACGATGAACATCTAGCTGTGTTGGATGAAGTAAAAAGCTTAACAGAGAAAAGAAGGATTATAGAGACGACAAAGACGGTCAACTCCCTTATATTGTCGAAGGCCTACAATGAAGCCTATCAAAACGGAGTCATTTTGCAAGAAATGTTTCCTTCTCCCCAGAGTGTGCAAACAAAATCAGGCGGGCCAAAGTGGCGCTGGCCGAGAATGAGAGTATTCTAGGAAGAGCGTGGCGATCCCTTCAGCATGAGTCAATATTTCATGTCCACACTTTACCTTAGACTTTTATATCAAGTACTTATTATGGTCTTAGTGTTAACAATTTTTTTTACTACACTTGGTCACTTAGGCTTTCATGATCCAATTTCTAAACGACAATACTTGTATTGAAAAATAAAAAAATGGCTCCTTACAAACTCTTAAGCTAGATCGTAGGCTGTTCCTAAATTAATGTTTCCCAAAAAATGGTAAAAACTTACATTTTAACCCTCGGCCAACGCAAACTCTAACCTATTGCCAGCAATTGGAAAAAAGGCGAATACTTGGTCGAGCTAAGTATGTGAACCTAGTGGCCAGGCTATATCTAGCCCATCAGTGTTTGCCATATTTCAACCACATGAGAAACCTTCTAATTCTTCACGGATGCACTTCAAGCAGTGTCCTTTGCTTTGATTAGGGTCCATCGTTCATTCCTTCCTTTGCATTGAACCCTTGAAAGGGTTTGGCTGATAGATTTTTGATACATCGGCCATAGTCAAATTAATGGTAAGATACTCTTCCTCAAGATTTTCTTTGTCTTTATCTGGTACGGGTGATTGAATGGCCGTCTCCAAGGCAGCCATGTTGGGGTCATGCCCCTCACTTAGAATCTCAACCTCGACCTGATTTCCTCCGTCATATCCTTCCTTGATGAATGTTGTCTTAACTCGTCCATCTTCAAGCATGACAAAGTTATCTGTAGGTTCTTTCTCATCACTTATAAAAATTCCTTTCCCTTTGCTACGAATCTGAGGTCGATTTCGCTCCATGTTCTTTGTCGTAGCAACCATCCCTATAGTCTGCTCAACACCCATACAGTCTACAGACTGAAATGGCCCTCCCCCCCAGGTTTGGGTGGTTTGGATGATTCATACTTTGAGGAATCGGTTTCAGATTGGCCGATTCGTATCAGTATTGATGAAGACCGATATCAATTCCTATTTGATCCCATATTGATGGATCGGTACGAACAAGACTAAAAATGTTTAAAAAATTTTAATTCAATGTTTCGAAGAAAATAGGGGTATACCGCTATACCAATATCGATACAGATTACTAAAACCCTGGTCTGATTTGATAACACTACAGGTCTCAAATGAAATTTTGTAAATAAAAATGCCCTTGCTTATTTTATTATAGAACATCATTTCAATAAACTCTGCCACAAATGGTTTATAAATCATGAAGTCCAACCATTGTAACGATCCAAACCTGGATAAAGGTAATAGGTCTCAACCATGGGAGGAGATTACAAGATTGGGAAAAGATGTCTAAAAGTGGCAGAATTTTTTTTTTACATTCAATGTTTTAGTTTTTTATTTATTTTTTTGAAAAACACATACAACCTAGGTAATGGGGGTAGGATCTAGACTGTCAAACCCCAAACCACCCCTTGGGAGGATTAGATAGGTGATCCGAATTGCACGATAGAAATCCGCCAAACCCCAAGGATCTAGAAGCTGTTAGTACCATTCACAAACACACACACCCACAATAATGAAATAAATTAATAGATCACAGAGTGCTGAGGAAACTAATACTTACATTAAACATTAAAAACTAAAAATATATACAACCATCATTGTACCAGTTCTCTCTCTCTCACATCAGTAGTCCCAACTCTTTCCAACCAAGCTTTACAAAAGAATATAAACAGGACAAGGCAACCCGAACCCCAAAATAAAGCTATACAAAAGGGGATCCCTAACTACAACCAAGAAGAATCCCATGGTCACACAGTCAGCTGCCCACCCATTATGGGTCCTCATCAACTATCATAGAAAAGACTCGCACCAGAGGTATGACCTCCGTCCGAGTCCACACCAACACAGTCATAATAACCATGGCCCACCTCTGTGAGATGAGCCTCCCCGCCACTGAAACATCCACCTACAGGATCATCTAACAAAAGCATAGACAAGAGAGTGTGAACTCCACCGAGCCCGTGAATGAAACATAACCATGCATGCACATGCAAGCACAACCAAATGAGTCCTACATGAAATGCAGTTCATTTTATTTATTAGCCACCTAACATCACAATTAAGGCAGGTAAAAGTGCTACTACAATCCCCAATACATGTATCCCTGGTGCGGGCTTTTAACCCTTTCCCGCGATACACCCATTGAGTTGTCGGAGAGGACCGATCAGCTCCAACATGCTCTCCATGGTCAGCCCGACCAGCCCTCTGGGATTAATCTGTGAGGCATCCATCATCAATTTAAGATAACTTTTTCCTTTTACTGGTATTTAGCCACATAATCACCTTTTCGGTGTAAAACATTTCTATTCCTTTTTCTCTTTTCCTTCTTCTCTTTCATATAGGTACTCTCACAGACATCCAACACCTTAACCCCTGTTGGCAAGGGTTCATAGCACTGGTGATGATACTCTAGCCCTATGCATTCTATATGGCATAGTATGAGTCAGGTGGTGTCAACCACATCCCATTCTACGGGCTACCATAGGCCTCATTTCCAAGCCGACTACGAAATCTAATCTAGCAATTCACATATAAGCATCATTGTTCATTCTCATTATCCATCAGTCAAGAATTCAGTATTTAACAAAATATAAAGCAATTGAAACAAATGAACAGAGTAAATAGCATTATTGTATTTGCCATGACTCGTTAGTCATGTTACATTTACACACACGATTTAATTTCATGTTCTAGTCCCGCCTGCTCAACAGTCAGCTCAATCCCGGTCGGTATCTGATACTGCACCTCGAGCTTGGGGTCAAAACCTAGTTAATCGGATCATTAAAGTATGTCAAACATTGTTCAAGATTATATCAATGTCCTAGAGTTGGTCTAGGTTTAATTGGACTCGACTCTGCATATATAGATATTACTTAGAATTCTCTGGATCTTGCACTGGGCTTTTGGGTCCATTTCCCAGTGCATCATCCAGAGATGCAGGGTTCACCTATCTTAGTATTGTCACAGCATGGTCTACCTATGCATGGCCCTACCAATCTCATAAACCAGTGGAAGGGTTCATAGCCCAAGTGAGACTAGGTCTGTGTGTGGTTCCCTAGCCCTATGGGGCCCACTTGAGCACCCGGGGTGTGGATGACAATAAGGACCAATGGGAAGGGTTTTTCAATCATTTTCATCCTCCCCATGCTATTCTAGGTGAAGGTCCAAAAAGTAGAAATTTATCTGAGCCCAAACAACAACTCTGGGCATTTGGGTCAATCGCCCAGTGCATCGCCCAAAGCCTATTTAACACAAGATTCAGCTCAGATTTTTGGATTTTGCTGTAGGCCTGGCCATGATTTCAACTAGGGAAGATACTAGGATGTTTGTGGACCTAAAATTAAGATAAATGGATTGGTCCTAATGGATTCAAGGTCAGGTTACCCATTTGGAAGTTGGCCGGGGTGAGCTTTGACAACATAGAGAATGGCTATAATGGCTGAGCTCAAGCTTTAGATCTAGCTTTAGCTGCATGCATGGCATGAATTACATGTATTTACTCACAACAAGTCTGGTCTTATGCTAAGGCGCGAAGGAATCCTTTTGCATGCAAAGATCCATGCCCATGTAACATGATCTAGGTGCAAGTCTACAGTGCAACTCATCTCAGAGACTTGACTTCGATCTCAACTGCAGTAGCAGCCCCTGATCCAATCTTTGAATGAATAGATCTTGCATGCAATGCTCATGCATGCATGATCCAAAGTCCTACTAGGCATCCAGGTGATGCTCTGAGCACTACTGGCCAGAGATACACCAGTCTGGCATAAGAACTGGAAGCGAACATGAATGGACAGTAGTGTTTAGGGACTATAGTTCATACCTCTGAACTTCTAGGGAAGCTAAACCAAAGCCCAAACCAATCCTTGATCCCTTCTTCCTTCCTTCTCCGTCTCTTTCCTTCTCTTCTTCTTCCTTCTCCTTCTCTTTCTTTCTTTCTATTACTGTAGAGGCAACAAATGAAATGGGAGGGTTGGTCCCTCCTATTTATAGTTTTGAACTACTTAGGGCCTGTTTGGCCATAAGCCCTTCTCCCAAGAATGCATTTTTTAGTGCATTCTGGGCCATTCCAGCTGTATTGGTGGGGTCCACTTGGTTCTAGAGGTGGGTAATGGTTTCTAAAATTCCCATCTACCTCTAAGGGGTATTCACAGACTATTTACATGGTTCCCAGGTGTCTGGAGTAAAAAATTCAGGTTTTAGATTGGGCGTTTCACTGGGCATTTGGGTCAATTGCCCAATGCATTGCCCAGAGAATGAAATACAGTTGTATTTGCCTTGAGCTTGCACAGAGGTTAGGTCTAACACTTGGGTACTTCACCAATACCCCTACCAGGACCAAATACACATCTGAATAGGTATGGCCCCTAGGTATTTGGGAGGGAGAGAGATTACCTGGAGTTGGAGTTGTACATCAAGCTGTAAGCTGAGCAGCTGCATGGGTCTGCAACCTATCTTCTCACAGGTATACTGGATGACATCCTTGGAGGTTCTCCACTGAATTCAACCACAGGGGTGACAGTCCACAGTGTGCTTGGGTGATTGGTCACAGGCTCCTGTCCTTCAAGCAAAATTCCAGTCAGTCTGGGGAAGGTTTAACATTCCTCCCCACCTTATAAAAATCTCATCCTTGAAATTGGCTTACCCAGTAGCTCAAAGAGTTGAGGATACTTTTCTCGCATTTCTTCTTCGCGTTCCCACGAGGCTTCCTCTACTGGGCAGTTTCCCCATCGAACCTTAAAGAATGTGACCGTGCGGTTATGGAGATTATGCTCCTTACTGTCCAATATCTCTATCAGCTATTCCTCATGGGTCATATCAGCATCCAGTTGCTCGGGTTCAGCCGAGAGCACATGTGCCGGGTTGTTGACATATTTCCTTAACATTGACACATGGTGAACATCATGGACGCCTTGCAAGGACGGCGGTAGTGCCAGTCGATACACTACTTGTCCAACCCTTTTTGGGATTTCATATGGGCTGATATATCTTGGGCTCAGCTTACCCTTCTTGCTGAAATGTAGCAACCCCTTTGTTGGAGAAACTCGGAGAAATGTCTTCTCACTGACTCCAAATTCAATGTCCTTCCTTCGATTGTCGGCATAACTCTTCTGTCTGGATTGGGCCGCTTTGATCTTTTCCCTGATCACATCCACCTTTTCGTAGGTTGCCTGTATCATTTCAATCCCAAGATACTTTCGTTCTCCAACTTCATCCTAATACAGCATTATGCGGCACTTCCAGACATATATAGCTTCGTACGGTGCCATGCCAATGGTGGAGTAATAGTTGTTATTGTAAGCAAATTCCACCAAGGGAATGTGGGCATCCCAACTATCTTTTATTTCTAATATATAGGCTCTGAGCATGTCCTCCAAAGTCTGAATGGTTCTTTCGGACTGTCCGTCCGTCTGGGGATGGAAGGCCGTGCTGAGATTTAGCTGGGATCCCAGTGCTTGTTGTAGACTCTTCCAAAATCTTGATGTGAATCAGCGGTCCTTGTTGGACACAATGCTGACGAACATGCCATGCAGGCATATTACATTTTCAACGTATAGCTGGGTGAGCTTTTCCATCGAGTAAGTTATCTTGATGGGGATAAAGTGAGCTGACTTTGTCAGTCCGTCAACAATCACCCAGATTGCATTCATCCCTTTTCTGGTGTTGGGTAAGTTGGTCACGAAGTGTCACGCCCCCATCCCAATAAAGGATTTATTACAAGAAAAAGGGGTGACTGAGACGACAAGTGTCATCCCAATACTACTAGGATCACAGACATAGTGTCCCGATCCACAACCTACCCAATATCAAACATGATAGTGTCAAGGTACGTAAACTAATGGAATAATTCATTCTACAATAAAGAGGTTGAATTCAGTGAAAGCGTAAATCATTTTAAAATCGAATAATATAAGGTGTCTGTTCACTAATGATAACATATTCTATAGCTACTATCTCCCATAACCATCAAGTAAATTCCATCAATTTATACATGGAGTCCGTACATGGCTAAAGATGATTACAAAAATAAAGATTTAAATCACGCCACAAGGGCACAATTCTTGGGTGTACATCGACATCCAAGTCCAAGTCACTGGCTGCACTCGATTCGCATCAAAGGAGCTCATCAAGAGATTACCTGCATAATCAACTAAAAAGAGGTTGCGCAACGGGGTTAGCTCCACAAGCTAGTGAGAGAGTAAAGGGAAATGCACATACATACAAACACACAATTTGAAACCAATCCATGATGCATGCACATGTGAGATTTATTTTTCACCTAGCACGTAAATCTAAGTCAGGTATATGCTACTATGATAATTCGGGAGACACTGTGGGTCACTTAACTTATCGTCACAATAAAACCTCAGTTATCACAAGGGAGGCTACACCGGTCGAAGCCACCAGACCACCCAGTGGCAGACCCCGATAGCCATCACTACCCCTGACCTGGCCTCTCTCCCCCACGGGCAACAGGTGCTCAGACTATCTAACACATAAACCCCTGTTTGTAAGGGTCGTAGCATAAGGGGACAAGAATCCTAATCGACAAGAATCCTAACCACAGATATACTATATGCAAGTCCTATCACCCCGAGAGGTATTCCGGGTGCATCAACGTCCCATTCCATCTAATACCCAGGTACTAGAATGGTATGGCGCATACAGAGCAGGATGACAGTCAACATATTTTTATAAACATTCCTGGGGTCCCGGTACCGATATACCCAGCACCGTAACCTGATATAATACTAAAACAATTAACACATCCACATTCGAACCAGTTCACAATCAAGATAAATAATGCAAATGTGCAAGATGCTTATCAATCGTATAATAACATAAGGACGTGAGAGTAAGTGTTAAAAGATTTATAGAGGGGTCCTATGTTATGCCTCCAAAGTTAAAGTTGGGTTTCAAATAAGACAGCACAGATGGATTCACGGACGGAAGCAACAGGGTAAGTCCATCCCTGGCTCCGTTCAGGCCAACAAGTCACTATATGAGGGACGGATTCACGGACAGAACCTCCACATGAATCCGTTCCTGCATCCGTTCCATCCCTGAGATATTCCCGAGAGGGAACAGAATCACGAACGGAAGCAACAGAGTGAATCCGTTCCTGGCTCCACTTGAACCAGTTACCAACATACACTGGATGAATTTACGGACAAAACCCCGACACTGGATCCATTCGTGCATCCGTCGAGGTTCTTTCGAGATTTCTTAAGATTTTCTTCTCCATCTTGGAACCTGGGTTCACATGGCCCTCATGGTCATGGAGGAAGTCATAGGCCTTCCTAGGGTCACTAGAACCTAGTCCTACCTCTTAGGTCCAAGATCACACAAGGATTTAACTCCTTGATCCAAATATGAGGTTTAGGATTTGGAAAAATCATGGAACAGCAGAAATGGTTGTACCAAGGCTAAGTGGAGCTAACATTAGGGATTGGTTTTCATTAATAGAGCCCCCACCAAGGCTAAGCTCCACCTTGAGTCCCAAATAGAACCTTAGATCAGCTCTACCTCAATAAACCTATCCAAACCCAAAAATAAATGGAGAAGAGGAAGATACCATGAGATGAAAACATACCTAGGTTAGTGGAGCTCAAACCCCAACTCCAGCCAGCCTTGAAGATCCACCTTCTCCTCTCACCTTCTTCCCTTTTTCTTCTTTTCTTCAATCCTTGTCCGGACAGCAAGAGGAGAGGAGGTAGGACACCAAGACTCCTCTTGCTTTCCCTTCCTTTTTCTTCCTTCCCCTCCCATTCCTCTTCCTTTCTTCTTGTCCTCCACGGTTTGGCTTGGAGGGGGAGAAATGGGAGAGTTTAGAGCTGAGCCCTCCTTTATAAAAGATAAATGGGCCTTAGGGCTTGTTTCCCTAGGTGCCCCCAAGGCCAAGAATCCTTTAAGTTTAAGTGGGCCTTAAGGCCTATTTGGTTAAGGTTACAAACCCTATCAGGTTCAATTAGCTAGGGCACATTTGGCTTAGCCTAAGGTCCTAAAGCTATTTTAGTTTTAGGGATTGTTTGGCTTAACTAAATAAAAGAATCATTATTTATTTTAGTTATATCTTATGGGCCCACTTTCATGGCCCAACAAACCAAGAGAACATAAGGGTGGGAGTCCATCTTGTCCAAGGACCTAGTTATTGTGTCCGAAACATGGGGACGTGGGGACGTGGGTCCCACATAAAAATACAACAAAAGGACAAGAAACAGCACGGACGGATCCACGAAAAGAACTAGTCTTGTGAGTCCGTTTGTGACTCCGTTGCTGCTGTAAGGGCCTAAATTATAAGAAAAATTATGGGGCTTTGACCCACACTTCCAGGACTCCGAAGGGGATGTATAATAAAATTTAGGGTTTAAGTTTTAACCATGGTGTGGTTCAATCGCCCTTCAGGATATGGATACAAGCCTCGGGTTCGAGCTTTCCTCCTTGACTGTTACATCCAAGGTCATAGGGGTTGACCACTGGCATCGTGGCACCTCCCGTCAATAAAGGTTCAATCTGACCTGTGGTATTAGGGTGTATTTCGGGTATGGGTGTAACATTCCCCCAACCTTATAAAAATTTCATCCTCGAAATTTGACGTGTCTAAGGGCTTTAAATAACAATGCTTCTTACTCAACCACTACCCAGAGTAAGTCAGGGGTCCAGTCAGAAGTGGGGCAATGCCTAGCACACCAGGTCAGAAACTCACAACTCTCTTCCCTATAGAATCGCATCACCACAGGGGATGTGGTTCAAGGTAACCCTAGGCTCGATTGGGTTAAAAATCGATGCCTCAATTTGTCCAAGGAAATTAGGGCCTCAGACACCAGGTTACATCATAAGGAACAAAAGGTCCTTTAGGTAATCTAGGTTGGGTCGGTGTCAACTATCATTACCTTGAGTTACAAGATCGAGCTCATACTCTCCTTTACACAGGGTTCACATTCTGAATGTTTTCAATTCGGATCCTTCCATTACCTAACCCAACTTTAGAATGATTTGGAATATTGATGGAATGTTCACTCCCAGTACGGAGGGAACGCATTTGGTGACCCATTATTCCATTCATATCTGTTATTGGAAAAGGTCCTATTACATCCTTCAGTTTCAGCCTTCACAACTTCATAAGTCTACAATTTAACCGTCCAATAAAAAGTAAGTCTATATTAGTTTCTTTTCGAGAACTAAATGATCACTTAATAGTCTTGGTATAGGTCAATTCTTCTAAATGATGTCTCAGGTCAGACAAGCCTTGCTAATTAGCCTACCCGTGGCTTACCTAGGGCCAACATCAAATTTATTGACTACTAACCCACAAATAACCTGACTAAGGTTAGGGCTTGAATTAGCTAACATAGTAAGATCGAGGCAAGGTCATACCAACAGTGCAGAAAAAACCATCCTAGTTGAACAATTAAGGATTAAGGAAGGTACTTATTTTGTTTCAAAATCCACACATACATTTAAGTACAAAATAACTTCAAATAATTATAATCATATCCCTAAGGATGCACTGGCCAAACAAGGCTAATCCATGTAGGAAGGTCAATCCTAAGGTTCAACAAGTTAGAGGATCCAGTCCAAAAGACACTAATCACAGATGGATCCGGTATAAGTACAGGTCACAACTCGGATGTGGGTCCGATAGACTTCATAAAAATGGGGAAACTCATAGTTAGTTCTTCATTCTTATTTCGGGGTTTTTGTCCAACCTTATAGCCTTATTACCTTCTGGATGGAGGTTATTTGGAAGTTCTAAACAAAATTTGGCACTCTATTCATAGATTCAGTTAAAGGCTTGGATGAACTATGTTAAAAATCAAAATAGGGCTGCCACCAACTTGGGGGATTACATGAGTGGACTTTCACTTGTACAAGGTCTCCATTAATTGTTTAAACTAAGTTATTTAAAACAACAAGCTTATTATTAGGTCATTATCTTTTCTTACTCTATCTGGGAACAAATTTTGGATCCTATACATCCCATTAAGGTTTTTACACTACATAGGTACAGTTTTTCTTCTTCTCATATGCTAAGGGGGTTGCATAACACTTACCTCATACTTGGTTCTTTATCCTATGCCTTGCACATGGAATGGGAAAACATTCCACTCTGTTCTAAGTTCCCACTGATCCTATTTGGTTCAAGTGTAGTGAACGGGGTTTGGGCTTCTTAATTAATCTAAGTTTCTTTGTTCACGAGGCTTATAACCTTTTAAGTAAAACTTATGTTGCCTATCTTACTTCGTGATCTAACCCCTTTTTACTTAAGGTTAATAATTTAATATTATTAATGAAATTTATATCCCATTTTACTCTTCTTCACTTTGTTTAGGAAACATGATATATCCTACCCCGGTGTTTTATTCCATTCACTTGCCTTCTAAAGGAGAAGGGGCTCATTGGGTTATGAGTTTCATTCTCAAGATAAATCATTCTCCTTCATATAAAATAAAAGTCATAGAGTATATTTAGTGACTGTCACTCCCTATGGACTTGCCTTACTGGTGTAGGCCCTAACATTTTGTTCTTAAGGCATAAAATAAGGGTCAAACAATTAACATGAATAAATTACACAACATGGGTGTATACACAAGATATAGTCATATAATCATCACATATAGGCATGACCACAAGGTCACACAAGATTGGGCTCAAATTCCCAAGAGAACACAGATGGACTCACGGACGGAATCAATGCTGTGAATCCATTCGTGGCTCCGTAGCAAAATAAGCAGGACGGATTATGTAATGTGAATCCGCTCGTTTCTCTATCCTTAGAGAGCTTGGTTTGGTAAAAATACCGAAACAAACTGGGCTACGGACGAATCCTTAGTCGTGGTTATGTTCGATGTTCCATGCAGTTCCAAGAACGAAAAATTAAAATTTTACGCTGGACGAATTTACGGATGGAATCACGATGGTGGCTCCGTTCGGGCGTCCGTTTGCTAAATTTTATAAAAACACAGCCACGAGTTTTTCAAACTCATTTTGGCTCCAAAGGGTGAGGACAGGGTTCTTTCCCTATTTCTCTCTTCCTTTCTCCCTCCTCTCCCTTTCTAGGGTTTTCTCGGTTGCTTTTCCATTCCTTTTTCTTTTCCACTGATTAAGGATATTTATAGTGAGTTTGTAATTATTTTTGCTTTTATTTGCATTAGCATAGCCATGTCAATGCCAAAACCATATCAAAATTTTGATTGAGGCTAGGGTTTGGTGGAATCAAATCCCAATCGAATAATGCCACTGTTTTGGGTTACTACTGTGTGCTTATTTGGGGTTGTGATTGTGTTTAAAAAAAAAATTCCTTCCAATGAAACACTTAGAATTTGTTGGTCAAATACATTGTGCTTAGTAGAATTATTCCAATTGTTTCTAAGTAGTGATTGAGACAACTCCCGAATTCCTACTATTTTGGGGGAGAAAATCCAAGGCATGACTAATTTCATTGTATGCCCTATAATTTCCATGGAAAAATAACTCATTAACACCTCTTCGAGCATATTTATTTGTTTGTGTGATTCCTAGGATAGGAATTTGAAGTTCATTTCCTTTTTGAGTTGATTCTTCCACATTCAAACTTTGTTGTTTGTTAAGGTTTTCATTTAATCAAATCACGAGTTTGGTATTTTAATTGGGAACATTGGGGTAACCAAGGGCATAGGTTTGTTTCTATAAGATCACCTCCTTTCATGTCCATGCCCTAGGGATTATATATATATATATATATTTTTTTTTCTCCAAGGTAATCATACTCCCTATTGGTAGTTATGGCTTGTCTAATTGTTGTGTAACTCTTCTTGTCCAAGTAAATCCTATATAAATACATATATATGCATTTATATATGTACATTATCAATTTTATCTTATTTATTTTAGTTTGGCTCAATCATGGTTGTCCTTTGTTGGTCTCTTGTATATAGGGAATAATCCATGGCCCTATGCTGGAGAAATGCTCTAGCCATTTTGCCACCTCTTCCCCTAGACTTCAATGCCGAGAGATTTATATCTGCAGAGACTGAGGACGTTTATCAAGAGCATCTCCAAGATAGGAAGATTTTAGTGGAGAGGGATGCCATGATTGAGGAATTGATTGCCTTCAAAGTAGATATCAGATTCAGCAATCTAAGGTGGAGTAGCATGCTGACCACCCCCAAATTCTACTACCCCACACTAGTTAGAGAGTTTTACTCCAATCTGGTACTCATCCAAGAGGATGCGGAGAGCATTAGATTGACTTCTTTTGTAAAGGGGGTGCCTAATGCTTTCAATGAAGTGGAGTTAGGCATACTTCTGAACATCTTTGCAGAAGGGAACATAGTGTATTATTATCCTGGGAACGACCCCAACAGATGTTTGTCCCCTACTGATCGTCAGCTGTTGTATATGACACTTACAAATAATATGACTGATGATAGTGATGACCTCTCGAGATTTGGTCCTTCCCAGCGGGTCCTTACTTTTATTGCCAAGACAAACTTGGCCCCTTCCAAAGGACATAGCACCCAGCCTCCTTTGATGGCAGCAACACTGGCATACTCCCTGTCACACCCCCATCCCTGAACCACGGGGAATGCAACTAGAGCGTACCAATACGCTCTCTAACCACCAGAATCACTGATGCAGTACCCAAGACTTACTCATTCACAACGACAGATAATAGGTAAAAAAAAAAAGGATTAATATTAATAACATCAGAGTTAGCAGAAGCTAGGTGATAGCATATAAAATATCATCTATTCAAGTTTACCCCTTCAAGTACAATTCGTTCTAATCGGGACCTATGTATTACCTACTATATAAATAATACATCTATCATGAAAGGAATCAAAAGAATACACCTATAATTCAAAATGAATAATCAAGTGCATCAAAAGATGGCCACCGCCATAAGTCACTCCCGCCAAGGAACACACATCGCGCAACACTCGGTCCATGCTCCACGATCTCTGGAGCCCACCAATCAACGTAACCAGCCTCGGGAGTCTCGTACTCGTGCCACTCTGCTCGAATGTACTGCATCAACTAAAAATATGTTTCCTCGAGGAGTGAGCTCCAATGAGCCCAATGAGTGGCTAAGCCACACAAACATACACAATAATAATAATGAATGGGGTTGATGCAAAACCATACATGATGGACGGATACCAAGGTGTCCCATACCACCAAGGTAGACCGTACATCACATACAATTTACAATCATGCTACATGAATGAATGATGATGTATAGTTTTATTGTTATCCACCTAACACACAACTAAGTCGGTATAGTACTATAGCAACACCTTAGGTAGCATCCCCGACATCGGTACCATAAACGGATGGTATACCGGCGATGACAAACCCGAGTCGCTGCTGAAGCCTTGTGCGGTCTCCACCAAGAGATATACGCAAACCCCCGAGTCAAATCCCGTCCCGGCGTTCGGCCCAAAATACGGTTGGCGCCCAACTTCCGGGTGGGTATACCCGAATAACGGTCGGAACCCACGGATTTGACCGACACCTAACCCCCTGCCGGTAAGGGTCATAGTCTTGGGTAAACATTTATCCTAGCCAGCATTCACCTATTGTATGAGTGAGGACGCATGTGCATAGGCCGGCAGGCCGAGTCCATAGATACCGAAATACGGTCGGCCGACTATCCTCTCGCCCCTCTAGCCCATACGTACGTATACAAGTACGAGATGTGAATACCGAAGGCGTCGGTCGGTCACCATCCCGTTTCCACCTAATGCAATGGACAACTCTAATGCAATTTCAAGTACGGCAATCTCAAGCCCAGACCCACCGGCACTTGGATCCCGCTCGAAGCCCTAAGTCTACATGCCATGAGTGAGTCCATATTATGGAATCCTCGGGTCCAGACCAACCGGCACCGAGTCCCATAACTAAATCCAACACCATTCGCACCATAGTGCAAGAAAATAAATAATATCGCAAGACAAGAATGTAAAGTCCTATCAACATCTAAACATTTATATCGTCCTATATCTTACTAATAATTATATATTATAGCACACATGCATGAATGACATTCGCAAGACACGACACACAAACATTCCATAAATTAAGACGTTTGCTTAACTCACTCACCGATTCTCGAGTCAATCGTCGATGCGGAGCTCTTCAAATCGGCGTTCGATGCCAAGTACACTTGTCCCACGTACTAATACGCTCCCGAGCCGGTCGGTCAACCTAAAGAGAGTGTACAACGTGGGGAGAGATTAGTGCCTTAGGGCTAGAAGAGTTGGGCCCCATAAGTTATCAAACAAGGCTAAAATAGGGGACCGGCACATACAAGGCTATATCATGTGCTGTCCATGTGCTGTCCATGTGCTGTCCCTCTCGGACTTTCCCACCGGATCTAGGTTCTCAGGACGGCACTTGTATGTGCCTGTCCATGTGCTGTCCCTCTCGGACCTCCCACCGCAGATCTTTCTCGGGAGCACTTGCATGTGCTGTCCATGTGCCTGTCCATGTGCTGTCCCTCTCGGGCTTCCCACCGCGGATCTACTTTCTCGGGGCAGGCACTTGCATGTGCTGTCCATGTGCCATCTTCTTGTTCATGCCATTCCGAGAATGGTTTTGCAGCCCCAAAGTCTTGGGCTAAAATGGGGTATTCTTAGGGGTTTTTAGGGGTCTCTTTGGCCATGAGAACAACTCCAACCAAGGTGCCATAGCATACACCCAACATGGGTTTGTAAACCCCATGATCGATTAGGTTTTCTTCCATTAAAATACATATGGAAAGAAAACCCATAGGTTTGGGTATTGGGGTTTTGAAAGGGTCTTTAATTTATGTTATTTAACACCCCTCAAACCCACACATCTACGGTCTTCCATGAGGGTTGGTAAAACCCATAAATGGAGGTAAATCCCCAACTTAGGGTTCATAAATGGAGAAGGGTGAATGGGTTTAAGGTAGGGTTAGGTGCTTCATAGTTAAACATCAAGGATTTGCCATTATGGCTCTTCTAATTGAGTAGATGGAGCACTCAAGGTGTGCTCAACCAATTCAAACCCTAGGTAATAGAATTAGGGAAAGAGAGATGGAGAGAGAGAGAGAGAGAGAGAGAGAGAGAGAGAGAGAGAGAAAGAGACTCACCAAGGGTTGATGATGATAGCTTGTGCTCCACCATACTTCTCCCTTCTCCTTCCTTCTTCCTCTTCTTCTTTCTTCTTCTTTCTCTTCTTCTTCTTTCTTCTTCTCTTCTTCTTCTTTCTTTTTCTCCTCTCCTCTCCACGATTTAGGATTGAAATGTGAGGTGAATAGTAGTTTTGGGTCTTTAATAACCCATCTAGGCATTAGGTCTTGTTTGGTTAGTCTCAAGTCCTTAGGTCCATTTGTTTAGGAGCTTGTTTGGTTAGGTATAAGCCCAAGGTCTAGTTTAAGTCATTGGGCCATTGGATCCACTTGGGCCCATGGCCCATGGCCCATGTCCTAAGTTCTAGTTACAATTAGAAAAAGACTAAGCTCCTAAGCCCAAGCCCATTCCAGTTCTTATGCTTATTAATGGTCATGCATAGGCATGAATTATTCGGATAGTGACTTACTCCCAATCATCGTTAAGTGGATAAGGGCGATTCAGGTGCGGGCCCCGGGATCCCTATCATAAGGGAATTCCAAGAATATGCTTTCGTGGACGCGATTTTCCCCCTTCTCTCGACGGTGGATCTTTCCTCGAGGACTTCCCCTGTTTCGCGGTCGACAATCTCGTGTGATGGCTTGAGTATTATGACCCACGATTCACGAGCGTACTCCACTCTTGGTTCTACACAAAAGGTTTAAACCAGACCGGTGGTCGATCGCGTTTCAAACCGGGTTTTGGGCACGGATTTAACATCCTCCCCACCTTATAAGAATTTCGTCCTCGAAATTGAGGCGTACCTAGGTATCTGCATAGGTGAGGATACTTCGACCGCACTTCACCTTCTCATTAACGAGATGCCCCTTTAATCAATGAGATTGCTCCACCGAACTTTATCAAAAGTTACAGATTCGATTGTGAGGATTGCTGTCCTTATAATCAAAGTTCTCTTCGAGTAGCTCTTCATGTGTCAATCCATGACAAGCTGATGTGGCTTTTTAGTCTTGACAATATCAATGTAGGGGTGTACTTTCTCACATCATTACGTAAAATACATTAACACACTTGCCCTCTTTGTCGAGCGAATTACTCCCTTAGTTGGCGGTACTCGCAAGAAAACATAATCGGCATAGCTCTTCCATTTAGATTAAGCCGCCATGATTCGGTCCCTTATCAAATCTACTTTTCCACAAGTGGCTTGTATCAATTCAGACCCTAATATTCTTTGCTAATCAACTTCCTCCCAATATAGTGGTGTTCGGAAATTTCTATTGTACTTGTGCTTTGAACGGTGTCATACCTATAGTAGTTTGGTAGCCGTTGTTGTAAACAAACACACGAGTGAGATGTGCTCATCCCGACTACCCTTCATATCAATGACACAAGCCCCGAGCACGTCCTCTAGGGTCCGAATAGTCCGCTCCGACTTACCATTAGTTTGTGGAGGGAGAACCGTACTAAAATTCAGCGGTGTACCCATAGCCTTCAAAAACCGCCACAGGGACTTCAATGCAAACTCGGGATCACGATTAGAAATGATATCCATCTCCATGTAAGTGAGTCACATTTTCCATGTATAGCTTATTCAACTTGTCCATTGGATAGATCTCCTTTATTAGGATAAATGTGCTAACTTGCTAAGTCGGTCAACAATGACCCAAACAAGATCAATACATTTAGCTATACCGGGCAATTTAGTGACAAAATCCATAATGATGTATTTCCACTCTCGTTCGGGAATAGGAAGTGATTACAATAGTCCATATGGTCGTTGCCTCTCCATGCCACCTTAACTCGCTCACCATTGGGTACACATAACCTATCCCTGAACCGAAGGACGTTATTTTCGGACAAGGTAAAATCGATTCCTCCCGCATCTCTTCCCGAATGTCATCTATCAATTTCGTAACTCCACATTGGTATGTTGGGCTTCCTTAATCTTCTCCGCCAATGAGGGTTGTCTTGTCGAGCGGCAAATAACATAGTAGCATCATCAATTAACACTTCCAGCCCCATTCTTCTCGGCTTCCTCTATAAGCCTCTCATTGATCTGTTAGAGTGGCAAGGAAGGGTTTGTGATTTCCTACTAAGTGCATCTGCCACCACACTGGCTTTGCTTAAATGGTATTGGATAGTGCCGGATAGAGGGGTTAAAACTATGCTCAACTTCCGCTCCGGGATGCTTAGTTATTTAGCTTAAACTAAGTTGTATGGATTTGTCCTCTAACGCTTTCCACCTTACATAATGGTATAAATCAATTCCGGTTTAGTTAATATAAAGTCCAGTGTATATAAGGACCAGTGAAAATCAAACTACGAGCTTATACTTCTAGGAATAGAGAGATGCAACTATTTCCATATACTTCGTCCGATGTCTGACTCCTAAATTTTGGGTTGAATGACACAAGGCTGTACTACTTTGCTTACCTGGCTTTTCCTATGAGGACTTTCACTTCCGATCCTCCAATACCTAACTCGCTTTAGAATGAATTGGAATATTGATGGAATCCCTACTGTTCACTCCCAATAACGGAGGGGACATTCAGGGACCCATTACTCCACTCATATCTATTGTTGAGCAAGGTTTTGTCGAATCATTCGATTCCAATTCCTTTTTGTTCTTGATCGCACTTGGCTACACTAACACCCGATATAATACTGTTCATCAACTTAAATTGCTAGATCTATCATTCTCTTTCAACTACATGATATAATCCATACCTCCTAGCATCCGTCCTAAATTATCCTTTCTAGATATCCATCGGTTCGTGGGTGTATAGACATATCGAGATTTAACTACGTGCCTATATATATATTGTTTTTCACCGTCCCTTCGAATCTAGACACAATTGGGTTTCCTATTGGACAAGGTCCCAAGCGTACTGGCCCATACACCAAGCCAATCCCGGCATTCCGGTAGATTTACCAACAAGTCCTAAAAATGGCTCTCTGAGAGAGACATGTAGGGCCATAGGCTTACCCAAGGGTACTTAGGACCAATACTCAAAATTTCTAGGTGGTTCCCAAAGAAAGCCCGGCCGAGTCACTCGAGGATACGAGAAAAATGAAAGATAATTTCTCCCTAATCATTAGCCTACGTAATGAGTCTCAGGAGAGTCTCTCACCGATAGCTAGCTTTTTATGGTTAGGCTAATCCCAATTATCATTATATTTTACATCATTGTTCATGACTTTACCCTCATAAACCTTAGTATATATCTTCTTCCTCTTTTTTTTTTTTTTTTTTTTTTTTTTTTTTGTAACTCCTAGGGTTTAGTATGTAGTTTCTCATCTTTTCTTCATTTCTAAACTGGTTTATGTTCTATGGAAGTCCCATACCTTTATTTGTATTATTAAAGCATTGTTCTATCAAAGAAATTTATATATTCTCCCTTGTTCTCTCGATTCTTGTTTGTGGATAAGGTTTTAATATTTAACCCTAATTTAGAGTAAATCGGTCGTGTGAACACCGAGTTAGTCCATAAGGTAGAGCATCGCGCTCGATACCAAGTTGTCACACCCCCATCCCCGAACCACGGGAATGCAACTAGAGCGTACCAATACGCTCTCTAACCACCGAATCACCGATGCGTACCCAAGACTTACTCATTCACAACGACAGGATAATAGGTAAAAAAAAAAGGATTAATATTAATAACATCGAGTTAGCGGAAGCTAGGTGATAGCATATAAAATATCATCTATTCAAGTTTACCCCTTCAAGTACAATTCGTTCTAATCAGGACCTATGTATTACCTACTATATAAATAATACATCTATCATGAAAGGAATCAAAAGAATACACCTATAATTCAAAATGAATAATCAAGTGCATCAAAAGATGGCCACCGCCATAAGTCACTTCCCGCCATAGGAACACACATCGCGAAACACTCTGGTCCATGCTCCACGATCTCTGGAGCCCACCAATCAACGTAACCAGCCTCGGGAGTCTCGTACTGTGCCACTCGCTCGAATGTACCGCATCAACTAAAAATATGTTTCCTCGAGGAGTGAGCTCCAAGCGAGCCCAATGAGTGGCTAAGCCACACAAACATACACAATAATAATAATGAATGGGGTTGATGCAAACCATACATGATGGACGGATACCAAGGTGTCCCATACCACCAAGGTAGACCGTACATCACATACAATTACAATCATGCTACATGAATGAATGATGATGTATAGTTTTATTGTTATCCACCTAACACACAACTAAGTCGGGTATAGTACTATAGCAACACCTTAGGTAGCATCCCCGACATCGGTACCATAAACGGATGGTATACCGGCGATGACAAACCCGAGTCGCTGGAAGCTCTTGCTGCCGGTCTCCACCAAGAGATATACGCAAACCCCGAGTCAAATCCCGTCCCGGCGTTCGGCCCAAAATACGGTTGGCGCCCGAACTTCCCGGGTGGGTATACCCGAATAACGGTCGGAACCCACGGATTTGACCGACCACCTAACCCCTGCCGGTAAGGGTCATAGTCTTGGGTAAACATTTATCCTAGCCAAGATTCACCTATTGTATGAGTGAGGTACGCATGTGCATAGGCCGAGGCCGAGTCCATAGATACCGAAATACGGTCGGCCGACTATCCTCTCGCCCCTCTAGCCCATACGTACGTATACAAGTACGAGATGTGAATACCGAAGGCAGTCGGTCGGTCACCATCCCGTTTCCACCTAATGCAATGGACAACTCTAATGCAATTTCAAGTACGGCAATCTCAAGCCCAAGACCCACCGGCACTTGGATCCCGCTCCAAGCCCTAAGTCTACATGCCATGAGTGAGTCCATATTATGGAATCCTCGGTCCAGCACTAACCGCACCGAGTCCCATAACTAAATCCAACACCATTCGCACCATAGTGCGAAAATAAATAATAATATCGCAAGACAAGAATGTAAAGTCCTATCAACATCTAAACATTTATATCGTCCTATATCTTACTAATAATTATATATTATAGCACACATGCATGAATGACATTCGCAAGACACGACACACAAACATTCCATAAATTAAGACGTTTGCTTAACTCACTCACCGATTCTCGGTCAATCGTCGACGGAGCTCTTCAAATCGGCGTTCGATGCCAGTACACCTTGTCCCACGTACTAATACGCTCCCGAGCCGGTCACCAACCTAAAGAGAGTGTACAACGTGGGGAGAGATTAGTGCCTTAGGGCTAGAAGAGTTGGGCCCCATAAGTTATCAAACAAGGCTAAAATAGGGGACCGGCACATACGAGAAGGCTATATCATGTGCTGTCCATGTGCTCGTCCATGTGCCTGTCCCTCTCGGACTTTCCCACCGGAGATCTAGGTTCTCAAGGATCGCACTTGTATGTGCTGTCCATGTGCTCGTCCCTCTCGGACTCTCCCACCGCAGATCTTTCTCGTGGACGGCACTTGCATGTGCCTGTCCATGTGCTGTCCATGTGCCTGTCCCTCTCGGGCTTCCCACGGCGATCTACTTTCTCGTGGACAGCACTTGCATGTGCCTCGTCCATGTGCCGTCTTGTTGCTTCATGCCATTCCGAGAATGGTTTTGCAGCCCCAAAGTCTTGGGCTAAAATGGGGTATTCTTAGGGGTTTTAGGGGTCTCTTTGGCCATGAGAACAACTCCAACCAAGGTGCCATAGCATACACCCAACATGGGTTTGTAAACCCCATGATCGATTAGGTTTTCTTCCATTAAAATACATATGGAAAGAAAACCCATAGGTTTGGGTATTGGGGTTTTGAAAGGGTCTTTAATTTATGTTATTTAACACCCCTCAAACCCACACATCTACGGTCTTCCATGAGGGTTGGTAAAACCCATAAATGGAGGTAAATCCCCAACTTAGGGTTCATAAATGGAGAAGGGTGAATGGGTTTAAGGTAGGGTTAGGTGCTTCATAGTTAAACATCAAGGATTTGCCATTAATGGCTCTTCTAATTGAGTAGATGGAGCACTCAAGGTGTGCTCAACCAATTCAAACCCTAGGTAATAGAATTAGGGAAAGAGAGATGGAGAGAGAGAGAGAGAGAGAGAGAGAGAGAGAGAGAGAGAGAGAAGAGACTCACCAAGGGTTGATGATGATAGCTTGTGCTCCACCATACTTCTCCCTTCTCCTTCCTTCTTCCTCTTCTTCTTTCTTCTTCTTTCTTCTTCTTCTTTCTTCTTCTCTTTCTTCTTCTTTCTTTTTCTCCTCTCCTCTCCACGATTTAGGATTGAAATGTGAGGTGAATAGTAGTTTTGGGTCTTTAATAACCCATCTAGGCATTAGGTCTTGTTTGGTTAGTCTCAAGTCCTTAGGTCCATTTGTTTAGGAGCTTGTTTGGTTAGGTATAAGCCCAAGGTCTAGTTTAAGTCATTGGGCCATTGGATCCACTTGGGCCCATGGCCCATGGCCCATGTCCTAAGTTCTAGTTACAATTAGAAAAAGACTAAGCTCCTAAGCCCAAGCCCATTCCAGGTTCTTATGCTTATTAATGGTCATGCATAGGCATGAATTATTCGGATAGTGACTTACTCCCAATCATCGTTAAGTGGATAAGGGCGATTCAGGTGCGGGCCCGCGGATCCCTATCATAAGGGAATTCCAAGAATATGCTTTCGTGGACGATTTTCCCCCTTTCTCTCGACGGTGGATCTTTCCTCGAGGACTTCCCCTGTTCGCGGTCGACAATCTCGTGTGATGGCTTGAGTATTATGACCCACGCTTCACGAGCGTACTCCACTCTTGGTTCTACACAAAAGGTTTAAACCAGGACCGGTGGTGGATCGCGTTTCAAACCGGGTTTTGGGCACGGATTTAACACTCCCTCTATACTGGCCAGTAAACATGTCTCCCTTATGTTATCATCCAGCATATGGCAAATGCGGAGGCTAATCCTTGCTGCAAGAACACCATGCCCTATGGTAGGCTACTCACCCTGATCTTTCTCCATTGGAATAGACCTCAACGATGAACCCAAAGAAACAACCTCTGAAGGGCCATTTGGGTTTAATGCGTTGCAGCGAATGGGCATATATTATGATTTATATAGCTCCGGGGAGCCGGTCAACTATGGAGAGCGTGGAGGGGTCCGAGGGATTGAGGATGACAATGTAGAGGTAGTGGGGTCTAGACAGCACACCATAAGGGCTTTCAGTGCGGGGAATGCAGGTGCAAATGTTGTTCTCCTGGACATCAGGCGTATGAATCTGAGGATGATAGAGGGATTTGAAGAAGTCAAGGCACAGTTCTCTTCTTGTAATCAGCACCTCGAGAGGATAGAAAAAGAACTAAATGACATCAACACTTTCCTCTACTATGACGGAAGCGAGAGGACAGATGATTGTGATGGCATGGAGAGCTAGCCCAGTCACTCACTCTTAGAATCAAAATTGTTCAATCTAGACTTTTCTGTACTTGTCTCAGACTTGTTGGAACTCTTTTCCTTTTACTTTTCTCTATTTTCTTTTGCCCCCTTTTTTTTTTTTTTTTTTTTTTTGATCAATTAAACTTTAAAGGCTTTGGTGATGGTTTGAAGTGTATATTTTGGCTGAAAGAAATGTAATTACCTCCAAGGGAGGGGTTTGAACATATGGGCAGTTGAAATTTAACTCAATATATATACTTAGTTATTTCCTTTAATTTTTTGGATATCATGGATTATTATGGATTATTATGGATTATTATTGCAATGTTCATATAATGCTCCCTTAAGGGTACAACAATGCAACCTAACAGTTAACACTCAGACATGCATGTAGTTCAAGTCCTAAACTTCTTAATTGCCTATTATTTTCTAGGTTGTTCAATTGCACCCTAGCTAGTCTTCTCCCTATGTCTGCATACACTTATTTATGATCTTGAGACTTTTAATTAGAATCTAATTGTTGGGAGTAAATCAAGAGATTACGCCAGACTGTGGTTGGTGCAGAGCATCACGCTTTGATACCAAGTTGTCGCGCTCCCATCCCAATAAAAGATATATTACAAGAAAAAGGGATGACTAGGATGACAAGTGTCATCCTAATACTACCAGGATCACAGATACAATGTCCCGATCCATAGCCTACCCAATATCAAACATGATAGTGTCAAGGTACGTAAACCAATGGAATGATTCTATAATAAAGAGGTTGAATTCAGCGGAAGCGTAAATCATTTTTAAAATCGAATAATACAAGGTGTCTGCTCACTAATAATAACATATACTATAGCTACTATCTTCCGTAATCATCAAGTAAATTCTATCAATTTATACATGAAGTCCGTACATGACTAAAGATGATTACGAAAATAAAGATTTAAATCATGCCACAATGGCACCCAAGAAGACATCCAAGTCAAAGTCACTAGCTCCACTCGATTCGCATCAAAGGAGCTCATCAAGAGATTACCTACATAATCAACTAAAAAGAGGTTGCGCAATGGGGTTAGCTCCACAAGCTAGTGAGAGAGCAAAGGGGAATGCACATACATACAAACACATAATTTGAAACCAATCCATGATGCATGCACATGTTAGATTCATTTTTCACCTAGCACGTAAATTTAAGTCAGGTATATGCTACTATGATAACTCGGGAGACACTGTGGGTCACTTAATGGCCAACAGGCCTTGGTGGCATATCACCTCGTGGCCTACAGGCCTTGATGGCATATAGCCTCGTGGCCAATAGGCCTTGGTGGCATATCGCCTTGTGTCCTACAGGCCTTGGTGGCATATCACCTCTTAGCCAACAGGCCTTGGTGGCATTATCACCTCGTGGCCAACAGACTTTGGTGGCATATCGCCTCGTGGCCCACAGGCCTTGGTGGCATTATCGCCTCGTGGCCAACAGGCCTTGGTGGCATTATCGCCTGGTGGCCTATAGGCCTTAGTGGCATATCGCCTCGTGGCCAACAGGCCTTGGTGGCATATCGCCTCATGGCCTACAGGCCTTGGTGTTTAAACGAACTTGATCGATACTAGAGAAATATAGCTAGGAACTTCAAAATCTTCAAAAACATCAAAAAATCTTTGAGACATCATCCCCTACTGGTAAATCTTCTTCAGGTGCTCAAAGTTCCACGGTCAATCTATCTTCTTACTCCTCGAAGTTTTCAAGCTATACGTCCTTGGCCATATCTACTTTGAAACTATGTAGGGTCCTTCCCAGTTTGGGGACAGCTTTCCTTCCTTCCTGGGCTGTGACGATCGAGCCCTCCTTAGAACTAGGTCTCCTTAGTGGAACAGCCTCTCCTTGACCGTTGTATTATAGTATTTGGTTGTTCACTGCTGGTATGCCACGTTCTTAAGTAGTGCCTTCTCGTGAACCCCGTCCAAGAAATCCAAGTTTGCCCTGAGTCCATCATCATATGTGCGTTCGTTGAAGTGCAAGACTCTATGGGACGTGGCTAAGACTTCAACTGGTGCCAGGGCCTCGGTACCATATGCAAGCTGGAATGGGCTCTCTCCTATGGGGGGTCCTTACTGTTGTTCGGTATGCCCACAGGACACTAGGAAGCTCTTCAACCCACTTCCCTTTTGCTCCCTCTAACCTTTTCTTGATTCCCTCGAGCAGTGTTCTGTTTGTCACCCTCCATCTGACTATTGGCCTAAGGGTAAGCCACAGAGATAGGTCGATAGTCAATGTTGTATGACTGGCAGAAAGCCTTAAACTTGGGATTATTGAATTATTTCCTATTGTCTGTGGCGATGATCTTTGGCACCCCAAACCTGTAGATTACCTTATCTCAAACGAATTTCTCCATCTCTTTCTCCGTTATCTTTGTTTATAGCTCAACTTCGACCCACTTGGTGAAGTATTTGATGGCGACTACCAGGTACTTTCTGTTCCCGGACGCTGGGGTGAAGTCGCTAAGGATGTCCATACCCCACATGACGAAGGGTATGGGGTTAAGGATGGAGGTCAACTTGGTGGCCGGATGGTGTGGTACTGGGGTGAACAACTGACATTGCTAGCAGGCTCTGACATACTCTATGGCCTCTTCCTGCATCTGCGGCCAATAGAATCCTTAGCGGAGGACTTTGTAGGCTAGCGCTTGCCCACCCATGTGACTTCTGCATATTCCTTCGTGAACCTCCACCAAGGTGTATTTGGCTCCCTTGGGTCCTAGGCACCTGAGCAGTGGTGTTGTGACCGCCCTCTTGTATAGTACGCTATCGATGACAGTGTACTTCGCTGCCTGCATCCTTACTTTTCTAGCCTCAAACTTATCTTCTGGTAGTATGTCATTCTGTAGGTAATTGGCGATGGGGTCCATCCAGCTTGGCCCCTCCTCGATCTCGTTAACTTGTTTCTCCCAGTATGTTGGTTCATGAAGTATCTCGACTTACATGACACTAGCCAAGTTTCGAAACTCATCATTTGCTATCCTTGATAAGGCGTCTACTGCGACGTTCTCGATCCTCGGGACTCAAACCATTTGGAACTTCACAAACACCGCGATCAACTCTCGAGCATGCGTCAAGTATGCTACCATACATTCATCCTTCACCTCGTACTCCCCGTTCACCTGATTTACGATGAGTTGAGAGTCGCTTCAGATGGCTAGGTGAGTGACCTGGATGGCCTTGGCCACTCGCAGTTTGGTAAATAGTGCCTCGTACTCTGCCTCATTGTTAGAGGCCTGAAAGGTGAATCGGAGGGTGTACTAGATCCAAAAACCTTCGGGGCTGATGAGTCTGAACCCAGCCCCACTCCCTGCCGTGTTACTCAAACCATCCATGAACATCTCCCATGATCCTCGATTATGCTCCTCAGGTTCCGTTTCTTCTGGCTCGACCTCTGATAGGGTGCACTCGACGACAAAGTCCGCTAAGGCCTGACCTTTGATAGGCGTCCGAGGTTGGAACTTGATGTCACGCTCACTCAACTCTACAGCCTAGGTGATCAATCGCCTTGACACATTTGGTTTATGCAACACCTTCTTTAGTAGTAGGTCTGTGACCACCACGATTGCATGGGCCTAGAAATATGGCCTTAGCTTCCTTTCCGCAATCACGAGTGCATAGGCTACCTTCTCGATCCGGATGTACCTGGTCTCTGCATCGATCAACACATGACTGACGTAGTAGATAGGTCTCTATTGTTTACCTTCCTCCTTCAGTAATACTGCGCTTACTGCAACTGAGGTGGCAGCCAAGTAGAGTTGTAACTTCTCGGTAGGCTCTGGTCCTCCCAACAGTGGTGGACTTTCCAGGTACCTTTTCAATTCCTCGAAGGCTCTTTGGCACTCCTCCATCCACGTGAAGTCTTTAGGATTTCGGAGGTTCTTCAACATCTTGAAGAATGGTAGACACTTGTCCCCAGCCCGTGATACGAACCTTGATAGGACCACAATCCTTCCATTCAGCCTTTGTAACTCCCAGACCGTTCGGGGTGGTGCCATCTCCTTAATGGCCCTATTTTTGACGGATTGGCCTCTATCCCACGTACTGAGACCATGAAGTCAAGAAACTTCCCTGACGTCATGCCAAAGGCGCACTTGGCAGGGTTCAACCTCATTTGGTTCTTCCTCAGTACCCCAAACACTTCCTCCAGGTCAGCAAGGTGCTGCTCAGCCTTGATGCTTTTCATGAGCATGTCGTCTACGTACACCTCTATGTTGTGCCCGATCTATTCCTTGAACATTCTGTTGACCATTCTCTGATAGGTCGCCCCTGTGTTCTTTAGCCCAAACGACATAACTCGGTAATAGTAGTGCTCCTTGTTTGTCCGAAATGCTATGTAGGACTCATCTTCCTCATTCATGAGGATCTGGTTGTAGCTAGAGTACGCGTCCATAAAGCTCAACATCTCATGGCCTGCGGTGGCGTTGATCAACAAGTCAATCCTTCGCTGGGGGTATTCATCTTTTGGGCATGCCTTGTTCAGATCAGTGTAGTCGATGCACATCCTCCATTTTCCATTTGGTTTTGGTACCATCACCACATTAGCGAGCCAGGTTGGGAACTTCTCCTCTCTGATGAACCCTGAGCGGCTCAACTTCTTGACTTCCTCTTTGATTGTAGCCTGTTGGTCAAGGGCAAAATTACTCCGCTTTTATTATACTGGCTTCTTGGTTAGATCCACATGCAGTCTGTGTTCGGCTATATGTCGAGGTATGCCTGGCATGTCTGAGATCGACCATGTAAAGACATCTGAGTTCTCCTTGAGGAATCGCCCAAGCTTGTTTTTTTGTTCTTCGCCTAGGAGCGATCCAACCTGTACTACCTTGGTGGGGTCATCCTCGCTAAGAGAATAAGGGACGAGGTCCTCCATTGGCCTTCCTCTTTGTTCTGTTAGCTTGTCTCATTGGTCGCTGATGAGGTTCTCTACACATAGTGCCATCCCCCGAGTGTTTCCATTGTTCTTCTTGATGAACATCACGTAGCACTCCCTGGCTTTCTTTTGGTCTCCTCTGATCTTGCCTACATTCTCTGTTGGGAACTTCACCTTCAGGTGGATTGGTGAGACTATCCCCTTGAGAGCGATTAGGGATGGTCATCCTAGAATGCCGTTGAAGGATACTATGGACCTTAAAACCATGAAGTTAACCATGATCGTGATTTGCCGAGGGTACTCTCCGACAATGATGAGCAATTCCATTATTCCTCTGATAGAGGCGGTGGCGCTCGAGAACCCGTGGAGATGGGTTAGTTCTGGCTTGAGCTAGTCATCGCTGAACCTAAACTGCCTGTAGGCTTCCAATGAGAGCATGTCCACAGATGCTCCGGTGTCTACTAGCATCCTGTGCACAGCTCGATTAGCTATGTCCACCTGCACTACTAGGGCATCTTCATATGGCAGGCTCAATCCTTCTAGGTCAGTGTGCGAGAAGGAGATGACCGTTTCGGTCTTGGCTACTTTGCTCGGCATCTCTGCTACTCCCACGAACCTAGCATGGGCTTTGACCTTTCTTGTGAACTCCTACCCTGGTCCTCCCAATATGGTAAGGATCGGGGCTCCTTTGGAGTTGCTTGGTCGTGCTCCGTCTTTCCTTTCCTCCGGGTGGTCCCTCTCTTGACCCCGATCTATTATTCTTTCTTCGCGTCGTGGCTCCTCTCTCTCTTGGTCACGGTCTCTACCTCCCTGACCCGAACGGCCCTCTCGTCCTCCTCTCATAAATCTATTCAGGCTCCTCGCCTTTACAAGTTGTTCTATCTCCCTTTTCAATTGGATGCAGTCTTTCGTGTCATATCCTGTGTCCTTATGAAAGAGACAATACTTGTTTGGATTATGCTTCTCGGGTCTTGTAAGCATGGGTCGCAGCCAATTGAGCAAGCCACGGTCTTGGATCTGGATGAGGATCTGTGACCTTGTGGTGTTTAGGGGAGTGTAGTCGGGGCTTCCAGCTCCATCAGTCCTCTTTGGGTGGTGCTCAATCTTCTCTGGCTGGTGGTCACCTTTTTCCCATTGGCACTCAGTCCTCGATCTTTTATCCTCTTTATGATCATCCTATGTCGATCTCTTGTTGTCCTGAGGTTTGGCCTCGATCACCTTCTTTCAAGCTTGTAGTACCTCGGCCATGTTGGCAAACTCATTGCTCCGCTCCAGGAGCTCCTTCATCGTCTTAGTCTCATGTCGTGCTAGGTCCTTGATCAAGTCCAAGTCTCTGATGCCCCTAGCCAAGGTTGCATGCTGGGTCTGATCATCTAGGTCTCGGACCTCCAGGGACTCCTTCGTGAACCTAGTGACATATTGCCTAAGGGATTCCCCAGGGTTCTGTACCACGTTCAGCAAATTGAGACCGTGGTCTTCTTCTGCTTGACGCTGCTTTGGAAGCGGGTGACAAATTGCTCGCAGAGTTCTGCGAATGAACTAATTGATCGAGGCCTAAGCCTTAAGAACCATGAAGTGGTTGTACCCTTGAGGGAAGCTAGGAATGCTAGGCAGGAGATCACGTCGGATCCCCATATAGGGTCATCATCCTGTTGAAGTAGTTGATGTGGTTATTGGGATCCGTGGTACCGCTGTAGAGCTTGAAGGTAGGTAACCTAAATCTGGAGGGGAGAGATGCGCCCATAATTTCTGTCGAGAATGGATGTTGGTCTGGTATGGAGTGTGTTTCACCTTTCGACTGCTTCTTCAGCCCTTCCAACTTCTCGTCCAATTCTCGAAGTCTTTTATCTAGCTCCTCCTCACGTTAGTGTCTGTCACGTCTAGTTGCATGTTCACTGTGAACCCGCTCTCGACCTCTCCTCGATGTTGCCTCCCGCCATGAGTTTTGGCGTGATGGCGAATGGTCACGACATGATGAGCCTTGACATGAACGTGAGGGACTTTCTTCATGGTAGGTCTGACTCGGCCTTGGTGTACGAATTCCTCCTAGTCACCCTTGGAACACTGACCTTCTGATCGAACCATCCTGATTAGGTTCCACCAACTGGTGTGTCAGTGACACCCCACGTTCTGATCTGATCGGAAGATCCGCTGTTCTCCTGGGAAGATGTGAAGGATCTCTTTGATGGTGAGTTGAACTTGCGCTCCTTGCGAGTCTCTCTGATCTTTCACCCCCAAGGGGTGACCTCCTAGGGTTTTGCTTCTATCGAGGGATTGGCTCTGTCCTTGGTGGGGGCAACGCCCTCCTGGTGCGGGACGTCGCCCGCTACCTTAGATAGTCTCGAAAGAGTCTTTGGTCCTGAAGGATCTGTCTGTAAGTTATTGATCTGACCTACAGTTGCTGGTGCATTCGGGTCAGGTACTACCTCCACGGCTACTTCGTCATTAAGGCTGACTACGTCGACGTGCTCGCTCTTCGGGTTCTCCATCTCTGGGAGTTCATGATTATTGGATCTCCACCAAGAGCTCTCTAGTGGAGGTGACCCGTTCCTCTCCCTCGCAGCATTGGTGGAGGGAGCGGCCTTCTTACCTCGTGGTGCCATTGAATACTTGAGGAAGCGATCTAGTAGATATGTTGGCTAGTGTCGTTCCCACAAACAGCGCCAATCTGTTGCGTCAAGAAATCATCGGGTGGTCCTTCGGGTGTTGCAACCTGCAAAAGGACGTCAGGGACAAGGGAGAACCGGTGTGGTTCTGGCCTGGGACTCTCTGATACCTAAGTTAGATCTCTCTGAACAACAGATGAATTGTTGGAATTCAAGATGGGTTCATGGGGGGAGAATACCTGAGTATTTAGAGTGGAGTATGGCAGTGTGGAGAGTCCAAGTAGTTAGTGATAGGCCTCCTTGGTAGTAGAGTCCATCACGTAGTAGAGCACCTCCTCTTGGGAGGTTGAGTCTGGATAGGGAAGGTGTTCCCTCGCAGATAGACATGCGTGCTCCTCAAGTCATGAATAAGATCCATGAGGGTCGTGTACAAGCAAGGTGCATCTCCTTTGGGATAAGATATCCCTTCGCCGATAGGATGATGTAAATCCGGGTAGTGATGCCATTGCCAACTTGTGTAGTGACTAAGGGTGTCAAACGGTGCAGTTTTGGCTATTCGGTTCGGTTGCGGTGCGGTTTACATTTTGATAAGGTGAAATCAAAACCGAACCGGATAGGAATCAGCCAAAACCAGAATCGTTTTGCATACAGTCCGGTTTTCCCGGTTTCTATTCGGTTTTCGTTATCCGATTCACAACCGGTTTACATGCGGTTTGTGTAGTGTCATTTTGGGAAACAGTATTGAAGACAACCTTGGTTTTCAAGGCCTTTATATTCCCGTGTTTCCCCATCCCCCGGTGTCCCTCACTCATCATATTTCCTATGCCTATGTGAAAAAAATAAAAAACTTCCCATCTTCACCCATCCTTTTCCTTTCCTATTCTTTGTTTTTCCATTTTTTTTTTCTTCTCCACTCTCACATGATGAACAAACTATTTCTTCTATTAAAAAGTAGGATTTGTTAATCCATTTTAACATCATCTATAATTTTCAATTCATACTTGAACAAATATAATATATAGTTAACCCATGACATTTTACTTATTTTATGTTTCATGTTGATGCAATAATTATATTTATTAAATTAATTAAATCAATTGATGCTTGGTTTAGTATTAAAGTAAGAGGTATCGATTTCTATTCGATTTTTCCGGTTTCTTATTCGATTTAGAATAGCGATTTTGCGATGAAAATCAAAATCGAACCAGGAAGAGAACCTATAAAATCAAAACCGGATCATTTTTCTACGATGCAGTTCGGTTCGATCGTAAACGGTCGGTTCCGGTTCCGATATTCATTTTTGTTTCCATTTTGATATCCTTAGTAGTGACCTTGGTCCTTAAGTGACCTACTGGGTCTCTTCCTCTTAAGTCTGGCGGATGAGTCTTGATGTAGCCGAGTCTGGGTCGTCTTCTCTTCATGCTATGCCACGTGGCGGATTGGGGTTGGCCCCAAGTATTTGTGGTTTATCAGTTTCCCATGGTTAACTATGGTTAACCATGGAGATGATTCCATGTTTACCTAACAGGGTGTTAGGTTAAATGGCATTTAATTTAACGCGCTTTATTAGTTCTGAAGCTTTTGACGGATTGGTCAAGTAGCTAACACTATGTCCATGATCCTATCTAATATGAGCTTTGTAAACTCGATTCAGCTCCATTTGTTTGCATATAAAATATGTGGAAAAGAAAAAAAAAAATCTTTGTATAGTGTTGTTTATATATATATATATATATATATGTATAGAGAGAGAGAGAGAGAGAGAGAGATATGTCAGTTGGATTAAGTTACTTAAAAATACACATTTTCGGATTAATTTTATTCCTTGAACAACCGCTAGTTCAGTTGATTGGAGGCATTGCCAGTGGAGTGTATCTTATGCCAAAAAAGGCACCTTCCTCTCCTTCCTCTCCTCCCCCCCCCCCCCCTCTCTTAGTTGTAGATTGTGGGTTTGTCTTAGCCTTCCCCTTACCTTGTAGTTGGGCTATGGGCCCTTGAATAGGATAGACCAAAATAAAAAACGAATTTAAAATTATCCACCAACTTTGTACACGTATAAATACCATGCATATCATATGACGTCAACCATTCATAAACTGTGTATTGCATTTTAATCATGTTGAATTCTCTATTACATTGTGAGCATTGACCATATCTATATTATGTAGACGGAAAAACCTGGTGAAGGTTCTTATGAGGCCCATTTGGATAAATTTAATCGAATGATCCAAATATCTGCCGTTCTGCAGATCCAATGGGATCCAAATTGTGGATGACTAAGCAAAATCCCTCCTATTCTCATCCTAAAAAAAAAATTATCCAAATTATCGATGACTAAGCAAAATCCCTCCTATTCTCATCCTAAAAAAAAAATTAGTCTAAATGAAGTTTACTAAATGACAAATAAAATTGAATTTGAATATAAAATTTGACATTTGATTAATGCATAAAAGGGGAAGTGTTTCTATGTGGTTTGTGTGATTACACTTTCATCAAAAAAACAAAAAAAAAGGGAGAGGGGGGGGGGGGGGAGGAGGGGGATGGGGGGGAAGTGTTTCCTGTAAAGATCGTGGTTAATGTATGTATGCTTGGCCAATAGGTGTGCACACAAAAGCATCAATAAGAGTGTCATTCGATATTTCCTGGCAGTGGGGTGGTTATTTCGCCCCCTAATATGTAGGAATAAGCACCATGATCGCTCACAGAAACCATTTTCCCGTCATAAAATGTATAGCCAGCCAATGGGTCACTTGGACAAAACCAATTTTCCACATGGCTCAAATGGTAACCATTGAGAATTGAGATAACCTTATCTGGACGGATTGTGCATATGAAATATTTATGAAAAAAAAATGGTAAAAATTTTCATGCATGACCGTGTATGTGCTTAAATTGACATAAATGCCCAAGTCTTATATTTTAATTTTGTAGTTGGAGGAAGGGGTAAAAGTATAATATTTTCATGAAAACAGCCTTATATGCTATTATGATCTTTATTAATAGAGTATCATTTCAATTTTAAATCGGTACAGACTGAAAAGAATTTAATGTAGCTGTAAATGTCCCATAGTGCTGGAAATAGATCTAGGGCCATGAATGACATTTCTTCTTTGTAATCCAATGCACCATCTCATGTGAGTCCAAGGTTTAGAGTATTGGAATAACTAGACAAGAGACTTTCATCAATTTGAGTACATATCCAAGTTTGATACATTAACTAACCTCCCCCCCTCTCCCTCCTAAAACCTACATTTTTTCGTGAAATCTCCTTCAATCTTTGATCTCAAAAACAAAATCATAGTTACATTTAATGGCCGTATCAACATGTATCGATCGTAACGGTTGTAACGGGCCATATTGGTTTGTATCAAATCACATTGACTGATACATACTGATACTCTCACAAAACCCTTTAACATACGTATCGTAAGTATTGTTATGTATCAATCTATATTGTATCGTATTTATCTGTATTAATTAATAGATACAATATGATATCGATTGAAACATATTATTTTCTAAAACAATACATATTGATATTAATCGATACTAATACATATCAACCGATACGATACACTATAGACCGATGCTTTAAATCATGTGAGTCTGTCCATATCTCTAAAGAGCTGCATCCCATCTTCTTAAGCGCATCTTGCATAGTCAAAATCCATGAAAGCAATTAATAAAAAAAAATAATTAAATAATAATAATTTTTTTGATGAAAGTGTAGTCACACAAACCACACACCAATCCTAAAAGTCAATTGAACAACATGCCTACAAAAGTTTGAATACCAATATCAACGGATCTTTATCCCCCGAGGTTCGTTGATCGGTACGGTTGTGAGGTTCCTTTCATAGGGAGCTTAAATAACTATTCTACCTCTTGATCGAACACACTACCCGGGTGAGATCCACCACCCTTTTATTAGAGGCACTAGGGAACCGTATCGATCTGGAAATCGCAGATGATAAAAATTCCAATACCAATACACACTTATAAATCTTTTTTTTTTTTTTTTTGGGTAGAAATACACACGTATAAATCATGCATTGCCAATGTTTGTATTTTCGGCAGAGGTGACACCCCAAAGTTGGGGCCCGCCCACGAGATGAAAGCGTACCAATCTATCAGCGTGGAGTGTGGACCAAGTCACAATCGGGATTTGAATACCATAATCAACTCTGCCAACTGTGGCCGTGGATAAGAAGCCCTTCCACCTCCAAACACCTAGTAGGTTCTTAAAAAGCATACGCATGAACTGATAAGCATGGCATTTGCTGCATTTTGACCAAACTACCTTTAACCCACAAGGACTTCCCTTTTTTTAGGATAAGTAGGACAAGAATAAAGTAAGACTCTGTTTGGATGCCTAAAAAGAAAAGAAATCCGTATGGATTCAATGGTGGAGCTATGCAGGAGGGGTTGCTATGAGAGAACTGTGTATGGACAATCAATGGTTTTACGTGGTTCACTCCTAAGTTGGGAAGCTACATCCATGGCCGAGCAACAGAACAAGTTTTCACTGTCTTTAAAAATGTTACAAACTCTCTACATCAGTCCTCCCAGAGAAATAACAATATATAGAGAAACCCTAACCCAAAAAGTATAAAAATACCCCTAGAACCTAAAAAAAGACCAACTAATCAGGGTCGGACCAAAACTAAACACATATCAAAAAACATATCGTTTCGAAGGTCTTGACGAGCTCTACACAACTCACAACCTTTGGCAGTGATGCATCCCCTTTTTAGGCCATCTGAGACCATTTTGAGGCCGAAACGACCCTCAAAAGTTCCATTAGACCACTTTCTGGACCGAAATCAGGCTCCACCAATTACAAAGAGTGCATTGCTGGGAGAGTGATGGAGAGAGAGAGAGGGGATGGGGATGGAGTGAGAGTGGGGATTGGAGAGTGGGTAGGGGAGAGAGTTTAAACAAATGATCAGAATTTTTTTTTCTTTTATATCTATTTCTCGACATCCAATCACAGCCTAAGAAACAGGTGTACGTACAATAGTCATTGTCCCAGAGAAAGCCTCATCAAGTGTGTGAGAGAGAGAAAGAGAAGTAGTGGCTAACATATGACACCATCCAATTGCAAGGAGAAAGGACTAATACAGACCATGAAGGAGGGAGGGAGGGACAGGTATGTGTTGTTCTTTCTTAAAGCCATAGTAATTGGAAAGGGCAGAGGACAGAAGTCAGGAGGGACCCCATATCAAGCAGCATGTGGGCAATGGCAGAAGGCAAAAGAAAGCAACGATCAAATAAGCGAGTGGTCAAGCATCGAAGGGCCCTCTTCCCCTTCTCCTCCAGCCGACATCCTCCCCCATCACCCAACAGCCTCCTCCTCCCCCTCCTCGACCTCGTACTCAAAGCCCAACCTCTTCTCTCTCCACTCTTTCCTATTACTCTGTTCTCTCTCTGTTAGGTGGAACGCGGATACTACTACCCCCTCCTCTACACCAACATCACCTACTGAGCTAATAAGTAACAACAAGAATGACTGTATGGAGGGGGCAATATTAACAGTCACAATCCACAGAACTTTTGACCCCATCCTCAAATAGCAATTTACAGCTCCTTTGCTTCCTCTTTCCTCTCTTGTAATCTTTTGTTGGAGTGGTAGAGTCAGAACATTATTTCCAAAACTCAAACCAAACCAACAGTCCCTTTGTTGCAGACTCCTGAGAGACAAACTGAACTCCAAACTAGAGACAAACTTAACTCTAAACTACTATTAGCCTATTATAATTTATTAATTAAAAACCCATCAACACCACCAAAAAGATAAACAGAAAAATAAGAGAAATGGATGAATAAATTTAAATTAATTAAAAACCCATCAACACCACCAAAAAGATAAACAGAAAAATAAGAGAAATGGATGAATAAATTTGTTGATATTCAAATAATATTCCACCAATCAAGACCAAGATTACAGTTTAGAGAGAAAAAATATACTGGTTTTACATACATCAGAGCCTCTTTCGATGGCAAAGCACCAACCAAGCTCAATCAAAATTTCAGATGGGGGCTCAAAAACTCTTCCGAAGCAGAATGCATACATAAATTGAAATAATGCAAACAAGTATCTAGTATATTGTCCCATTCCAATGTGGCCCTGCATTGCACATTGGAGTGGGTTAGAATACCCAGTTATACAGCAACAAATGAACATCAAATAGGTAAGTATATTAAGCTCATTCAACTCTAAGAAACAGGTTTCTCCCAACTCCATGGATTGCCTGCTTCCCTGGATCCATGATGACTAATTGGCCCACAAGAATAGATTGAGTTCAATCGTTGTGAAGCCAGAGGCTTTTTATCCACCTGTGGACGCTCATAGAAGAAATTCACCCTCTTCCTCCCTCGACCATTCTTCCACCCATGATCCGTTTGGTAGTCAGCTCCTTGAAACCTTGATGTCTTATACCTTGACATGTACTGGCTTGCATTATCTCTCTTCCATGTTCCCCCCCAATTTTCATTGCCCCTGCGTTCTGGATTCTCCCAGTTATAGTTATTGTTATTGTTCTCCCACTGGTTGCTTTCCCATGAGTTAGCCCCATAGTCTCCCCATGTGTTGTTACTCTCCAATGTATTGTTTCCCCAGGCACATTCACCCTCCCAAGGATTGTTGGCACTATTGGCATTTTTTCCACAATCTTGAAATCCTGGTCTCAACGAGTCTTCAACGGGTTTAACTTGATCCTCCTCTGCATCACCCCATCCAGTGCATGGAACTGGCTGATTTAAGAAGAAAAGAGAATCACCAATGAGCCTAGACTTCACCTCTTTGTCTTCTTCATCCGGAGGAACCAGTTCTCGCTCTAAATCCAACAACAACTCCGGATCAATATCAGAGTTCCAGTCGATTTTATCGATGTAAATATCTGGGTCTGGCAGTGAAATGTCACAAGGAAGACCATTGATCTGTGCCCAAAACCGGTTCTTCGCATTGTGGAATGCCTCTTCACCAGCAGAATCATTCCACTGAAGCACATTCTCAAAGTATGACATCAACTTCTTGGCTTCCAAGAGTTTTCCCCATGGGATTGAACCAACCAAGGTACAAAATTTCTTCTCCCATGCGGGTACACTAGGCTGCCAAAACCCTGAGGATACAGAAAAACAGATTAAACCCATTGAACAATCCCACTATGCCTCGATCAAAACATTGAAACAGAGAGAAATCTATAACACTAGAACAGAAATGGATTCCTAACATAGGATTGAATACCACAGTGATTCAAAGAATAGAAGTTACAAATTTCAAACCTCTTTTGAGGAAAAAAAAAATTATAAATCAGAAAGCTTTTCTCTTTTTACCCCAAGGAGGAGAGGGTGCGTAGAGATTTGAACGGAGCCAATTTACAGTTAAGGTAAAGACAATGCTCAAGCAACAAAATCCACTATCCTTACAGAAAAAAGATAATCTAAAAAAAAATATTTTTTGGAACACAATAAATCCTCATTCAGTGAAACAGATTTGCTTCCCAATAAGCAGCAAAGATTTTCTTAGAAAGAAAGGAGACCTCTGTGTTCAGAAAACGCACAGAATATAATTAAAAAAAAAAAGAGAGAAAAGCAGGAACTCAACATTTATTAAAAAAAAAAAACAGACTATTAACAGACACAGAGAGTTCTCCAGAACCCAACAAAACTCCAAACCCTAGCAGAGTTCCTTATACCCAGTTTCAGAAATATCCAGAAAAAAATAATAAATACAACATTTTTAAACGAAGAAACCTGAACACAAAACGCCCCCGATCTTCCCCGATTAAAACAATAACTCCACTAACATAAACACTGCTACCACTTCACCAAGAACACAAATCGAAAGAGAAAAAACAAAACCCGAACCCAGATATCACAGTAAGATCATCAAAAGAAAACCATCAAGAAGAACCCATCCATGAAATAATTTTGAGCAGCCAGGCAAGAAAACGTACCAGAAGGCGGTTTTCTGCTCTGCGATCTGGTGGGTGTCCTCGGTGCTTCTTGATGATAATGTTCACCAACTGCTGGGCGTCTTCTCCTATCATCCATAGTTCCGATTTTCGGGAAAAAAAAAAGACCCAGAATAAAATGTTTCCCACAGATCAACAAGAGAAACACAAGAATCCCAACCGTTTTGGAACGGAAATCAAAAATTTTCTGTAGGTTTAGGTTTGCTCCGAGATTGAACAAACAAACTTAGTTTAGATCGATCGAATTTAGAGAGATTTAGGAATTTGAGATAAATCAGGAAAAGCAGAGTAACGACGGTTTTAGAAAGAGTCGCGTTGGTTCATTCGAGGGGTTTCGACTACGAAGTATATAACACAAGGTATAATAAACCAACGCTTTAGATTTATACTATAAGTAAGCCTCGGATTTTGTTATTTATTACATATTTGCCATTTCGCAGTCCAAGATTGAAAATCCAAATTGGAATAGGAAAGTGTTTTCGTGCCATTTATATTTTGCTTTCCTTTTCGGTGTCTGAAACTCTGAATTCTGAATCTAACCCTATCCTTGTCTTTTCAGGTTGACATAAAAACCCCTATGAACTCGTTAAATTCTGATCTCACAGGCATTTGACAGGTGGCAGGTGACAAGAAAATGACGGTCGTTTTTTAAAAATTCGAAGGGTTTTACGCGCGTAATTAGGCCACAAACAAGGGAAACATGTGGAAATTGAAGATGAAGGAAAACGATTTTATAAGGGAAAGAAGTCAAGTGGGTCGACCATTTCTGTTTCGGTTCGAATCCGACCCATCTAAAAGGTCAAAAGCGATGGTAAATCCTTCCCTTTGTTAGTACATTGGGGAGGGGGGGGGGGGAGAGGTGAATCGAACCAATCGACCTAAAGTAGCCCAAACCAAGGTTTATTCGAATGGGGTATTGTGAAACCCGTTGAAAACCAGATCGCATTGAAATCGAACCAAAGATGGAAAACCGGATTGAAACTGAATCCAAAACGATACCAACCTAAAAATCATAAAAACCATGTTTTTTCCCCATAATTATGTATATATATACATGGCAAATTGAACTTAAACCGGACCAATTTCGATAACAAACCAATAAGGTATAAAATCAAAATGAATTGAATCCAAATCGAACCAAAATCGAATCTTCCCTTATTTGTTTGGTTTTAGATTCACCCATTCTCAAACGAACACTAGTGAAATTGAACCAAACTGATCGATTGACACCCCTAATTAGTATATGTTGACATCGGAATCTTCCTTCCTCTGGCATGGTTCGGTCCAACGTAAGCTTGTACAACAATTGAACCAGAAGACAGGGATTTCTTCGATGACGCACATATCGTATGCCACATCATGCCCCTACCCCTACCTCGGACCCCCACAACTTTTTCAAAAATCTTTCAAAAATTCTAAGACCAAAACCTCCATCTCTGGCCCCATTAACTTCTGTTTGACCTCGAGATCTAACTTAGGCATCAGAGAAATCTCCCCTGTCTTCTGGTTCTATTGTTATGCAGGCTTACATTGGACCGAACAAGACCAGAGGAAGGAAGATTCCGGCATCAACAGTACCCATAACATGGTTTTAGGTATCGGGATCATCAGTCCTTCCCTTGGTCAGCACCCATAATATGGTTTTAAGTATTGGGATTCATTTGTTGTCACTGTATTAATGGTGTCAGAATGGATAAGGGTAAAATGGGAAAAAAAATACCAATATTTTGAGGGGCGAAACAACCCAATATGGCTGATCCATATCAGTATCAATATGAGTATCGATGTTTGACCGATACAGTGCAAAGTCCAAAACCCTGACCCATGGTTTTAAATCTCAGATCGAAATCAGCAAAATCGGCCAATTTGATTTAGAATCAATTGGGATTAATGAGTCAGATCGAGTTTGGAGAAGTTCAGGCGAATCTGGGCCGATTCCGAGATAGAGAACAATCCCGTACTAAGTTCAGAGTTCTAAATCTTGCTAGTACCTCAGTCCTCAGTCCTCAGGGCATGTTTAGGTATGATTTTCAAAGCGATTCCAATGCCGTTCGAATCGGATCAGAATCTGCCAGTTTTAATTCCAATTTTGCCCAATCAAAAACCTCGATTCGTACTTGATTTATAAGATCAAATCGAATCCCTATCCATGTTGATTTACACAATTTTCAAAACATGTGACTGATCAAAAGTAAATAGTTGAGATGTTTACCATCTAAGCATGAGATGGTCTGAAGTGGAAAGACTTCAAACTTCATAATTTTAGGGGAAAAAAAGAACATTGCCCAATTTCGTGGAGACTGCATCCATCGCCCTTGTGAAATAAAAATCCTATCCATGTAGATGCCTCTTAATTTGTGTGCTCTCATTGGCCCTTGTGTTATGCAAGCCATGCAAGCCATGCAACCATGGTTTTAGTACATGGTAACAGATTGGGTGTTAGGTAACCTTCAAAACGAATATGATATTGATATGGTATCGGCACTGATCAGACACGTTTACCCTTGATTTTCTTTTCAAAATGGATTTGACTATATTACCCTTTGTTTGTACCGTTTCATCGATATGGTATTGGCCAGGTATCGGTATCGATATCGGTGTCGATCACCTTCAAAACCATGCAACATCATATCAGTCGTATCAGGCGATCCGATATTGATACCTCAAACCATACAGGCGACCTTGCAACGATCGCTTACCCATAGTATATTAGATTCACATTTTTAAATATGGGAAAAAGCTGAACACACTAGTAGCGTGAAGGCACGTGTCGTTCTCTCTCCTTCCTTTTAGGAAAGACCCCCTTGCTGTCCTGTGTTTTAACCCTATGATTAGTGTATGACGTTAACTTACTGAAAAACTGACGGTGGCATGCCCAACCCTATGTGGTGATAGAGTGATGGGCCAAGTAACTGATCACAATTTGGGTTATAAAGGGTATCAACTAAGCCTAAGCTGAGATTAGGGGTGTCAAATCTAGGCCCGGGCCTGTCATACCCCATCCCTACCAGGGATAAAATAGTAAAATTAACATACGGGGTATGACTAGGATACTTACCAACGTTCCAACCACTACCAGGATCTCGATGCAGTGGTCAACTCATAGGCTTAAACTACTATTAAACACAATAATATCAAAGTGCAGGAAAAGAAAATATTACAGCGTTTACTACAACATAATGATTTTAAGGCCTAAGTGTTAAATGATTAAATATATTACATTTTTAGCTCAAAAGATTAACTGAAACTCAAACAGCAGTAGTGTTGTCAAGTTTACACAATGCAAATGATAAACGAAATAGGAAAAGATAAAGTTGTGCTCCAACGGCACAGTCCCTGAGTGTACACCAGCCATCAAATCCCTATGTCACTGGCTCCGATCGGTTCACATCAAAAGGAGGGAAGCACCATCAAATACCACCTGCATACAACTAAAAAAGGTTGCACAATGGAGGTAAGCTCCATTGAGCCCAGCGAGGGGATGGGATGCACATACACACAATTCACATAGTTCGTGATGCATGTAAATGTTAATTGATTCTCCACTTAACAAACAATTCTAAGTCAAGGTATATGCTACTGCAATACCTTGAGAAAACATTGTGGATCCTTTCATGTTCACCACAATACAATCTCAATTATTACCATGGGGTCCAAGCCGATCGTAGCCATCACCACCCAGAGGCAGACCCCGATAACCATTACTAACCCTGATCTGGCCTCTCTAACTCTCCACAGGCATCAGATGCTCTGGTTACCCAACACCTACCCTTGTTGGTAAGAGTCGCAGCATAGGGAACTGAACCTAACGACAAATATACTACATGCAAATCCTATCGTATTGAGAGGTATTCGGGTGCATCAATGTCTCATTCCATCTAGTACCCGGGTACTAGCACGACACGGTGCATACAGAGCAATATGACAAGAACATGACAATTTATATCATAAGGTCTCGATGTCGGTATAACCCGTCACTGAAACCCAACATACATAGTTGTCATTAAGATCACATCACATGAACAATCAACAATATTCATCGCAAAAGATATAATATGCAAAATGCATCATGCTTAATCAATGATGCAATAGAATGAATAATATGTGTATATTTATATGAATATACAAACCCAAACAATCACCCAAACCCACTCACCAATTGTTCGCATAAGGTTTGAAGTGTTTGCTAATGATTGTCTTAGTACACGTTCCCCCACAATTATTAGATAGCCTAGGGTTGTGTGAACATAGAGTTAGAAGGTGTAGGTGGATCTCATAAGGAGTCCCCAAGGGTTGCCATATAATACAGCAAAAGTACCTTGAACGGATTCTCGTATGAAGACACCTATAGTGAATCCGTTCCAGTCAGAACATGGATTACATAAGTTATCTTTTTCCAACCTAAACCTCTATGTGTATTATGGTCTTTGACCTTGGGTTCTGAACCTTCAACAAAATTTCAAATTAGCCCATATTTTTGGGCACGGGTTTAACATTCCCCAACCTTGTAAAAATTTTGTCATCGAAATTGAACGTTTCTGGGGATTCAATTTGATGAGGATACTTCGACCGCCTTTCATCTTCTCGTCAACTGGATGTTCCTAGATCGGGGCTACTACTCCACTATATCCTTACAACAAGATAATCCAGTTCCGGTGGATATGGATTGTATCCCCGGCTGGCACACTCTCTCGCTATGTGTCCGAACTTGTGTTGCACATGAAACACCTAGCAGGCACAGTGGGTTGGGGAGAAGCCTGACTCGATGCCGGTCGAGGAGGTTGAAAATTTTGTTCCATTTCTGGCCTATTGTCCTATTGTGGCTGTTCCGGGTAGATGACATTCAAATATGGCACGAATTTGGCTCCCCGATACCAGAAATCCCTGGCCATATGCCCCGATCGATTGCAAAAGAAGCAACGATTCATTGCATCAGACGGTCGAGGAGCAGCAGTGAACTGTGCAGATTGGCTAGATCGGTTTTCATCCTTTTCGTTAGAGTATGCTGGAATCGAATCAGGATAGGGTCCTCTGGGCGCCTTTTGAGGTTCTCTAGATTTTTGTGAGTTCATAGGTCTCTTCCTAGACCCATGCTGTGTTACGCCCTCAACTCCTTGTCCGTTTTCCACAGACTTATCAAGTACAGGTGGTGAGTTAGATACAGGAGAAGTCCCCGGTGCGGCATGTGCCTGCTTTACAGTTTGAAAGTGTGCGTTCATGCAAGTCAAGAACTTTTGCTACTACTGTTGCGTTGCAGTCACAATTTGAGTGGTCACGTGGGCTAGCAACTCTTGCTGTTGTTGCTGGTTTTGCAACAGGATTTGTTGTTGTTGTTGCATGACTTGCATCATATTGGCTATGATGGTAGCCACCTCATTAGCAGTCATAATAGGGGAAGGTACAGGTGCATGAGCTGGAAGGGCCTCAGGTATAGATGCAGGTGAAACTTCCACGTTCTGAGCAACAAGTTCATTGGGAGGATTGACTGGAGGGTTAACAGGTGGACATGCTCCACAAGGAATATTTCTATTAGATCAAGTTTGCACCATGATTGCTTTTTGAAAGAAATTTAGGATTTATGATTACTTGAATGCAACAGAAAAATTCAATATATTTCATATATTGAGGCGACATTTATGTACTTGAAATATTTGAATAGAACGATTCGGAGCAAGAAATTTGAAATACATGGTGCGACGATCTTAAGGCAGTGCTAAGTAAGATATGCACCAACATACCCCAATTCAGGCACTAGATTCGGCCTGACCATCGTTGGACTAAGATTTTGATGCAAGTTGTATGAGTCTAATGGTATTCTATTTCCCACTTAATTACATAGAAATCCCTGGCGGTCAAGGTTCAATTATAATACATTTGAATCTATAGGTATCTATGATTTGTTGATTATCATTTTAAGCTTAAGGTTCAACTCAAGAGTAGATCCAGTTTTAGAATTTCTAGAATTTAGAATCTCCCAAATTATGTTTGTGTTTGTTTCTGCTTTATTGGTTGTACTTTCATTTATAATACAATTGAAAATAGTACTTCTAGTTTTCTTTCTGGATGTAAAAGTTTATGCCTCTTCAATTATAAAGTTATCGGCTTTTGCACCTAGCTAGTATTCTACTGTGTTCTTCTACTTCTTTATTTTGATGTTTTCTTAAAACTTTTATTTCTTTGTCTCTAGACCACCCACCATCCTACTTCCATTGTTTGTAATTGTAAATAGAGCTTCTCACTCTGATACCACTCTGTCACGCCCCAAACCACCCCCTGGGAGGATTTAGGCAAGTGACCTGGATATCCTACGACATCCGCCAATCCCCAAGGATCCAGAAGCAGTACTTACACGTCACAAACCACACAATGAGGGTAAAAAGATAACAAATGTATATTAGAGTGCAACGGAAGGCTTAAACTACCCATAGATGATTTAAATCATTTATAATAAAATCCCAAATACCTATGTTATACCATATGCATATCCATTTATGCTCAAAAGTATAACATTCTGATAATTACACTTCTAGAGAGAAAGAAACTTAAATAATTACAAAATTTTTATAGATCAACAACGTGAGGAAGATCTATAGTTTCATCGACAGCTTCATCGTCCATTGGCAAACCAGTACCTGCAAAATCAATTAAAAGAGAATATACAAGAGTGTGAGCTCCATCGAGCCCGTGAATGAAATATAAACCATGCATGCACATGCAAGTACAACCAAATGGACCTATATGAAATGAGATTCATTATTATTATTAAGTCACCTAGCATCAAAACTAAGGCAGGTAAAAGTGCTACTACAATCCCCAATACATGTATCCCTAGTGCGGGCTTTTAACCCCTTTCTGCAATACACCCATTGAGTTGTCGGAGAGGACCGATCAGCTCCCACATCAGTCACCAAGGTCAGCCCGACCAACCCTCTAGGTTATACTGTGCTACCACCAGCCCTATTGGCTAGTGGGCCTATCGATCAAGCAATGTCTTCTTGAGACATTGGCCTCACACATTTTCTGTGCTACCACCATGTCCTAATGGTCATGATGGGTCAACTGACAGAGCAATGCCTCCTTGAGATATTGACCTCACACTTTTGTGGTATCCAACACCTAAACCCCTGTTGGCAAGGGTTCATAGCACGGGTGATGATACTCTAGCCCAATGCATTCTATATGGCATAGTATGAGTTGGGTGGTGTCAATCGCATCCCATCCCATCCTACGAGCTACCACACACTTCATTTCCAAGCCGACTACGACATCTAATCTAGCAATTCCACATATAAGTATTATCATCCATTTCCAATGTCCATCAGATAAGATTCAGAATTAAAATAAGAATATAAAGCAATTTAAAATAATTAGAGAGAGTAAATATTGTTGTTGTTGTTGTCATGACCCATTAGTCATGTTACACCTACACTCATAGTGTAATTCCACTCACCTTATGCAAATCCTGCTTGTCCTTCCGTCAGCTCAGTCCCAATCAGTATCTGACACTGCGCCTCGTGTTTGGGGTTATAACCTATGTTAATCGGGCCATTAAAATATGGTAAAACATGGTTTAGAATAGGTTAATGTCTGAGGGTTGGTCTAGGTTTGATTGGATTTAGATTTGAGTACTTAAGCATTAAGTTATAATTCTCTGGGACTTGCACTGGGCCTTTGGGTCAAACACCCAGTGCATCACCCAGAAAATAAAATACAACAATAGTGGGGATTTCCTTTTGGGTTTCACCTATTCTAAGTCTCATCAACCTTGGGGAGTGATGGCAAAGGTCCTCCCCATGGTTGGCTCATGTTTTTGGCTCATGGTCCCTCTTTGGATCATGGCCATTGGGGCTCATTGGTGCACCCAAAGTGAGGATAACAAGGTTGTATGGGGTAGGGGTTTATGATGGTTTTTATGTTATAAATACTAGTTTGGGGCTGTGGGTGAAGTCCCATAAGGTTTGGATTAGGTTTGATCACAAATCAACCACTGGGCGTTTGGGCCAATCGCTCAGTGCCTATAGGACACGGGATTCCAGGCTCTAAATCTAGTTTGGCTGCTGGGTTGGCCCCAAATCGATCAAGGATGGGTCCTGGAGGCTTGTAATGCATAAGATGAGATAAATGAAAGGGGGTTATGGGGTTCTAATCAAGGTTGGCCAAATGGGTGCTGGTTTGGGTTCTAACATCACAGAGATGGTCAGGTCTGGCTGTAATAAGATGTATAACACCATTAACCCATGCCATTAGCTTGAAGCAGGTTGTATTTACTTATTACAGTAGCTAACTTAGGCTATAAACCAAACTACTTAACATGCATGCAAGGGTAGAGGTCTCTAAGGCTCTCTTCACCACATATATATGCATTTCATTACCTAACTATCCAAGTATCATGGCTGGAATTTGAAACTAGGTATAAATAGGTTATATTTAATACAAACAAGAAGTAAAACTTATGGAACCAAGCATGCATGCATGATCCATGGTTGTCCTAGCACTCTAGGTGGTGAATTCATAACATGCATACAAGGTATGGCTGCATAGCTTATGGATTTTAGGTCAAGCACATGAAACAGATATGAGTCATGGTGTATGAGGTGCATAGAGCTCAGGGTTGATTACCTAGGCTATGGAGGAGTCGATCCTAAGCCCCAAGCTCACAATCCCTTCTTCTTTCCTCTTCTTCTTCTCTTTTCTCCTTCTCCTTCTCTTTCTTTTCTTCTTCTCTTCTCTTTAATGCTGGAAGCAGCAGGTAAAACAAAATAAGAGGGCTGAGCCCTCCTATTTATAGGCTCCATAGCACTAAGGCCTATTTGGCCCTACTGTCCCAAGGTTAAAATGCATTTTTAGGCTAATTCTCCCTCATTTTAGCCACATAGGTGGGGTCCACATGGTTCCAAAGGTAGGAAATGGTTTCCAAAATCCCAATGCATATGTATGAGGTGGTTACACACCAAGGAACGGGTTCCCAAAGTCCTGGAATGAAAAACACATGCTTCAGCAACTCTGGGGCATGCATTGGGCGTTTGGGTCAATCGCCCAATGCATCGCCCAGAGATTTCATTTACAGAATTTGCTTGGATTAAAATGAAATTTCAGTTCATTTAGAGGCATAATTGGATTATGGTTCCTTCTAAGAAAAGAAAGCTCTGTAAAACTAGTTTCTAACAAAATTAGAATCAAAGAAAATGAAGATTGGATTATGAAGTTATGTTATTTTTATTATACAAAGGTCAATCTGTCAAAATAGCAGGATTCGATTTTGACAACAACTTGAAATGAAATTTTAACTAACTTAGAGACATAACTAGGTAATGGTTTCTCTAATAAAATGCAGCCCTATGACCCTAGTTTCTAACAAAATTAGAACTAAGATAAATGGAGTTCGGATGGTGGAGTTATATCATTTTAACTAAGAGAAGGTCAATCTGCAGAGTAGCAAAATTTGATATTTATGTTGGGATTTAACATGCATGTATGGAATTGGGTTCTCATCATCAAATGAATCATGCAAATTAATGTTTGAGTCTAAAAAATGCTTTATCTAAAACATTCAAGGTGATGAGGGTCATCATTAGTTTAACCTAGAACTAGGATTAGGTCCTATGGTTGGGTTCTTTACCTTAGATTTTGGGAGCAATTTGATAGAATTCCAAGCTTGGCTTCTCACACTCAAACTAAGTTTAGGAGCCTAGGCCTCTCTTTTATTCTTCTTTCTTTCTTACTGAAACAGTGCCAAACCACCCCGTTGTTAATGTCTTCAAGCATTAACCATCCCTAAATGTTTCATAGGCCAAATGTATCATGTACTTGGATAGGGCCCTAGAATCAAGGGATGGTACCAACCATAGACTGTACATTTGGTGGTGAACTATACAGTAGCAAGGGGTTGGCATTTTCCCTCTTAACGGTATGTAGGTCGTCACCAACGGGGCTACCTCATTAAGTTCAACCACGAGTTCAATGCACCACAATGTACTGATAGTTTTGACCTCGGGTTCCGAGCCTTCAACAAAATTTCAAATTAGCCCGTATTTTTGGGCATGGGTTTAACATCGGTTCATAACCTTTGCTCTAAAGGACCATGCCGAGAAGTGGCTCTATGGACTGCCGACTAATTCCATTACTACATGGGATCAATTTACAATTGTCTTCTTGAGAAAATTTTTTCCTCTTCATAAAGCCAATAAACTCAAGAGTGACATTCTTCAATTTAGGTAGAAACCACATGAGTCCTTCTCTAGATTCATGGAAAGGTTCAAAGATATCCTGTTAGAATTCTTTCACCACGGTATTGACTTGTAGCAAATTTGCCAAATCATTTATGAGGGCATTGACTTTCAGACTAAGCAACTTTTAAAGTCTAAATGTCCCACTGGATTTACCTCTTTTACTAATGAGAATGAGGCTTGGACATTTTTGACCAACTTGGCTGATAAGACTAGGGAATGGGAGTCCACCCAAGAGGCTAAAAGTTCCAGCCAAAGAGACCAAATCAGATAGCCTCATCAAAAGGTTGGAATCCATAGTTCCTAAGGAGCCTGTCCTAATTAATAAAGTCAACCATGTCTCCATATGCAGTTGGTGCCATACACCTTTTTCTATCCACACCCAGGTTTACTAATTATTTATGGATCTCTTCCTTGTGATGTGTAGATACTACTGCTGTGTACGCCGGAGAACTATTCTCACTAGTGCTCAAGCCCAGTTACAAGATTATTGATCAGTTAATGGGCCTGCCCGTGGAAGAGTGGTTCCTCAACCGGGAGTGGAGGAGATTTGTTGATGGTGACTTCGTCGACTATCCTCCAAGCACAAGCCCTCAGAGTGAAGAGTACCGAAAGACTTTTCCTGCGTCGCCACACTTAGACACCTCACTCAGTGATGAGCTTAGCATCACGATCGAGAAATTCTTTGGGATCACAAAGGACACATCGTGACTGTCGAGGGGTAAATTACTGCCCTATAGTATGCTACTATAGCCTCCCCTCTATGGCCTTGAAGTGTGGGTCAAAGCCCAACAACTGTCGTTGTGTTTCTGCCCTCATAGCAGCGACGGAGTCATGAACAGACTCACAACATTGGTTCCATCCGTGGATCCGTCCATGCTATTTTATGTTTTCTAAGTGTTTCCTTGTGTGGGGCCCATACCCCATGCCCCGAACATTGTATCTGAGCCCCCAGATAAGGTGGACCCCACCCATGGTCCCCTTGTGATGTGTGTGTGCTATGTTGGTGGGCCCACTAGCCTATAGATGCATTTAAATGTGTTTTATCTTAAGTGCCCCAAACCAAACAGACCCTAAGTGGGCCAGTTAGTATAAATACTTTGCCCAGCCTCCTATTGGCTCATTCACTTCTCCTACCAACCAAAACTGTGGAAGGCTTGGAGAGTACTGAAGGAGAAGAAGGAGGTGATTGGAGGAGGGCTGGAGGTGGACTTCATCCATTGGCTCACTTGGTTAAGTGAGTGTCTTTCCCCTTCTTCCCTCTCTTTCCTATTTCAAATGGGGGAATCCCCTTATTTCAAATGGGGGAATCCCCTCTTGAATCGGTTCCAACCTAGGGTTCCTTTATGGAACCCAATGTTAATCCCTTGGCCTCCTAAGTGGAGTCTTGCCCCTCCCTTAATGCCATCCATGACCCTTGTAACCTAAACTACTGCTCCAAGCACTAAGACTCTAACCTAAGAATGGGGAAACCCTAGAAATGGTTCCAATTCCTTGGATCCTTTAAGGACCATGGATGAATTGGGTACTATTGACCCGAGGGAGGCTTAGGACTCCCCTCTCTAACCCTAGGAGCCATGTAATCTCAAGGATGGAAGGCTGGAGGTGAAAACCCTTCAGAATCTTGGACAGGGACTTGATAGATCCATGAACGGATCCAGCGTTGTGGTTCCGTCCGAAGATCTGTCCTGTACAAGCTATTGACTGGCTTGGACAGAGCCAGGAACGGATTCATCTAGTGGTTCCGTCCATGGTTCCGTTCCCTCTTAAGAATGTCTTAGGGTGTGAATGGATGCATGAACGGATTCACTTAGAGGTTCCGTCTGTGAATCCGTCCCTCCTATTTTCACTATATGCTTGGACAGAGCTAGGAACGGACTCACCTGGTTACCTCTGTGCCTGAGTCCGTCAGTGTTGTTTTGTCTGAAACCTAAATTTAATTGCTGGGACCCATCATGGGACCCACCTACACTCTTCTAACACTATTCTCACATCCCCAGATTACTAAATCAGTACAGGAGAACGTGTATCGAGTCAAACCCTACTAAATGCCTCAAGCGATGATCGAACAACTTGTGAGTGGGTTTTGGGTGATTGTTTGGGTTTGCTTATTATTAAATATTCATTTACCATGCTACTTGTATGATTGATAAGCATATTACATATTTTTATTATTTGTCTCGATTGTGAACTGATTCGAATGTGGATGTGTGAATTGCTTCATTATTGTATCGGGTTACGGTGCCAGGTGTATCGGTACCGGAACCCCAAAAATATTTATGAACTCTTATTGTTTGTCATATTGGTCTATATGCATCGTGTCGTGCTGGTACCCAGGTGCTAGATGGAATGGAATATTGATGCACCCAGAATACCTCTTGAGACGATAGGATTTGCATGCAATATAACTGTGGTTAGGATTCCCTATGCTATGACCCTTACCAACAGGGGTTTAGGTGTTGGGTGATTAGGGCTCCTTGTTTCCTGAGGGGGAGAGAGGTCAGGTCAAGGATGACCCCTGATCATAGGGGTCTACCACTAGGTGGTTTTGGTGGCTTCGACTGGCGTAGGCTCCCATGTGATAATTGAGGTTTCATTGTGGCGATAAGTTAAATGACCCATAGTGTCTCCAGAGTTATCATAGTAGTATATACCTGACTTAGATTTGTGTGCTAGGTGGAAAAATGAATTTAACATGTACATGCATCATAAACTGTCTATAATTGTGTGTTTGTGTGTATGTGCATTCCCCTTTGCTCTCTCACTAGCTTGTGGAGCTAACCCCATTGCACAACCTCTTTTAGTTGATATGTAGGTAATATCTTGATGTGCTCCTTTTGATGCAAATCGAGTGGAGCTAGTGGCTTGGACTTAGATGTTGATGTATATTCAAGGACGATACCCTTGGGGCATAACCTTACTCCTTGCTTTTGTGTTTATTCTTTTGTCATGTACAAACTCCGTGTATACCCTAGAGTAATTACTTGATGGTTAAAGGAAAATTGTAACTACAGTATATACTATCAGTAGCCAATGAACACCTTGTAACTATTCGATTTCAAATTGATTTACGTTTTTGTTGACTTCTATCTATTTCAAAATGTGTCATTCTGTTGGTTTTCGTACTCTGATATTATTATGTTTTTAATATTGGTTATAGACTGTGGATTGAGACACTGTATCTGTGATCTTGGTAGTTTTTGGGATGACACTTGTCGTCCTAGCCACCCATTTTCTTGTACTTTATCTTTTATTGGGATGGGAGCGTGACAACATGGTATCAGAGAGTGATGCTCTGCACTAACTACAGTCTAGCGGAAACACTTGATTTACTCTATACAACTAGGATCTAACTTAAAAACTTTCAAGAGAATAACTGGTTTATGTGTGAACTTAGGGAGAAGATACTGTTGTGAAAAATAGTCGACAAACAATAGCATATAATAGGAGAACAGTGTGTTTTAGGAAGAAAAAAAAAAAGAGAATAGATTCTATTAATAGTTCAACTATTATTACGTAAACCTCCTCTTGCCCTCTAGTATGCAACAAAAAATAATTCTGCTATTTTATTACATATTAAACAATGGGCATAACACAAAGTGGTTAAAGGTTTTGGCATGTACTCCAACCTAGGGAGAGCCATTATAATAGATTTTCATAAAACTTAGTATGTTGGGTGTAATGTTTCTTACCAAGAAAAATAGTAATGTAAGAGCCATTACAACTAGAGGACTAGTTAGTTAAAGAGAGAACCTTTATTTCAACCCCACTTACAATCCAAGGACATAAGATATACCAAGCTAGTGGTACAAGTCATGGGATGATCATAAGTAAGCCAAAGCAGCAAAATTTGGAGAATCTCAAGTCTAAATGGTGATCCTTGTACACCATAACCTTAGGAAACAGCTGGGTATGGATTGATATAACCTTAGACACAGTAGAAATCCTGTTTTATGCAAGGCATGATGGAATCACAATATGGGATACTTACCACTATAAATTCAATCCAAGGAAACAAGTATAACTATCACGCCCCCATCCCGATGAAGATATTTTACATTAAATAGGGGGTGACTGGGATGACCAGTGTCATCCCAATACCTACCAGGATCACAGATATAGTGTCCCGAGCCACACTCCACCCTGTCATCAATCGTGATAACAGTAAGGAACGTACCCAAATGGAATAAATCGTTCCAATCACAGAGTTAGCGAAAGCAAAATTTAATTTAAATCATGTGAAATTATAGAGCATCGGATCTCTAATGATAACACATAGTTCCATATTAATGTTTGTAACCATTCAATCTCTCCTTATAATTAATCATGAAGTTTATACATGATTGTGGATGAGTACAAAAATTAAATAATAAATAATCGCCACTAGGGCACCATTCTTGGGTGTACACCTACATCCAAGTCACAGCCACCAGCTCCACTTGATTCGCATCCAATAGTGCTCGTCAAGAGGTTACCTACATATCAACTAAAAGGGGTTGCGCAACGGGGTTAGCTACATCAGCTAGTGAGAGAGCAAAGGGGAATGCACATACATACACACAAACAGTTTCAAGCAGAATGATGCATGCTAATGTTAGATTCATTTTCCACCTAACACACAATTTTATAAGTCAAGTGTATGCTACTATGATAACTCGGGAGACACTGAGGGTCACTTAACTAATCGCCCCAGTGAAACCTCAATTATCACATGGGAGCCTATGCCGGTAGAAACCATTCGGTCACTTAGTGGCAGACCCCGATAGCCTTCATTACCCCTGACCTGGCCTCTCCCACCTCCACAGGCAATAGGTGCTCAGACTGTCCAACACATAAACCCTTGTTGGTAAGGGTCGTAGCATAAGGGAGCAAGCATCCTAGCCACAGATATACTATATGCAAGTCCTATCGTCTCGAGAGGTATTCCGGGTGCATCAATGTCCCATTCCATCTAGTACCCGGGTATCAGCACGACACGACACATACAAATCAGGATGGCATATAATAGTTTTCATAATTAAATAATTTGGGATTCTGGTACCGGCATGCCTGGCACTGTAGCCCGATACAATGGTGAGAAAAATATCACATTCATAACAGTTCACATTTGAGGTAGATAATGCAATGCACACAATGCTTATATTTATATAATAGCATGATAATGGTTGCTTAATATGTATATTCAAGCCCAAAAAAGTCACCCAAAACCCACTCACCAAACTCTGGTGTCACCCAGCGTGGTTGACATGAATCTCACCGGTGCACCAGCTATCTATCGAGTTAGGTAGCCTTAAAACACAAAAGCAATCATTAAAAGATGTATAGAGGGGTCCCATGCTAGGCCCCCAAGGTTAAAACTAGGTTTCAGCCAAGACAACACGAGTGGACTCACAGACGGAAGCAACAGGGTGAGTCTATCCTTGACTCCGTTCAGGCCAAAAGGTCAAAACACAAGGAGCGGATCTATGGATGGAACTTCTTACTTGGATCCATTTGTGCATCCGTTCGATTTCTGAGACACACCCGAGAGTGAGCGGACCCATGGGCAGATGCGCCATCTTAATCTGCCCTTGCATCTGTTCATTTTTTGAGACATTCCCGAGAGGGAACTGACCCACGAGCGGAGGCACAGAATGAATCCGTTCCTTCATCTGTTTAGGTCAAATCATAGGGATTATACTGGGTGGACTGACGGATGGTACCACGACTGGTGGATCTAATCGTGCATCCGTTGAAAATCCTTTCTAAGATTTCAAAGGGCTTCTTCTCCAGCTTGAAGCTTGGAGTACACCTTCCTCCCAGGGTCATGGAGAGGGTGTCTAGGTCTCCCTAGGGTCATTAGATCCTAGGCTTACCTCATGGATCCTAGATCTCACAAGGATTTGGTCTCAATTTGGTCCAAGGGTGGGGTTTCTTAGCTTAGAACCAAAGTTCAGCTTACAGAGGTCTTTAATAGGGTTAGGTCAACACCATTTGAGCTCCATTGAGGGCCTAGCATCACCTTAAGTCCCAAAAGGAACCTAGGTTAGCCCAACCTCAAGGAATCTATTAAAATGGAAGTGGGAATGGAGAAGTACCAAGTTTTAGGTCTTACCTTGGTGAGAGGAGCTCTGATTCTAGCCCTAGCCAGCCTTGAAGATCCACCTCCTTTTCCTTCCTCCCTTCCTTTCCATCTCTTCTTCTTCTCTCCTCCTTCTCCCTTTGTTCGAACAGTAAGAGGAGGAGATGTGGGGCAGCCAACCATCATGGCATGGCTTCCATCCTCTTCCCTTCCCCTCCTATTCCTCTCCTACTTCTACTTCTTCTTCCTTCCTCCTTCTCCTCCTTTCCTTGTCTCTTCTCCTCCACGGTTTGCTTGGGGAGGGGGAGAGATAAGGGAATAAGGGGTTTAGGTTATCTTTTAAGGGGTAGAAGGGCCTTAGGTCATGTTTGGTTAGGTGTCCTTAGAACATAATTAACCCCTTAGGCTTTGAATGAGTTTTAAGTAGGTCTTAGGTCTTGTTTGGCCAAAGTCATAACCCATTAGGTCCATTTAGTTAGTTAGGGTATGTTTGGGTGCACCCTAAGTCCATTGGACCTATTTGTCCACTAGGGCTCATTTAGTTTAACGTAGGGTGATAAAACCCATTATTTGCTCAAGTTAAGTCTTATGGGCCCACTTTCATGGCCCATTCAACCAATTAATGGTAAGGGTGGGGGTCCATATGGTCCAAGGGTTTGATTATGGTGTCCAAGACATGGGGATGTGGGTCCCATAGGAAAATAAACCAAAAGGGTAGATAACTGCACGGGCGGATCCTCGAGCAGATTCAGTTCAAGTGAGTCCGTTCGTGACTCCGGTACTGCTGTCAGGGCCCAAACTTCAAGCAAAGTTACGGGGCTTTGACCTGTACTTTCAAGAATTCAAGGGGACTCTCATAATAATATTTTAAGTTTGAGGTCACAGGTGTTGGCCAGTGCCACCGTGGCATTGCCCTTTGATAAAGGTCTAAATTACCCATGGGCATTAGGGTATATTTCGAGTGCGGGTGTAACATCCCCCCAACCTTATTAAAAATTTCGTCCTCAAAATTTGAGGAAACTAGGGGTCTCAGGGGTGAGGGCTGTTAAATAACAACACCTTTGGTCACCGACAACTTAGACTAAGTCAAGGGTTCAATCAAGGTGAGGCAGTACCTATATGGCACAACAAGTTAGGTTCTAAAATTTCTTTTCCTTACAGGGTCACATTACCACAGGGGGGTGTGGCTCACAATAACCCTAGGTTCCATTGGGTTAAGGGCCGGTGGTTACAATATTCCAGTGAGTAACATAAGGTCTCACACACTAAACTAAGCCACAAGGAATAGAAAGTTCCCTAGGTCTTCCAGATCTGGTGATACCACTCTGGCCTTCACTACTATGGTTATTCTTGGGTTAAAGGACTCAACCTATCCAGTCTCTGATGTAGAGTTCATACTTGAATGCTTTCACTTTGGGTTGTCTCATTACCTCACCCAAATTTAGAATGATTTGGAATATTGATGGAATCTCCTATTGTTCACTCCTAGTACGGAGGGAACACATTTAGTGACCCATTACCCCATTCATGTCTGTTGTTGGAGAATGTCTTGTTACATCCTTCAGTTTCAGCTTTCACAACCTTTAAACCTACCACATAGTCATCCCATAGGGAAGGTTCATATCAGTCCTCTTTCGAGAACCAAACAATCTTTTAACTAGTTTCGGTCTAAGTCAATTCCTTCAAGTGGGTTCCAATAACTAACCTACCCGGTCATTGTCTAATTCATTATCTATGAATCTTAGGATCATCTTGACCAAGGTCGGGGCTCTACTATCTAACCATAGTAAGGTCGAGGTAAGGTCAAATTTGGAGTGCTAGAAAATTATTCTAGTCACACATTTGGGTTTAAAGGATATATTTACCTTATTTTGCCTTATCCTAACTTACACATACATATAGTATAGTTTAATAATTACATACATACCCCTAAGGATATATCTGTCACCTAGACCAATTCACAAGAACAAACGTCTTTAGGTATGGTATACTAGGTCATTTTGGAAGTCAAATCACGACTCAGGACTCCCTCTATGAGTCTAAACAGGATTTGGATGAACCAAGTAAAGTTCAAATAGAGTTGTCACTAGTCTACGAGGTGGCATGAATGACCTCCACTCAAGGTTTCTATTGATCACATATCTACACCATTCAAGATCAGCTATTAGTTCTCGTACTTATCATCTAACCACAGGTTTAGATTCTATACACCCCATTAAGGGTTTCTACCCGCATAGGTTTTGGTTCTTTAAATCCACGGAGTTTGAGCGTTTTCATTCTCAAAGGTAACTCTCCTCCTCTCGCATAAGAGTGGAGCCATAGCGTATACCAATGCCTGCCATTTCTCATTGGCTGGCCCAGTCGGGTGCAGGCCCTAACCTTTCAATTCTAAGGCATTAAACTAGATTTGAGTGGTCTCCGTTAATGGGCCAAACAATAGGGGTGTTCAATCTAGGGTATAGGCATAAAATCATCACATATAGGTGTAGTCAAAAGGTCTCCAAAATCTGGGCTCAAAATTCTAAAAGAAAATCGGGCGGTATCAGTATTCTGAGTCCGTCCGTGGCTCCTCCACGAAATAGGCAGAGTGGACTAACGGGTGGATGCAGAACGTGAATTGTTCGTTCATCTGTTCTCAGAGGGCTCAATTTTATATAAATCCTGAGGTGATCGGATCTTCGGACGGATTCATGGGTGTGGATCCATTTGTTGATCTGCGCAGTTTTAAGAACTAAATTTTACAATTTTGTGCGGAGCGGATTCATGAGCGGAGTCACGATAAGTGGATTTGTTCGTTCGTCCGTTCCCAAAATTTTGACAAAACAGAGCCATGAGTTTTAAAACTCACTTTTGGCTCCAAAGAGGGGGAACATAACCATAAGGGAGAAAGGCTCTACAGGGACTTTCGTTCAAGCTTCCTAGCCCCATTTTGAGTGGTTAATTTCTTGGTGAATCCAAGCCCCAAAGATCATTCTTTCACTTCCTCAAGGAATGGTTTCTCTCCCATTTCTCCTTTCCATTCTGTTTTCTCTCCATTTGTAGGGTTTGGAATGGTGTCTCTTCATCTTCCTTCCCCTTTTTCCTTAGATTTGTGATAGACATCTCAAGTTTATGATCATGCCTTGATTTTAGTTGTATTTTCATGGCCATGTACACCAAGACTATGCCAAAATCGATTGAGACTAGGGTTTTTGGGGTTGAATCAAACCCTAATCGATCAATGGCACTATGTTAGGGAGGTCTCTTGTATGAACATTGTATTTTTTATTGAATTTAAAAGTCTTTGCAAGAATTTTAGAGGTTGTTTGCCATATCTAGTTGGATTTCTTAGATTATTTCCAGGTTTTGGTTAGAATAGAATCCTCAAACCTTCAATACTTTGGAAAACTTCTCAAAAGCATGCCTATCTCTTTATATGCATCTAAATTTCATGAAAAATTATCCCATTATCCCATTAACATATCCTCAAGTACATTCCTTTCCTTGTTCATTTGGTTGATAGTAATTCCTTGATTTTTATTCCCCTTTTTCTTCAAATAAATAGTTCTCGTCTCTTATTGGGGTATTTCATTCAATCACTTGTTTGTTTGGTGTTGATTGGGATGTAAAATAGTCAAAAGCACTTGTTGTTCATATCAATCTCATCCCTTCACATCCAAGCACTAGGGTTTTCATATGGATTTTATATATGCATTGATCTTGTCTCTCTTCCTTCACTTTATGCATATCCCCAATGGTATCCATGTTCTATATTATATTATTATTATTTTTTTTTGATCTTCTCATCTAACCATTTCCATACCATTTAGGCATTTCACTTCTATAATTTTATTTGTCAATCATAACTCATTTATTCCAATCGACTTATATTTGTTGTCTTCTTTGGTGGTGTCTTCTGTGTAGGAAAACAATCATGGCTCCCAAAAGGAAGAGGGACCTATCCATAGTACCAGCTATTCCCACAGCCTATAATGTGAATCGGTTCACTTCAGAAAAGACTGAGGGGATCTTCCGAGAACATCTCTTTAATAGGAAGATTCTAGTAAAGAGAGATGTAATAGTGGAGGAGCTTCTGGCATACAAGGTGGGTGCCAGATTCGACAGGTTGAGATGGACTGGCATGCTGACCCAGCTAGAACTCTATTACCCCACCTTGGTCAGGGAATTTTACTCAAATCTGGTACTAGTCAAAGAGGATGATGATGGAATCAAGTTGACTTCCTTTGTGAAGGGAGTTGTCATTGGGTTTAATGCAATGGAGTTGGGGATTCTCCTTGACATATCCTCAGAGGGTGACAGGGTCTACTACCCCCCAGGCAGTCATCCAGACAAGTGCTTGTCTTTGGCAGAGAGTCAAAAATTGGTCAAGACTCTCACCAATGACAAGTACGATGAGAATGAAGATCTCTCCAGGTTTCCTCCTTCCAAGGCACACAACACTCAGCCTCCTCTTATGTCTGCAATACTTGCTTACTCCCTGTACACTGGTCAGCCTATTTGTCTGCCTCATGTGGTTATCTAGCATATGGCTTGTGTGGTACTGAATCCTGCCTGTAACAACTCCTTGCCATACAATAGGCTGCTCACTAGAGTCTTCTTGTATTTTGGAGTTGATCTAGACCATGAGCCCAAGGAAACAAGTACTGAGGGGCCCATTGGATTCAATGCACTACAGAAGATGAATTTGTATTACGATTATGATAGTGCTGGAGAGCAGGTCAGGTATGGGGAGGGCAGAGGACCTAGAGAGGTTGATGATGACAACGATGATGACCTAGAGTTTATAGGCTCCGGGCCATTTGTTGCAGGATCTTCAGGTACACCAGGGGGTGGAAGTGACATCTTGATGGCTATCAGGCGATTGAACCTGAGGATGTTGGAGGGCTTTGATGAAGTTAAGAAGCGATTCTCCAACCAGGCTCAGCGTCTTGAGGGCATAGAGAAAGGAGTAGATGACATCAACAACTTCCTTAGTCACGATGGTGGCGATGGTGCAGATGACTAGCCCAGCTTCTCCAAGCAAATCTGAAGTTGTGTTTTGACCAGTCTTTGTTTTCTTGTCTTTTGATGGATGGGCTGTTAAAACTATTTTCTTTTAAATTTTCTTGCTTTTCTCTTTTCTTTCTTTTGATCAGCTAATTTTGAAAAATTTGGGAACTTTTGGAAATGGCGGATGTGTATACTTTTGGTTTGAGATGGACAGAATCATATGTTTTGAGTTGGATTGGTTGGATTCTGGTTCTTTGAGTTGGGAGAATCATAATCACTCCCAAGCAGGAAGTTGAACAATTGGTGGTTAGAATTGTATCTTTTTGGTTGGGCAAGACAGAATTACAGGTTTTAGGTTGGAATGGATGGAATCATAGGTGTTTAGTTGAGAAGGACATGGTTGCCTTCAGGAAGACTTGAAACAATTGAAAATTGTATTTGGTTTTATATATATATATTTTTATATATTTGCTTATTTCCTCTTGCTTGAATCATTATTCATAATTATGGTTGGTTATGTTTGATTTATATTTGATTATTATGGACCATCATATATAACTACTCATCTAATACTTACTCAAAACCCAACAAAACATTAATATGGCTATTATTTGACAGCCTATGTTCCAAGTCCTAGTTCCATGTTGCCTATTATCTTCTAGGTTCTTGTTTCACCACAATCAGTCTTCTCTTACGTCTGCATACAATCATTTATGTTCTTGAGAATTTTAATTCAGAACCTAATTTGTGGAGAGTAAATCAAGAGGTTACGTAAGACTGTGGTCGATGCAGAGCATCATTGCTCTGATACTACTCTGTCATCCCCCCATCCCGATGAAAATATTTTACATTAAATAGGGGGTGATTGGGACAACCAGTGTCATCCCAATACCTACCAGGATCACAGATATAGTGTCCTGAGCCACAGTCCACCCTATCATCAATCGTGATAACAGCAAGGAATGTACCCAAATGGAATAAATCGTTCCAATCACAGAGTTAACGAAAGCAAAATTTAATTTAAATCATGTGAAATTATAGAGCATTGGTTCTCTAATGATAACACATAGTACCATATCAATGTTTGTAACCATTCAATCTCTCCTTATAATTAAACATAAAGTTTATACATGATTGTGGATGAGTACAAAAATTAAATAATAAATAATCGCCACTAGGGAACCATTCTTAGGTGTACATCAACATCTAAGTCATAGCCACCGGCTCCACTTGAATCGCATCCAATGGTGCTCGTCAAGAGGTTACCTGTATATCAACTAAAAGGGATTGCGCAACGGGGTTAGCTACACCAGCTAGTGAGGGAGCAAAGGGGAATGTACATACATACACACAAACAGTTTCAAGCAGAATGATGCATGCTAATGTTAGATTCATTTTCCACCTAACACACAATTCTATAAGTTAAGTGTATGTTATTGTGATAACTTGGGAGACACTGAGGGTCACTTAACCTATCGCCCCAGTGAAACCTCAATTATCACACGGGAGCCTACTCCGGTAGAAACCATCCGATTACCCAGTGGTAGACCCCGTTAGCCGTCACTACCCCTGACCTGGCCTCTCCCACCTCCACAGGCAACATATGCTCAGACTATCCAACACATAAACCCCTATTGGCAAAGGTTGTAGCATAAGAGAGTAAGCATCCTAGCCACAGATATACTTCATACAAGTCCTATCATCCCGAGAGATATTCCGGGTGCATCAACGTCCCATTCCATCTAGTACCCGAGTACTAGCACGGCACAGCACATACGAATCAGGATGGCAAATAACAGTTTTCATAATTAAATAATTTAGGGTTCTGGTACTGGCACACCCGGCACCGTAGCCCGATATAATGGTGAGAATAATATCACATTCATAATAGTTCACATTTGAGATAGATAATGCAATGCGCACAATGCTTATATTTATATAATAGCATGATAATGGTTGCTTAATATGTATATTCAAGCCCAACAAAGTCACCCAAAACCCACTCACCGAACTCCGGTGTCACCCAGCGTGGTTGACATGAATCTCACCGGTACACCAGCTATCCATCGAGTTGGGTAGCCTAAAAACACAAAAGCAATCATTAAAGGATGTATAGAGGGGTCCCATGCTAGGCCCCCAAGGTTAAAACTAGGTTTCAACCAAGATAGCACGAGCGGACTCACGGACGAAAGCAACAGGGTGAGTCCGTCCTTGACTCTGTTCAGGCCAAAAGGTTAAAACACAAGAAGCAGATCCACGGACGAAACTTCTTACTTGGATCCGTTTGTGCATGCGTTCGATTTCTGAGACATACCCGAGAGCTAGCGGACCCACGAATGGATGCACCATCTTAATCCGCCCTTGCATCCGTTTATTTTCTGAGACATTCCCGAGAGGGAACTGACCCACGGGTGGAGGCACATAATGAATCCATTCATTCATCCGTTCAGGTCAAATCACAGGGATTATACTAGGCGGACTGACGGACGATACCACAACTGGTGGATTTGATCGTGCGTCCGTTGGAAATCCTTTTCGAGATTTCAAAGGGCTTCTTCTCCAGCTTGAAGCTTGGAGTACACCTTGTTCTCAGGGTCATGGAGAGGGTGTCTAGGTCTCCCTAGGGTCATTAGAACCTAGGCTTACCTCACAAGGATTTGGTCTCAATTTGGTCCAAGGGAGGATTTTTTTAGCTTAGAACCAAAGTTCAACAGCAATGGCTGCAAATGCAGCTTACAAAGGTCTTTAATAGGGTTAGGTCAACACCATTTGAGCTCCATTGAGGGCCAAGCATCACCTTGAGTCCCGAATGGAACCCTAGGTCAGCCCAAGCTCAAGGAATCTATCAAAATAGAAGTGGGAATGGAGAAGTACCAAGTTTCAGGTCTTACCTTGGTGAGAGGAGCTCCAATTCCTGCCTTAGCCAGCCTTGAAGATCCTCCTCCTTTTCCTTCCTCCCTTCCTTTCCATCTCTTCTTCTTCTCTCCTCCTTCTCCCCTTGTTCGGATAGCAAGAGGAGGAGATGTGGGGCAGCCAACCATCTTGGTATGGCTTCCATCCTCTTCCCTTCCCCTCCTATTCCTCTCCTACTTCTACTTCTTCTTCCTTCCTCCTTCTCTTCCTTTCCTTGTCTCTTCTCCTCCACGGTTTGCTTGGGAGGGGGAGAGATAAGGGAATAAGGGGTTTAGGTTATCTTTTAAGGGGTAGAAGGGCCTTAGGTCATGTTTGGTTAGGTGTCCTTAGAACATAGTTAACCCCTTAGACTTTGAATGGGTTTTAATTAGGTCTTAGGTCTTGTTTGGCCCAAGTCATGACCCATTAGGTCCATTTAGTTAGTTAGGGTATGTTTGGGTGCACCCTAAGTCCATAGGACCTATTTGTCCACTAGGGCTCATTTGGTTTAACTTAGGGTGATAAAACCCATTATTTCCTCAAGTTAAGTCTTGTGGGCCCACTTTTATAGTCCATTCAACCAATTAATGGTAAGGGTGGGGGTCCATATGGTCCAAGGGTTTGATTATGGTGTTCAGGACATGGGGATGTGGGTCCCACAAAAAAATAAACCAAAAGGTCAGGTAACAGCATGGGTGGATCCTTGAACGTATTCAGTTTGAGTGAGTCCGTTCGTGACTCCGGTGCTGTTGTCAGGGTCCAAACTTCAAGAAAAGTTACGGGGCTTTGACCCATACTTCCAAGACTTTAAGGGGACTCTCATAATAATATTTTAAGTTTGAGGTCACAGGTATTGGCCAATGCCACTGTGGCATTGCCCTTTGGTAAAGGTCTAAATTGCCCCAGGGCATTAGGGTATATTTCGGGTACGGGTGTAACAATAATAGTTGTATAATGGTATGCCTGAATGAAGCTCGGATGATTGAGTCAAATAATACATTCCAATGATGTCTATGAAACATGTATAGCTATGATTAATTGAAATGTAGGCTTGAACCCCAACATTGAAACCTAGTAATGGACTGTAATGAGTAGACAAAAGTATGAATGTCTATCACACTCCCAGTTCAAAAAAAAAATACAGCAATGAGAAGTGCTATGTCTCCTAAGTGTAGTGTGAAGAGAAAAGAGGGGGTTTGTTCCCTTAGAAATATCAAACTAATACACTTAAGAATAATGGGTTGAAGGTAAACTATAATGCAATTCGAAGAACTATCTTTCACTCACCTTAACTAAGAAGGATTGGAAAGGATCCACTCTAGAGAGAGATTTTACTTTCAAGCATTCCTCTCGGAACCTATCTAAATAGGCCAAAGCATGAGTAGATGGGTCTAAACAACAAGTATATGAGATATAAATGGTGGATATGTGCATAAGCTTGAGAATATAGAGACAACCAAATCAAATAAACCACAGGTTGGTGTTGCACAGTGATTATTGCACACATGGTCCAAGTAATATATAAAAATCTCAACCAAGGGTTGGAAGTTTTCCCAAAATAGAGCACAGAATCTAGAATAGTTGATCAGTGCATGATTGAAGTATTAGATAACTTAAATATCTAGTAGTCTATGGAAAGATGGCCTCATACATGCCCTGTGAAATGTGAAACTTGATTGTACATTGATTTGTATACAATGAAGAGATTACAATGAGTATTTTATATATAAAAAGATCACATGAAAAGATGAGAGAATCCTTAATACAAAAACATTACAAAAGCTTGAGTGGAAAGATGGGAAGGATATAGCCTAAGATTGAGGTTTTTCATTCTAAACCCAACCCAGAAGTCATGTAAACAACCAAGAAAACAAACAGAAGAAAAGGGAATTTTATCTCCTTACTAAGACTAAAGGAATTGGGGAAAATATGCCAAATATTTTACACTTTCCCCTCATGTTCAATTGAAAGCACAACTTGGGATAGGTGGTGTAAGTGTTTGCTTGAGTGAAGATAAGCCTTATAGACGAAGGAACTTAAATCAATCAAGAACCATGAACACAGTCTAGTACACTTGAATCAAATGGGATCATTAAGATCTCAGTCTAAGATTGAAATCTTTCCCCAAATCTACGTATGAGATATAGAATAATTGATCAAGTACAGGGTGGAGATATTTTGCAACCCATCTAACTAGTAAATAATTGAAAAACAAAATTTATGCATGCTCCCCAAAACAGTGCATAAATTTTTACTAGAATAGATATAGAATCCAAATTCTTGGCCTAAACTCATGAATGAATGAATTAATGGCATATATGGTGTTTTAAACTACTATGTTTAAGCAACCAATGGAAACATTGTGCAAGTGAAAGCCTACTCACGTAATTCCCCAAATCAGTAATAGTTTTTATTTTATTTTGGGCTTGGTTTATCCAAACCCTTGCCTAGATCCATGAATGGGAATGCTAGAATGTGTTTGGGACTTACAAATAACCTTAATCACGCGAGCAGTAAAACTATCAATGATATTGTGTGAATGATTTCAAACAAATTGATGAGCACATTTATGTGTGAAATCTTAGGGCCATAGAACATGCATTTTTATACTTGGAACGGAGCTACTTGAGGTTTTCATTTGTGTTTTTAGGTTTTAGGTGAATTGTTGTGAAAATGGAGCAAATTATGCGAAGGAGCTGTTTAGTGGTGTTTGATAGTAGTCGGAAGCGTCCAGGAGTCGAGAAAATAAAGTTTGGATTGAGCACTGAAAGAATTATGCCAATTAGTTAAATTTGAATGTGATTACAGTGGGCCCCTTAGCATAATTTTGAGGTATTAATAGTGTGGATGAGTAGCCCATCGAGTCGGCTTCGCAACGGTTTAAATAGCACTTGATTCCGAGTTGAAATGAAGAAGTTATGGCCGTTTCCGTAACAACACGCGAAAATGGCATGCAAAGGTTTGTTTGTAATTATTGAAAATCGGCCGGGGATAAAGTAAAACAGAAGTTCAGATTCAAGGGGCTTTAGCACAATTATCAGAAGTTATCTTTCCTGTTAGCCGAAAGATTTCATTTGGAAGGCTCTGGAGCAGTCCAACTTCAACTTGAGATATCTTGGGCTCCCAAACTCCAAATTGGACAAAATTTGGGTCTATTTTGGGTGATTTTTCGTAAGGAATGCAATAGTGAGGCCTATATAAGCACCCCATGCTCCATGTTTTTTGAAGGATAGAATGGGTATTTTATTTGTTGAGTGGAAGCCTAGTCATCACTTTCTCTCTCCTCCAACTTTCCAAGGGCACTTTCAGAATTTTACTACGGATAGATTTATTTTAAAAAATATTCTCTCATCCATAAAAAGTTGAAAAGTCAAAGATGCCTTGATCTCATTGCTTGGAGAAGACACCTACAAAGAAAAGGAAGCACAAGTTTAGAATTAGAAAGTTACTTTTTGAAAAATATAAGGTTTATGTAGCTAGGATTCTTATCTCTCTTAGTGTCTATTTTTCTCTTTTTTCTTGGGATTCAAGTAATGTAAAGAAGAAAGGAGAAGGGAATATTCTCTTCTCTTAGGGAATATTTCTCCTACCTCTTCTCTCTTCCCTTTTCTCCTCTTCTCCCTATAAACACCCCTTGCCTTTTGGGTTGTAACTAGTTAATTTTTTAGTTAGTTCTAGTTCAGCTTTTAAGTTAATTTTAGTTTAGTTTTAATTCAGTTTTTAGTTCAATTAATTAGTGAAATTTCTTCTTCTCTTCTTCTAGTTTTTGGCTTTCTAAGTTCTAGTTTGATTTCATGCTTTCAATTCTATGGTTATAATGCTTTTGATTTATGTTTTAATTTTATGTCTTCAATATGGTTGTAATAATTCTAGTTTAGTTTCAAGTTTTCTAGGATAAGTTCCTAAGTTGATGACAAGACTTGGAGATTTAGAAGAGGAAGCCATGCAAGGTTTGTTCAAGTATTCAAGCTCTTCAACTACATTCATGTAAGCAATTTCAGTCCTGTTCAAGCACATCCAGGTTCTTACTCTCTAAACTCTTAAACTCATTCTCCCTCTCTTCTATCTCATTCTCTCTTCTTCTATCTCATTCTCCTTGTTCTTTAGTTTTTTTTTTTTATGTGGTTGTGGTGCGTAGCTGCAATTTACCCCTTCCAATCCGCATTAGTTTGATAGGTTAGATGGATATGTGTTAGGACGCCAATTTAATTCATGCCAATGTCATTCGTTAGATGCTTGTGAGTTAGGACGCGTTAATTTATTAGTTTAATTAGTTTAATTTAACACTTTAATTTGGTTCACTTTGCATTACTTTAAAGTGAGTAAAATAGGGTGGCGTATATCTCCTTGAGTTCGACCCGTAGCTACGATTGATCCGTACACTTGCGGTTATTATTTTGTGCAAACACAAATCCCCAAAACAAGAGAGGAGAACTAATCACGGGTTTCCCCATTTCTATGAAATTCATCGGACCCACACCCGAGTTATGGTTCGTACTTACATCCGATCCATCTGTGTTTGATATCTTCCGGTTCAGATCCTCTAATATTTTTGTACCTTGTTGTTGACCTTTCTTCATGAATTAGCTTTGTTTGGCTGGTGCATCAATTAGGGATGTGATCATATTCTTTTGGATTTATCTTATGGTTTAATGTTTTGACGAAATTAAATTGAAACAGGTACCTTTTATAACTCTTTAATGCTTGACATGTATTGTTTCTTTATGTTGCTAGTGTGGCTTTAGTGTAAATCTTACTGTGGTAAGTATCATAAGCATCGACCTTTGACTTATGTTTGTTTTGGTAACTCTTGGGGTTTAGTACCCAATCCAGTTGTTCACTGCCATTGGATGTAACCTCCTAGTTCTTAGTCTAGTTGTCGGTGAGGTACTCACCAAAGTGCTTCTTGTAGTTTGGTGTGGGAAGAATCAAATCTTTCTAGTTTATTTTGGTCCTTGTGGGTGTGATCCTAGGTTTCGTTGGGGAAAACACCTGGAGAGTCTAACTTTTGGTCCCGAGTACTCTTGGGTGGGCCTACAGTCCCACGTATCCTCGGAGAGTGAGCATTGTTTAAGGAGATCTAGTGGCGTTGTATTGAATGTTAGTGTAACCTAGTGCAACCAATAGATTATGAGACTTAAATTGAAGGATTTGACAAAACTTTACTCAATAATAGGTATGAGTAGAGTAATGGGTCACCGAATGTTCCCTCCGTTATTGGGAGCAAACAATAGGAATTTCATCAATATGCCAATTCATTCTAAAGTTGAGTTAATTATTGGAGAATCAAAAGTGAGAGTCTTCAAAGCAAAAGCCTTGTAAGAAAAAGGGTAGTACAAACTTATACCTTATAACTCAAAACCTCAGGAATATAGACATTGGGCCTTATGAAATCCTTGCAAAGGTCGGACCAGTGGCCTACCGGTTGGCACTCCCACCATCTTTGGACAGTGTGCATGACGTCTTCCACTTGTCCATACTACGGAAGTATGTGCATGACCCGAGCCATGTCCTATCTCAAGAACCACCGGAGCTGGCAGCGGATATGTCTTATAAAGAATAGCCCGAAAGATTCTAGACAGCAAGGTTGTGAATCTTCACAATCGATCTATTCACTAAGTGAAGGTAAAGTAGTGCAACTACTTGCAGGAAGAAGCGTCTTGGGAGGCCGAAGTGGAGATGCGGGCGAAGTATCCTTCCCTTGGATTCTTGCAAGGTACGCCAAATTTCGGGGATGAAATTTCATGTAAAGTGGGGGAGAATGTTATATCCGCACCTGGGTTTACTAATTATTTATGGATCTCTTCCTTGTGACATGTAGATACTATTGCCGTGTATGCCAGAGAATTGTTCTCACTAGTGGTCAAGCCCAGTTACAAGATCATTGATCAGTTCACGGGCCTGTCCGTCGAAGAGAGGTTCCTCAATCGGGAGTGGGGAAGATTTATTGATGGTGACTTCGTCGACTATCCTCCAAGCACAAGCACTCGAAGTGAAGAGTACCAGAAGACTTTTCCTGTGTCACCACACTTAGACACCTTGCTCAGCGATGAGCTTAGCATCGCAGTCGGGAAACTCTTTGGGATCACGAAGGACATGTTGTGACGATCGAGGGGTAAATTACTACCCTATAGTATACTAGTATACCCTCCCCTCTATGGCCTTGAAGTGTGGGTCAAAGCCCAACAACTTTCCTTGTGTTTCTGCCCTCACAGCAGCAACGGAGTCACGAACGAACTCACAAGACTGGTTCTGTCCGTGGATCTGTCCATGATGTTTCATGTTTTCTAAGTGTTTCCTTGTGTGGGGCCCACACCCTGTGCCCCAGACATTGAATTTGAGCCCCCAAATAAGGTGGACCCCACCCATGGTCCCCTTGTGATGTATGTGTGCTATGTTGGTGGGCCCACTAGCCTATAGATGCATTTAAATGTGTTTTATCTTAAGTACCCCAAACCAAACAGACCCTAAGTGGGCCACTTAGTATAAATACTTAGCCCAGCCCCCTATTGGCTCATTCACTTCTCCTAGCAACCAAAACCGTGGAAGGCTTGGAGAGCATTGAAGGAGAAGAAGGAGGTGATTGGAGGAGGGCTGGAGGTGGACTTCATCCATTGGCTCACCTGGTTAGGTGAGTGCCTTTCCCCTTCTTCCCTCTCTTTCCTATTTCAAATGGGGGAATCCCCTCTTGGATCGGTTCCAATCTAGGGTTCCTTTGTGGAACCCAATGTTAATCCCTTAGCCTCCTATGTGGAGTCATGCCCCTCCCTTAATGCCATCCATGACCCTGGTAACCTAAACTGCTGCTCCAAGCACTAAGACTCTAACCTAAGAATGGGGAAACCGTAGAAATGGTTCCAATTCCTTGGATCCTCTAAGGCCAATGGATGAATTGGGTACTATTGACCCTAGGGAGGCTTAGGACTCCCCTCTCTGACCCTAGGAGCCATGTAATCTCAAGGATGGAAGGCTGGAGGTGAAAATCCTTCAGAATCTCAGACAGGGATTTGATGGACCAACGAAAGGATCTAGCGTCATGGTTCTGTCTGAAGATTCGTCCTGTACAAGCTGTTGACTGGCTTGGACGGAGCCAAGAACGGATTCATCTTGTGGTTCCGTCTATGGTTCCGTTCCCTCTTGGGAATGTCTCAGGGTTCGAACGGATGCACGAATGGATGCACTTAGAGGTTCCGTCCATGAATCCGTCCCTCTTATTTTCACTATATACTTGGACGGAGTCAGGAACGGACTCACCTGGTTGCCTCCATCCTTGAGTCAGTCCGTACTATTTTGTCTGAAACCTAAATTTAACTATTGGGATCCATCATGGGACCCACATATACTATTCTAATACTATTCTCACACATCCCTAGATTACTTAATCAGTACGGGAGAACGTGTACCGAGGCAAACCCTACTAAACACCTCAAGTAACAATTGAACAACTTGTGAGTAGGTTTTGGGTGATTGTTTGGGTTTGCTTATTATTAAATATTCATTTACCCTGCTACTTATATGATTAATAAGCATATTGCATATTTGCATTATTTGTCTCGATTGTGAACTGATTCGAATGTGGATATGTGAATTGCTTCATTATTGTATTGGGTTATGATGTTGGGTGTACCAGTACCTAAACCCCAGAAATGTTTATGAATTCTTATTATTTGTTATATTGGCCTGTATGCATCGTGTCGTTCTGGTACCCGGGCGCTAGATGGAATGGGACGTTAATGCACCTGAAATACTTCTTGAGACGATAGGATTTGCATGTAGTATAACTGTGGTTAGGATCTTATTTCCCTATGCTACGATCCTTACTAACAAGGGTTTAGGTGTTGGGTGATCAGGTCTCCTTGTTGCCTGTGGGGGAGAGAGGCCAGGTCAAGGACGACCCCTGATCATCGGGATCTGCCACTGGATGGTTTTAGTGGCTTCGACCGGCGTAGGCTCCCTTGTGATAATTGGGGTTTCATTATGGCGATAAGTTAAGTGACTCACAGTATCTCCCGAGTTATCATAGTAGCATATACCTGACTTAGGTTTGTGTGCTAGGTGAAAAAATGAAGTTAACATGTGCATGCATCATAAACTGTCTGTAATTATGTGTTTATGTGTATGTGCATTCCCCTTTGCTCTCTCACTAGCTTGTGGAGCTAACCCCATTGCACAACCTCTTTTAGTTGATATGCAAGTAATATCTTGATGTGCTCCTTTTTATGCGAATCGAATGGAGCTAGTGGCTTGGACTTGGAGGTTGATGTACTTTCTAGGATGATGCCCTTTGGGCATAACCTTACTCCTTACTTTTATGTTTATTCTTTTGTCATATACAAACTCCGTGTATATCCTGGAGTAATTACTTGATGGTTAAAGGAAAATTGTAACTACAGTATATACTATCATTAGCCAATGAACACCTTGTAACTATTCGAATTTAAATTGATTTACGCTTCCGCTGACTTCTATCTATCTTGGAATGTGTTATTTCGTTGGTTTTCGCACTCTAATATTATTATTTTTTTAATATTGGTTATGGACTGTGGATTGAGACACTGTATCTGTGATCCTAGTAGTTTTTGGGATGACACTTGTCGTCCTGGTCACCCATTTTCTTGTAATTTATCCTTTATTGGGATGGAGGCATGACACACCTGGTCATCTTATGGAGGAATGCCCAACACTTTTACGGGTAATTCCAACATTGAGAATGTAAGTACTCTATACCAAAATAATCCATATAGCAACATTTACAATCCAGGATGAAAAAATCACCCTAATTTCTCCTGGAATCAAGGGAACCAAATAGACCCATCTAACTTTCACCATCAAGGCCAGCTTGGTCTCCAAAGGCCTAATTTTGCACCACAAAACCCAAGTATGTCTCCTCATCCCCTTCCCCCTCTTCTTCATTTAGGACCTCCAATAAATTATGTTAGGCCACCTCTCCTTGCACCTTATCAGCAACCCCCTGGGTTTACCAATACAGGAGCGGCAGCAAGAATAAGTGAGCTGGAGAAAAGCATGGCCCTTCTCATGACAAGCCATAATAATATGGAAAAGTAACTCACCCAACTTATTACAATCATGCATGAGAGGAAAAAATGAAAATTGCCTAGTCAACCTGAGCTGAATCCTAGACATCAGGCTCTAACTCAGCAAGGAACCCCTGCTCCTTAGCTCTATATTGCACAGGGTCAACAACATCCAGGCCCCCCCAGCCAGATTAATGCGGTATATGCCTTACGGAGTGGCCGGGAGTATCAACAGGTTAGTACCCTTCAGTCTTAACCATCTGGCATTCCTGTTGACTCTCCTCCTATTGATAAGGCTGTTATAGTGCCTCCTGTTCCAGGTTTGTCTGATGAACCTGTAGATGTCAGTAAAGAGAAGTCAGATGTGCAACTTGAGAGAGTCTATGTTCCTAAAGCATCCTTCCCCAATAGCCTCAAAGCCAGTAGGAAAACTGTTGATGTGGATAAGATTCTAGATGTGTTTAGGCATGTGCATGTGAATATTCCTTTGCTTGATGCCATTTCTTAAGTGCCTGCTTATGCCAAAGTTCTTAAAGATTTATGTACTCAGAAGAAGAAAACCAATGTTCCTAAGAAAGCATTCTTAGTTGCCACTGTTAGTTCTATATTGTCTCAACATTCTTTGGCCGCTAAGTATAAAGACCCTGGATGCCCCACTATCTTTTATTTTATTGATAACACTAAGATTGACCACACTCTCCTAGATTTAGGAGCAAGTGTGAATTTATTACCTTATTCAATGTACCAACAGTTAGGGCTAGGAGACCTTAAACCAACCACTGTTACACTTCAGTTAGCTAACAGATCGGTTAAGACTCATAAGGGCATGGTAAAGGATGTTCTAGTTAAGGTGGGCGAATTTTTGTATCCTGTGGATTTCATTGTTCTACACACCCAACCTGTTGCTTGTATTAGAGATTAAATCCCTATCATCCTGGGTAGACCATTTCTTGCTACTAGTAATGCTCTGATTAATTGCAGGAGTGGTCTTATGAAGCTTTCTTCTCATGAGTTTCATGTCTTTCGATTAGGAAAGCAGCCCCACATTACTGAGGAAGTTCATATGTTGCATGATATTTTTGATTTTATTAAGCCTAATGTTTCTATTGATCTTGAATCAGATTTTCATGATAGCATAGACCATCTAGATCCATCTTAGGCGTTTGATTGTCATCTGAGGATTGTTTTATCCCACATGTTGATTTGTCCAAACCTCCTAGGTTTGATGATTTTATTGAGGAGGACAATGTTAGTCATAATGCTTTTCAAGCATATTATCATGATCCTTATTTGGCAAACCAAGTCATGCAAAGGGCGAATAGTTTTATTGCTACGATTGATTTGAGTAAACCTCCCATTTTAATGATTATCTTGGTGAGGTTACTGATATTCATGATCCTTTTGATGCTTACTGCGATCCATTCTTGGTTGATTTTTGCGATAATGACATGCATTCTACATTGACCAAGGGAGGGAATGGGAGGATTTATCTACATGGATTATTTTTCACTGCCTTAATTTTCCACTGTTCCATGTGGACAGATTTTCCTATTGGGTATTTATCATTTGTGCTTAACTTCCATGTTATTTTTTGCTTTACTAAAATTCATGGTCGAGTATTTTCTAGTTCTGAAGCTCTTTTTACATTTACCGGCCATGGATTGAGACTTTTGTTGATGCTCCTAGTATCTTTTGTAGAACTCATGACTCTTCATGATCCTTTTTGTTGATTATATCAGGTATGCCCCTCTTCTTTGTCCTTGTTTTTATTTCTGCATGCAATGAGGACACTGCATAATTTAAGTATGGGGAGGGGATTTCATCGAATTGTAGTCTTTACTTTGGTTCGAGAGCGAGTGTATAGCATATTTAGTTTACTTTTCTGAAGACTTTGAGAGCATCCAAATATCCGGCACTTTGAAGTAATAAAAATTCCACACTGAGGAGGGATTGGAATATACCGATCAAAGGGATTTTAAATTCCTTTAAAGTATACTGTCTAGTGAGAGAGCCAATTTTGTTAATCATCCTGTTTACACAAGTTTTGGTTAGATGCTAAGGTTGAACCATGATACACTTGCATGATATAGTTGATTGCCAAAAAAAAATTTATTTGCTCTTTGATCCAGTCTTTGCTGTAGCCTATTTGGTTTGAGTAAGTAAGCCCGAGGGGTGTTTTACAGCTAATTCCTTAAAGCCGTCTGGTTTGAGAGTAATTGGCTTAAAGCTCGCTACAAGAGCCACCTAGAAAGCTTAAGAGGTCAAGACATTGCACGGATTGGAGTAGAATAAAAGAAAAAAAAAAAAACTAAAAGTTTGAACCCATACTGCATCAATGTCTAAAGCCACAATGTGGCAATCAAATGATATATGCATTGAGAATCTATTCCAACACTACTTAGTAACTTTGGTGTTTGGTGCAAGCTCTGCATGTCATTCAAGCCAATTGTAGTGGAGGGACATTTGAGTTCAATATTTGGAAAAATATGGCAAGTAAAATCAAAGTTAAATTGAAATTATGCATGTGTTTAAAGGTTCTACCAAGGTTCTGAGCTGAAATCTTTTGTAGCCTAGATGACCTACTCGATCTAATCTCAAGGGAAAATAGTGTGACTCATCTTACCCTAAACCTCCCTAAGTTAGATGTATGACAATTTTCCAGCTCAGAGTGGGATAATAAAGTTCAAGTGTGGGGGAATATCTGAAAATCTCATAGTAAATTGTTTTTAATTTTAAGCGACTGCACTCTTTTTCTTGGCCATGGTATGGATTTACAATTGAATTTTAGGTGTATATTTTTTGCAAACACCCACGAGACTTCACTCGTTCACTAGGGGTAACCTAGGGGTTTCAAGGGCTTGTTACACGTGCTAAGTGCAACCGTGATTCCTACGAAAGTGAGTTAGGGTTTTTTTTTTTTTTTTTTTTTTTTTTTTTTTTTTTTTTGCATTCTAAGTTAGTTTTTCTTTTTGCTTTACTCGAGGACGAGCAAAGTCTAAGTGTGGGGGAATTTGAGGAGCACATTAATGTGTGAAATCTTAGGGTCATAAGCATGCATTTTACTTACATTTTACAGAGCTACTCGAGTATTTTTCTGTGTTTTTCAAGTTTTAGGTCTTTTTTTATCATATTATGCTATCGAGAGTTGTATCTCCAAATTTATACGTAAAGTGGTAAGTTTCTTTTCATGGTTCTGAAGAGGACAAAATTCTGAGCAAAATGGACGTGTAGCATGTCAAGTACATATTCGTTTTAATGCCCATTCATGCTATTATTCTTTTTAGGCCAGAAAAGAATAATGGGCCAGAAGTGAACCAAGATGAAGCCCATAGCCAGTCTGCGATTTCTCAGGGGTATGTTTAGTATTAAAGAAGACAATCATGATCAAGGGTTGAGATCCTCTCAAGCATTTATCCCCTTTTTGCGTTTTTCACTATTGGAGGAGAGAGAAAAGCCACATGGGACCTACACCTGTTCACACGTGACCAAGGGCAGGATGGGAATAATTCTCACTGAAGCAACCAAGGATAAAGGAGGAATTTCATATTCCAATTAGAAGTTTGACTAGAAAGTGGGCTGCAAGCAAGGATTGGCTAAGATGGGATTTGCGCAAGAAAGGAAAAAAAATATAGAAAAAAAATAAATAAATAAAAAGGGGAATCTTTCCCTATTTTCTCTCTCCCAATTTGCTCTCTTTCCCACTCATGTTTCTCTCTCCCATTTCTCCCAATTTCCTCTCTTTCCCACTCACGTTTCTCTCTCCCTTTTTCCTAACTTCTTTCACTCTCTCTCAATTCTCACGGACTCTCTCTCTCTCTCTCACAATTCCTCTCTCTAACTGTGCTCTCCCTCCTACCTCTTATCTCACTTATTTTATTTTATTATTATTTTCTCAATCTCCCACAATTTCCACTCTCTAACCATGCTCACCTTCCTCCCCTTGATCTAATCCTAGCCCTCCATCCCACTTATACTTTGTGTAAACCGTAAATCCTCTTGCACACCTTTATATACCCTTTCGTAAAAACATAGAAGGATGCTTAGCTTTCAATTTTTATTTTTTTAGTCTCTCTCTCATTCTCCCACGAATTCTCTTAGGCTCTTTTTTTTCCCTACCCCCTTGCTCATGTGTTGAGCTCATCTTTTAGTCTTTTAATTTTTGTTCTTCATTGTAATAGCTTTCAAGTTTAATGCAAGTTTTATTTCATCCTCTTTACTTGTTCTTCTTAGGTTAGTTTTAATGGTGATGTAATTAACAAGGATAGTCTATATGGATTTGTAATTAATCAATTAATTAGCATCTTCATCACTCAAGCTTCTCCAACTTGTAAGATCGTGTGGCGAGTGCAATCTCTCCCCCAAGGTAATTGTATTCTTCTCTTCTTTTTATTTTATTTCATTTAAGCATTTTAAATTGTTTCTCATTCTCAACTTTGGGTTTTATCCTAGGTAAATAAGGTTCTTAATTTTTAGGTTCATTCTATTTATAATTCAATATTTCCTGTATCTAAATGAATGGTTAGGACGTCAATTTGATAGATGCATGTGTAGGACCGTTAATTTAGTTTAATCATTAATTTAGTTCAATCTTCTTAATCTGGTTCACTTTGCGTTACTTTAAATGAGTAAGATATAGTAGCTTATCTTTTGGTGTTCGACCCGTAGCTACGATTGACCCGTACGCTTGCGATATTTTTTTTTAACTCAAACATGTACTACAACATAATGATTTCAAGGCCTAAGTGTTGGATGATTAAATATATTATATTTTTAACCCAAAAGATTAACTGAAATTCAAACAACAGTAGTGTTGTCAAGTTTACACAATGCAAATGATAAAAGAAATAGGAAAAGATAAAGTTGTGCTCCAACGGCACAGTCCCCGAGTGTACATCAGCTATAAAGCCCAATGTCACTGGCTCTGATCGGTTCACATCAAAAGGAGGGAAGCACCATCAAACACCACCTGCATACAACTAAAAAGGGTTGCGCAACGGGGGTAAGCTCCACTAAGACCAGCGAGGGGATGGGGATGCACATACACACAATTCATATATAGTCCATGATGCATGTAAATGTTAATTGATTCTCCAACTAACAAACAATTCTAAGTCAAGGTATATGCTACTGCAATAACTCAGGAAAACACTGCGGATCCTTCCATGTTCACCACAATGCAACCTCAATTATTAACATGGGGTCCGCGCAGATCGTAGTCATCACCACCTAGAGGCAGACCCCGATAACAATTACTAACCCTGGCCTGGCCTCTCTAACTCTCCATAGACAGGTTCTCTAGTTACTCAACACCTAAACCCTTGTTGGTAAGGGTCGTAGCATAGAGAACTGAACCTAACCACGACTATACTACATGCAAATCCTATTGTTTTGAGAGGTATTCCTGGTACATCAATGTTCCATTCCATCTAGTACTCGGGTACTAGCACAACACGGTGCATGCAAACCAATATGACAAGAAAATGATAATTTATATCATAGGGTCCCGATGTCAGTATAACCCATCACCGAAACCCAACATACATAGTCATCATCAAGATCACATCACATGAATAATTAACAATATTCATTGCAAAAGATATAATATGCAAAATGCAGCATGCTTAATAATGATGCAATAGAATGAATAATATGTGTATATGTACATGAATATACAAACCCAAACAATCACCCAAACCCATTCACCAATTGTTCGTGTAAGGTTTGAAGTGTTTGCTAATGATCACCTTGGTACATGCTCCCCCGCAATGGTTAGATAGCCTAAAGTTGCATGAACATAGAGTTAGAGGTGTAGGTGGATCTCATAAGGAGTCCCCAAGGGTTACCATATAGTACAACAAATGAACCTCGAGCGGATTCTCAAACGGAGGCACTTATAGTGAATCCGTTGGTGAATCTTTCAAGTTAGAACATAGATTACATGAGTTATCTTTTTCCAACCTAAACCTCTATGTATATTATGGTATTAGGTCTTGGGAAGGATCATCACATGGCTCATTAAGGTCACCATGACCAAGTCTAAGCATTGCTCTTAGGGTTCGAGGGTTGGATCCCTTTAGGGTCCATAGTATAGGGTTAAGATCATTAGGCCTTAGGACAACAACTAGGATTGCTCAAAGGAGGTCCTTAGGTCTGTAAAGTGAGGGGGTAGAGTCCATTAGTGAAACTCATAATCCTCCAAAGCCACACTGTGGGTTCCAAGTGGAACCCTAGGTTTAGGGTCACCAGGGTAAACGGATCCCATTCTAACATTTGCTGCCAAAACACATCATCAAAGTTTGGGCCCACTTTATAAGGTCTTACCTTGGATTGGGTTCAAGGTTCCTTCATAAGAAATATATCCCTCCAAGTCTAGTTTACAACGCAACTTGAATCGCATTGATACGATATGTATAGACAAAGTTATGGCCAAAATATTGAGCAGAGGTCAAACAGTCAATAACGAATGGATTTACAAACGGATTCAATTGGGTGAGTCCGTTCACAATTAAACAAAACCGAATAGAAAGGATTTACAAATAGAGGCACAATGGTGAGTCCATTCCTGAGTCTATTCCCAATTAAACAAATTTAGGTGGAAAGGACTTACGAACGGAGGCACGGTGGTGAGTCTGTTCCAGAGTCCGTTTGCAGCAGAACACGTGTTTTTAGCCCAAAACTCATCCAATTTGATTCCTAAGGCCATTAATAGCTTCAAGGACTTATAGGGATGGTTCATTAACCCTAATGGCACAAAGAATTATAGCATCTAAGGTTCATCCACAATCACCCAACCCAAACTTGGGTTTTTCCCCATTACTCTTAGGTTCTTCCTAAGTCAAGGTCTCATCAATGGGGTTGGGTCTTGAATGAGGGATTAAATGGAGTCACCACAGGCTTCAGCTTCCTCTAAATGGCAGCATTTAAGCCAACATCAATGACTTTCAACTTTTGTTGGTGGAACCTCATAGACGTCGGTAGAAAACTTTAAAATAAAAGTAAAATAAAGGGAAGGAGATGAGGTTTAATGTGAGCTATGTATACTCACAGCAAGGCATTGAAGCTTGCCATTAAAGGTTTGCACATTAGGTTAGTGAAGCATTCATTTTATGCTTAAACTGATCCATTCCTGGGTCAACAAAATGGAAGAGAGAGAGAGCGAGAGAGAGAGAGAGTTGTGGAAGATCACTAACCAATGTAGGGGAGCTGAAAGTGGGCCCATAGGACTTAACTAAAATAAATAATGGTTCTTTTATTTAGCCTGAGCCAAACAAGCCCTAAAACTAAAATACCTTTCAAGACCTTGGGCTAAGCCAAATGTGCCCTAACCAAATGGACCTAATAGGGTTTGTAACCTTAGCCAAACAGGCCTTAAGGCCCACTTGAACTTAAGGGATTCTTAGCCTTGGGGGCACCTAGGCAAAAAAGCCCTAAGGCCCATTTATCTTTTATAAAGGAGGGCTCAGCTCTAAACTCTCCCATTTCTCCCCCTCTAAGCTAAACGGTGGAGGAGAAGAAGAAGAAAGGAAGAGGAATGGGAGGGGAAGAAAGAAAAAGGAAGGGGAAGCAAGAGGAGTCTTGCTGTCCTACCTCCTCTCCTCTTGCGGTCCGGATAAGGATTGAAGAAAAGAAGAAAAAGGGAAGAAGGAGAGAGGAGAAGGTGGATCTTCGAGGCTGGCTGAAGTTGGGGTTTGAGCTCCACTCACCTAGGTATGTTTCCATCTCATGGTATCTTCCTCTTCTCCATTTATTTTTGAGTTTGGGTAGGTTTATTAAGGTAGAGCTGATCTAGGGTTCCATTTGGGACTCAAGGTGGAGCTTAGCCCTTGGTGGGGGGCTCTATTAATGAGGGCCAATCCCTAATGTTAGCTCCACTTAGCCTTGGTACAGCTATTTCTACTGTTCCATGATTTTTTCCAAATCCTAAACCTCATATTTGGATCAAGGAGTTAGATCCTTGTGTGATCTTGGACCCATGAGGTAGGACTAGGTTCTAGTGACCCTAGGAAGGCCTATGACTCCCCTCCATGACCTTGAGGGCCATGTGAACTCCAGGTTCCAAGATGGAGAAGAAAATCTTAAGAAATCTCAGAAAGAACCTTGACAGATGCATGAACGGATTCAACGTCGTGGTTTCATCCATGAATTCGTCCAATGTATTCTGGTGACTGGTTCGAGCGGAGCCAGGAACGGATTCACTCTATTGCTTCCATCCGTGGTTCCGTTCCCTCTCGGGAATGTCTTAGGGATCAGATGAATGCAGGAACAGATTCATGTGGAGGTTCCGTCCATGAATCCATCCCTTGTATTTTGACTTATTGGCCTGAATGGAGCCAGGGACGGACTCACCCTGTTGCTTTCGTTCATGCTGTCTTGTTTGAAACCCAACTTTAACTTTGGGGGCATAATATATGACCCCTCTATACATCTTTTAACACTTGCTCTCGCATCTTTAGGCCACCCAGCTTGTTGGAAAGAACACATGCCAGTGAGATTCATGTCAACCATGTCGGGTGATACCCGAATTAGGTGAGTGGGTTCTGGGTGATTTTTTGGGCTTGGCTATCTATTACATATTCAATATCATGTTATTATATGACTTATAAGCATCTTGCACATGTGCATTATCTATCTTGTTTGTGAACTGGTTCGAATGTAGATATGTTAATTGTTTCATTATTGTATCGGGTTACGGTGCCCGGTGTACCGGTACCGGAACCCCATGAATGTTTATAAAAATTTATTGATTGTCATCCTGCCCTGTATGCACTGTGCCGTGTTGGTACCCGGATACTAGATGGAATGGGACGTTGATCCACCCAGAATACCTCTCGGGATGATAGGACCTACATATAATATATCTGTGGTTAGGATTCTTGTTCCCTTATGCTACGACCCTTACCAACAGGGGTTTATGTGTTAGATAGTTTGAGCACCTGCTGGTTGTGGGGGAGAGAGGCTAGGTCAGGGGTAGTGATGGCTATCGGGGTCTGCCACTGGGTAGTTTGGTAGCTTCGACCGGCATAGGCTCCCTTGTGCCGGAGATTTCATTGTGGCGATAAGTTAAGTGACCCACGGTGTCTCCCGAGTTATCATAGTAGCATATACCTGACTTAGAATTGTGTGCTAGATGGAAAATGAATCTAACATGTGCATGCATCATGAATTGTTGTAAATGTGTGTTTGCAAGGATGTGCATTCCCCTTTGCTCTCTCACTATCTTGTGGAGCTAACCCCGTTGCACAACCTCTTTTAGTTGATATGTAGGAAATCTCTTAATGAGCTCCTATGGATGCGAATTGAGTGGAGCCAATGACTTGGACTTGGATGTCGATGTACACCCAATAATGGTGTCCGTGTGGCGTGATTTAAATCTTTACTTTTGTACTCATCTCTAGTCATCTACGAATTCCATGTATAAATTTATGGAATTCACTTGTCGTCCCAGTCACCCTTTTTTCTTGTAGTATATCTTTTATTGGGATGGGGGCGTGACACTTGAGCTCGGGTTCCACCTCTATTCTCCTCCTCCACCTCCTCCTCCTCCTCCTCCTCCTCCTCCTTCTTCTTTTCTTCTTCTTCTTCCTTTCTTTCTTTCTCATTTACTGTAGGGGCTTGTAAGGCTGAGGAATGGGTTCTTTATAAAGAGTTCTAATCTCTTAAGGCATGTTTGGTATTTCATTAAAAACCCAAAGTGCTAAGGTCCTAAGGTCTTATTTGGTTGGGCCCTTGATATTATTCACTCCATGTATTTAAATGGCCTAGTTAAACCCTGAAATTTATAATTTAAACTGTACTTAAGGTAATTAGACCTTAGTAACCTCTAGTCCAATTTAGTGTTAAGTAGAGTAGGTAGGTCCCACTCGGCCTAGGTAGTGTACACGCATACGCCCCGATCAATAACTCCTATAAACCTTCATTACAAGCACCACTTAGAGTGAGTTGACCTTAGTACCCCAAAACCAAGTTAGCATTAGGTAGGGGTGGGTCCTACTTAGGGTTAGGTGGGGCCCACAACCATTTAATTTAGTTTTTAGGGCTTAAAATTCATTAAATCTTTAAGTGAGCCATGTGGGGCAACCTACTTGGCCCAACAAGGCAAGGGAAGGATAGGAGTGGGGTCCACCATGTCCAGGATCATGGCCACGGCATCCGGGACACGGGCACGTAGGTCCTACACAAGGAAACACTCAAAACAAGCATGACAGCACGAACAGATTATCAGACGGACTCACCAGTAGTGGGTACGTTTGTTGATCCATTTCTACTGAAAGGGCTGAACAGTAACAAAAAGTCTCCAGGCCTTGACCCGTACTTCAAGATCTTCAAGGGTGGTACATATACATAAGATCTAGGGTTAAAAGCTCACCCTTGGGTGGTGTCATTGCCCATCAAACCGATATTCCACTCTTTTATTCCAGCTAACCCATTGATTGCTATAACCCAAGGTCACAGGTATTGACCGTTGGCAGCGTCGCAACACCTACAATTGAAAATTCAATTTAGCCCAGAAAATTAGGGTGTACTTTGGGTGCAGGTATAATAGACCCAACCCGGAAAAATCAACTAAGCCCTCCCGGCTAAAGTCCAACCTGGTAAGCCCGACACGTTTAGTAACCGGGTGGTCCTGGTGCGGGATCCTAGCCCGTCGAGCGCCCGATCGGACTGACTGAATGCTACCCTGACCTAGCCTGACCAATTAGCTTGTTTTGAAACTTTGTGAATTGAATATCTATACATTTTAGTGGCGTGTTAGTCTTTGGATGATCGATCAGGTTTTAATTTAATAAGGGTTTAGAAAATTTTGAGCTCTTGATCGATGGATTAGGTTATTAATACACAGATATATGTTATAATATGGTCTCACTGTCATATCAAATTTGATGTAGTAGATTGATCCCATGTAGCATGAGTAAGCCCAGAAGACGTTGGACTTTGATTGATATCTTGATTAACTTATTTACCCATATTTTGAGGACCACATGATTAGGAATTTTTTTCATCGTTGATAAAAAACTAATAAACTTAAGAATCGAGGAAGAAAAATATAAGTTGCTTATTCTATTACTCTTAATCTGTTAAGGCCTGGTTAAAGCCCGTTTAGATTTAAACATGCCCACCGACCAGTTAAGGCCCGATTACACTAGCCCGATTAAGACCGAAGTCCGACCCAGCCCGATCAGGCCTGGCCTGAATACTTAAATGGGTCATGGTGTAAGCTTTAAGCACCGTGAGGCCCAGCTAGCCCAACCAAACCCGACCAATTGCCACCCCTAGCTGAGATGGCATTGGAGCTGGTTTTGTACTTGGGGAATGTGATAAAGACCATTTTTTATAAAGAAGTGCATTAGAAACACACATGTATGAGTCGGTCGGATTTTGTGTATATCACGGAATATCACTAGAATATCCTTTATTATATTCTCTAAGAAGTATATGGTCCCAACTACTTAATAGGATTAGATGTCGTACTGGTAAATTTGATGCTTACTTTTGATTTGGTCTCATTGGTACGTTATGCATGTTGCAACGGTCTTCATTAGGTTTGATGCAAACCTCTAGTATTTTCACCAATACAAAAAAAAAAAAAAAAAATGCAAACCTCTAATATAAAAATTCATATAGACATAAAATCATTTAGGATTAAAAAGGGATAGAAGGTCTTAGAATCGTTATCCTCTTCTGTTACTGCACAGTGTAGTATTGCATCGTGTGGCGCAGCAGAGGCCATATGGCACAACGAATCCCTCATGGTGCACATGGCCTCTATAGCCGCCGCACGATGCAGCATTGCACTGTGTAGTAACTACATAGGATAAAAATTCAAGGTCTCAGGGTAATCGATGTCGGACTATTCTTCATATAGAATTATTTGATTTTGTGTGAAATGCTATATTTTATTAGGTTGGGTGGGTCAAGCTATGGGTTATAAAAAAACGTACAATTATAGCCAATTTTAAGCTAAATATTTTAATTATACTAGGTCAGGTTTTGGGCTCAACCTTGTTCAGAATTCATCAATTGCTCAAGCAAGCCCAACCTTAGTTGTAGTTAAGGGTGTCAAAGTTCATCTCAAATTGGTGAGACTGATCAAACTGATCAGTTTAATATTACACGAACAAAACGTTTATCGATTTAGTTTTGGGTTGGGATATTGTAGAATCGGTAGAAATTGAAACCAAACTCAGACTAACTAAATGCACTAATTGAAACCAAAAACTGGACTGAACTTGATAAAAAAAAAAAACCCAAGATTGGATTGGGAATAAGTAAGAAATAAAAAAATATATATATATATCCATTAATTTTCTTATGTGCACATGTAAATTAGAAACCAAATAAAACCCGATAGTAGTCCGATTAAAAACCGAAAACAAAAATCAATAAAAATGAATCAAATCAAATCGAAACAAAAATCTTTCTTAACGATACGGCTTCAGGTTGACATAACAATAAATCGAAATCGATTCAATCAGATCGAACCAACCGATTAACACCCTTGGTTCAACCCCTAGCTTAAACACAAGGGCTTAAGATTTTGTGGTGTGGGCTAAGCAAAGATCTCATTCGATTAGTAGTTATCAACGTGGTAGCTGGGATCCTCTTTATAAACTTTAGGTTATGTCAATTTAGACAGACGGGTAGAACACAACACAAAGGGGGTAAGAGTAGGGTTTAAGACAATGGAGGGTGATGTGAGTGTGACCCATTCAATCTCCTATAACCGTAGTGTTTGGGATCTATTTTGTCCTTTAGTGGGTAGGGTTAATTAAGTAATTTTAGGAATAAAAAAAATGGAAAAAAAAAGGTGAGAAATATAACTCTGTTTTGTTTGCTTGAGACTAGGTTTTTAGCTTAAGGAGGAAGTTAAAGACTTGAAGCAGGGTGGATTCCAGGGTGTGAGATTGTGAGTTAAGAGGGAATAGAATACGGTAAAAGAAAGTTGTTAAATGCCTATGTTTGGCTGTATAAGACAAGTCTGATAAAATGGTAAAGAAAGTGGTTAAGTCCCCACTTTTGGAAGCTAGGGAACAAAGCACAAACGTAGAGAATCTAAGTAGTTGTTCAACTCCTCCTTCAAGGCTTCAATACTTGTGGATGCATGATGGATCTGACAGAGCCATTGCTTTTCCTTGTGTTTCTTTCTTTGGACTCTTGGGATTTTAAGGTTGCGTTTCGGGTGGTCATGGACCCAACCTCTCTTGTCACTTTTTCCTTTCGTGTTTTTTGAATTGATTCCTATGTCTTTCCTTATGTTTCTTTCTTTGGACTCTTGGGATTTTATGGTTGCGTTTGGGGTGGTCATGGACCCAACCTCTCCTGGTGATAGCTGATAGCTGATAGCTGATACTTTCACAGAACCGTATGAGTCAGATATTGTTTGCCCCTTCACCCCTCCCTCACCCCCACCCCCACCCCCACCCCCACCCATTCAAAGAAAAAGCCTGCATGCACGTTGGGCAATGGAAGTACACACAAGCATCATCCTTGGTGGGATTTTTACCTTTTCATGAGTGCAGTGCAGTATTTTCGCATATTATCTAATATATCATATTTTACCTACCTAATCCTAGAATGATAGGTGGAATGGCTTGGATCCCAAGAAACCAGTATTCGTCTAAGATCGATTAGACTATGTGTGTGGCAGTTATGTTGGTTTAGACACGTCAACAATATCAGTTTTAGAGAACTCTGATGGATGGTGACTGTTAACCACGACTCATGTGTAAAAAAAAGATTTGGAGTCCTTGGAAAGGGGGAAGGATCGCTCTTTCAAAGAATTTCCTAATCCGAGCACTGGGGGAGGGTCTTACGAATAAGGAAAGCCATCTGGTAGATCTGAGAAATCTTTCTGAAGAGGACTGGGGAGAGAAACTTGTATCAATAGAGGCCCGTGTGCCCATGTAAGGGGATGGATTCAAGTATTCAGTCAATAGAGAAATCAAGAAACCTTCAAGAGTGAGCTTCGTTTTTCATAAATGTTTCTAGTCTAGTTCTAGTGTTGCAGTGTTGAGGAAAACCCTCGACACTTTCTTTGGGCAACATATTTGGTGTAGTCTGTGGGAAACAATGGAGAAAAACCCACGAGGATTCCACCATGACCAACACTCGCAATCAGTCAAAGGTTTCAAAGGCCGCCGCTATCGCTGTTGCAGTCGTCGCTCATACTGTTACTCAAGGAGGACCTCTGGGTGGACCTGCAAGTCCTTACGCCAGACCAGATGATCCAATCCTAGAAGTGACTGAATCCCAGCAGGAGGAGTCATAGCCAAAAATCCCTGGAGATCCACCACGGTACGTGACGGTGGAACAATTCGATGCGATGCAGACTCGCCGACAAGACAAGATGGATCAGATGGTGGAGATGCAATGCAACTTCATGCAAGGAATCCTGACACCACCACATCCGTCACAAAGCGAGGGAAAGAACCCCTTCCCCAGAACACAACAAAAATCGCAGTGATGCGAACAACGTTCGAAGAAAGGGTAAGGAGGCCCTGGGGGACAACAAGCGCCAAGGATCCCAAATGACCAAGGTCGAGCAGGCCTTGAACGACAAAGTGCTGGAGTTGTAGGATCAGATTCAAGAGGTCTTGAAGGGAAAGAACCTGGCTCCGAGCCATGATTTCCAGTTCACCATCGATCTCGCCTTCATAGACGAGATCAGAGCAGAACCCCTACCCAAAGGCTTCAAGATGCCTACGATCAAGCAGTATGCAGGCACGACAGATCCGAAAGACCATTTGAAAACCTTCAAATTGTTGATGTTCTTTCAAGGAGCATCCGACGCTATAATGTGTAGAGCATTCCCCTCTATATTGAAGGGGGCTGCAAGACAGTGGTTCTCATTCCTCAAGCCACGATCTCTAACCAGCTTTATAGAACTTGGGTGGGCCTTTCTTGCCCACTTCCTGAGCAGCAGAGTCCACAAGAAGACAACAACCAATCTCTTGGCTATTAAGCAGCACCCTGATGAATCGATCAGAGACTTTCTTACAAGATTCAATAAGGAGGGGCTGGAAGTGTGAAACTTGGAACCGATTGTGAAGTTCCAAGTTCTGCGTAGCGGCATCAGGGATGTCGAGCTAAAGAAATCCCTGATCATGGATGAGCCGGCGGACATGTATGAACTCTTCTGGCGATCCGAGAAGCACATCAATCTTGCAGAAATCCTTGCAGCCGAACAAGAGAAAGAAGCAAAGCCCAAGAAGAAGAATCAAGAAAAGAAAGATTCCCAGTCTGGAGGAAATGGCCAGAAGAACAGCAAAGACCAGAAGGATGGGAAGAGAAAGAGAGATTGTCAAACCCTGCTCCTGACTGGTTGGATTTTTTATTGAAGGGCAGGAACCCCTAACCAGGCAACCAGGATCATTGTGGAGCATCACTCCACTCAATGAGATTAGTGAGAATACTTTGAATAGGTTTCCCTATATACCTATTAGAAGATGGATAGCAGACCCCTGCAACTGTGCAGCTCACAGCTTGATATATGGTTTGGATCCCAGGTAATCTCTCTCCTCTTTATAATGGTGGGACCCACCTCTGAGGAAGTGTGTAAAATCCCCTATGTGGCATGTGGGGACAAAGCCCTGACCAAGGGTCAAACCCCTGTGCAAGCTCCATTGAATTTCAGCTTGCTGGAATTCTCTGGGCGATGCAGCAAGGCCCACCAGTGACATCGCCCAGTGGTTGTTTCTATGTATTTTATTGATTTTTAATTGTGGGGACCACCCCATATGGACATGGGTACCCTCCACTGATAGAGGGAAGTCTAAGGGACCACCTCATACCCTTGGTTCATTGTGGACCCCACCAGTGTGCCCAGAATCAGTCAGAATCAGTTTAAAAACTGATTTTTAAAAGAGGCCTTCACAGGCAAACATGCCTCAGTGAAGGGGGGTCTATAAATAAGAGGGGTCTGAGCTCATTTAGAGCCCTTGGCATATCTGAAATCTGTGGGAGAGAAGAGAGGAAAGAGAGGAGAAAAGAAGGAGAGAAAGAAGAGAGGAAGAAGAAGAAGGAAGGGGAAAGAAGGAGGGAAGCTTGGCTGCCACCCATCTTAGCTGGAACCGAGCTTCTTCAGACCATTTCAGGTATAAAAATACCTCTATATGCCTGCTGTCCTCTTTCCTTTCTCTATGGTTGTTGTATTCTACTTCTTGGGCAGCCCTGAACAGCTAGGGTTTGCCCAGATCTACTCCAGATCTCCCATGCAGACCTTATGCATGGAAGATCTGTGATTTTTGTATAAATTTAAAAGGCTGTTGTGCTGTTCCTTATGCCAAAATCTGGCTGTGCACAATTGCACTTCCAGTTTGCCCTGTTGCCCTATGATTTGGAACCCTGGGTGCAAGCTAGGGTTGCACAGACCTAACCCTAGGTAATCACAGCCATGAAACCCTATTTTGCATCCATTTCCAGCCTTGCATGTGGCTGGAACCAGATTTCCAAGCTTGGTAAAACCCTGTGACACTATTCACTGGGTTGTCTGGGCAGCCATTGGCAGCCTGATGGTGGGCCCAGTGAAGGATCCATTAGGATCAAATTGGAGGTCATCCCAGGGGCTACTTGATCCCCCAAACATGTAGAGGATCAGGATTGGGCATAACCTGAAAAGCCCAACCTTGGAATCTCAGCCCATTGTCGATTTGCAGTCTCTGGGCGATGCACTGGGCAATGCAGACATCGCCCAGAGCCATCGCCCAGTGAATGGAAAATTCCAAAATTTATGATCTGACTTGGGGAACCTCACCCAATGGCATTTGGACACTGTGAGAGGTTGGAAAATGACCAAAAAGCCCTTCCCCACATCTCTTTATGATCAAGAAATGCTTTGGAACCAAAGTGGGCCCCGCAGGTGAAGAAACCCTGCTATGCTTGGTCCTACAGCACAGACAATCTATGGACAGCACCGTGGACTTGATCTGACCTAGGGTCGGGTACAACCATTGAAATGACTATTTTACCCTTTGTGCCATTGACACTGGTTGAGGCACCGGGACATGAGCCTAAGGCCCAGTGATCCTAGATGAGTACCAACCAAGTACCGAGTCAACCCAGTAAGATTAGGTTAACCCTAGGAGTACCAGTGATAGACTGAAACCCTAATATAACAACTTTTGATTTACATCTAGGAATTAATCCCGTGCTTGAGGACAACAATCAGACTGCTGTTGGAACTGAGTTTGCTAACGAGTATCTAGAACCCAACTCAGGTGAGTGAATAATATTATCATTCATGTATGTGTAATTATGATATGATGCCGGCTAATATGAATTGAAATTATAAATGCTGTGTTATGATGAGCACATTTATGTGAGAAATCTTAGGGCATAAAGCATACATTTTACCACATTGGACAGAGTTACTCGGTGCTTTCTTGTGCTTTTTAGGATTTAGGTGAATTATTGTGAAAATGGAGGAGATGATGCTAAGGAGATGTTTTAAAGCTTTTTCGAGGTGTTAATAGTATGGATGCATAGCCCATCGAGTCAGCTTCGCAACGGTTCAAACGACACTTGATTCTGAGTTGAAATGAAGAAGTTACGGTCGTTTCCGTAATGAAGCACGAAAATGGTCTATAAGGGTTTATTTGTAATTATTGACAGTCGGCCGGAGATAAAGTGAAGCAAAAGTTCGGATTTCAGGGGTCTTAACGCAATAACCAGAAGTTATATTTCCTGTACCCAAAAGATTCCATTTGGAGGGCTCTGGACAGTCCAACTTCAACTTGAGATATCTTGGGTTCCCGAACTCCAAATTGGATGAAATTTGGATCTATTTTGGGTGATTTTTCGCAAGAAACACAATGGTGAGGCCTATATAAGCACCCCATGCTCCACATTTTTTAAAGGATAGAATGGGTATTTTATTTATTCTTAAAGGAATCCTAGTCATCACCCTTACTCTCTCTCTCCTTTAACTTCTCAAGGGCACTTTTGGAATTCTACTTGGGATAGATTTATATTTTCTCATCTATGGAAGGTTGAAAAATCAAAGATGCTTTGATTTTATTGCTTGGAGAAGATATCTACAAAGAAAAGGAAGCACTCGTTAGAATTGGAAGTTTATTTTTCTAGAAATAGAAGGTCTATGTAAACAATCTTCTCTTCTTCTTTTTTCTATTTTTTTTCTTTTTTTCTTAGGATTCAAGGCATTGTAAAAGAGGAAAGAGAAGAGAATATTCTTTTTTCTTAGGGAATATTTCTCCTACACTTCCACCTTCTCTCTTCTCCTCTCTTCCACCTATAAATATCCCCTACCTCTCTTGTAAAAATTGCTCATTCACTTAGTGAAATTTCTTCTCTTCTTCTCCTTCTAATTTGTGATTTTTGGCTTTTCTAAGTTCTAGTTTGCTTTTATGATTTTTAGTTAATGGTTATAATAGGTTTAGTTTATGCTTTAATTTCAATTTAAGTCTTCAATTGGGTTATAATTTCTTAATTCTAGTTTAGGTTTTAAGCCTTCTAGTCTAAGTTCTTAAGTTGTTGACAAGACTTGAAGATTTAGAAGAGAAGGCCATGGTAAGTTTATGCAAATATTCAAGCTTTTCAATTACATTCATGCAAGCACATCCAGGTTTTACTATCTAAACTCTCAATCTCATTCTCCATCTCCTCTATCTCTCTCTATCTTCTTCTTCTTCCCCCTCTATTTCTTTTATTTTAATTTTATATGGTTGTGGTTTATGGATGCATTTTTATTCTCTTATTTCTTTTTATATGGTTAGTATGTGTGGCTGTATTTTTATTCCTTTCAATTCGCTTTAGTTTGATATGTTAGATGCTCATGTGTTAGGACGCCGATTTAATCCCTTAATTTTGTTAGATGCTTATGAGTTAGGATGCATTGATTTTCGTTAGTTTAATTAGTTTAATTTAACACTTTAATTTGGTTCACTTTGCATTACTTTTAAGTTAGTTAAATAGAGTGGCGTATATCTCCACGTGTTCGACCCGTAGCTACGATTGACCCGTACGCTTGCAGTTTTATTTGAACTCAAACAAGTTTTTGGCGTCATTACCGGGGAGATTATTGTCCATTTTATTTATCTGATTTTTAAGTAGTTTGAAGTGTTTTAGTTTATTATTTTCTCTTCTTTTTTTTGAAAAAAAAAAAAATCAGTTTTTGAAAACCTCTTCTTGTTTCTCTTCTGTTCAAATAGTGTGCGCCCAATCTAAAGTCCTTCATATGCTTAAACCCTCCATCTTTTGGTGTCCCTCATAGGATTAAGTTACCTATGACGCTACATCTTGACTTGGTTGGGTGGATTGACATGTGACTTATCTTTGGAGGTGACCACTCTTGATAACAGGAAAGCGACATAGTGAGAGTGTTGGAAACATAAACGTATAGTAGACCTCCATTCTACATCCGAATCCATATTGGAGTTGCACGTAGATGGCTATAGAAGACTATACGGGTTCCCTTGGTGTCAACCTATATGGCATCGTTACAGCTTTTGAACCATTGTTTCGCTTTTTGAGGGATAGAGATGCACTATCTACCTTGGGCTCCCTCTTGTTTCTAGTTTTTTTTTTAAGTGTTTTATTTTTCTTTAATTTTTCTAAAGGAGACCTCATATCTGTTTAGGTGGCTAAGGTGTGGACTCGTGATTCAAGTAATCGTCTTATTAGAAGACCACCTTCTCTACCACCTTTGACCATGGGTGACCAACAACCCAAGACTCTTAAGGATAGGTTTTACCCCACCAGGGCTGCACAGCCCTCATGCATTAGTCTGCTTGTTGTTACAAGAAATAACTATGAACTCAAGACCAACTTCATCAGCATGCTACCCCATTTCTATGGGATGGCTAATGAGGATGCATATCTCTTCCTTAGAGAATTTGAGGAGGTCTGTGTTCTAATTAAGGTCCAGAATTTGACTGATGATGCAGTTAAGCTTAGGTTTATACCCTTTGCCCTGAAAGACTAGGCCAAGAAGTGGCTCTATGGACTGCCAACAAACTCCATTAATACATGGGATGAGTTCACCATTGTCTTTTTGAGAAAATTCTTCCCTCTTCACAAGACCAATAAGCTTAAAAGTGACATCCTCCAGGTCAGGCATAAACCACATGAGTCCTTTTCTAAATTCATGGAAAGATTCAAGGACCTCATCTTAGAATGCCCTCACCATGGTTTTGACTTGTGGCAACTATGCCAAATTATTTATGAGGGTATTAATTATCAAACCAAGCAACTTGTAGAGTCTATGTGTCCAGCAGGCTTTACTTCTTTTTCTGAGGAGAATGATGCATGGACATTCTTAACCAACTTGACTGATAAAACTAGGGAATGTGAATCTTTCCAAGAGGTTGAAAGGACCACTAAGGGGTATCTCATTGATGGTATGCTAGCCAGAGAGGCCAAACTTGATAGCCTCATAAAACGGTTGGAGTCCATAGTTCTTAAAGAGTCTATACCAGTTAATCCGATCAACCAGGTCAACCATGTGTCAGTATGTAGTTGGTGCCAAACCCTTGGACACCTTTCTGAGGAATGCCCCAACACGTTGGTGGGCACTTCCAGCATTGAGAATGTAAGTGCTCTCTACCAAAATAATCCATATAGCAATACTTACAATCCAGGATGGAGAAATTACCCCAATTTCTCATGGAATCAAGGGACCCAAGCAGGCCCATCCAACTTTAACCATCAAGGCCAGGTTGGTGCCCAAAGGCCCAACTATGCACCACAAAGCCAAGGAATGTCTCTTAACCCTTTTCCCCCTCGTCCTCATCCAGGACCTTCTATTAATTCTGCTAGGCCTCCTCTCCTTGCACCTTATCAGCAACCCCCAGGGTTTACCAATACAGGAGAGGCAACAAGACTGAATGAGATGGACAACAAGATAGCTCTTCTCATGACAAGCCACAATAACATGGAAAAACAACTCACCCAACTTGTCACAATCCTGCATGAGAGGGAAACAGGGAAGTTATCTAGCCAGCCTGAGCCAAATCCTAGGCATCAGGTTCATATTCAGCAAGGTACCCAAGCTCCTCCAACCAATGTTGCACAAGGCCAACAGCACCAAGGGCCCTCTAGACAGGTAAATGTTGTTTATGCTTTAAGGAGTGGCCGTGAGTATCAACAGGCTTGTGCACCTCAGTCTTTACCATCTCATACTCCTGTTGACTCTCCCTCTTCTGAAGAGGCCATTGAAGTACCTACTGTTCCAGGTTCGTCTGATGAACTTAAAGATATACCAAATGATTTGGTTGAGGAAACCAAAGAGGATTTTGTTGAGGAAGTTAAAAAGACCAACCTTGAAAGAATTTATACCCCACCTGCCCCTTTCCCAAATAGGTTGGTTAGCAAGAAGTCTCCTTCTGTGGAGAAGATATTGGATGTGTTCAAATAGATTCAGGTGAATATCCCCTTGTTGGATGCTATTGCCCAGATCCCTGCTTATGCTAAAGTCCTCAAAGACTTATGCACCCAAAAGCGGACCACCAATATGCCCAAAAAGGCATTCTTGGCTGCTAACATTAGTTCTCTAATCTCACAGCTAGTAGCAGCCAAGCATAAGGATCCTAGAAGCCCCACCATCTCTTGCATTATAGGCCATACCACTATTGATCATGCCTTATTGGACCTTGGTGCAAGTGTGAACCTCTTACCCTTTCATGTCTACCAACAACTGGGATTGGGAGAACTAAAACCGACCAAAATTACTCTTCAACTTGTAGATCAATCGGTTAAAATTCCTAAGGGAATGATTGAGGATGTCCTGTTGAAGGTTGGGGAATTTATTTTTCCTGTGGATTTTATTATTTTAGATACCCAACCCACTGCCAACTTCAAGGACCAAATCCCAATCATATTGGGTAGACCATTCCTAGCTACCAGTAATGCTTTAATCAATTGCAGGAATGGTCTCATGAAATTATCTTTTGGCAATACTTCTGTTGACTTCAATGTGTTTAGGTTGGGCAAGTAGCCTAACATGGATGAAGAGGTGCATATGCTTCAAGGATTTTTCGATGATATTAATACATTCTTTGAGATTGATTTTGATTCGGGATTTCAAGAATGTATGCAGGAATTGGAGGGTGTTGATGATACTCCCTTATCTGAGGTCTGGAGCATCCAACCACCTTTGGAGCCCCTTGGACCCTATCCACTTCCATTCCCAAATCCTCTATTATTGAGCCCCCCACATTATAGTTGAAAGCATTACCCTCCAACCTCAAGTATGCCTTCTTCGGACATGATCATACTCTTCCTGTTATTATTGCTTCTGATTTGACTTCTATTCAGGAAGAAGAGTTGATTAAGCTTCTAAAGGACCATAAGGAAGCCATAGGTTGGATCATGTCTGACATCAAAGGTATTAGCCCCTCCATTGTTCAACATCATATACATCTGATGGAGAGTTCCAAACCTTCTAGGGAACCCCAAAGGAGGGCTAATCTTGTGATGAAAGAGGCAATCAAGAAAGAGATCCTAAAATGCTTGGATCATGGCATCATTTATCCTATTTCTGATAGCCAATGGGTGAGTCCTGTGCAGGTTGTGCCTAAAAAAGGAGGAGTCACTATAGTTGAGAATGCCAATAATGAGTTGATTTCAACCCGTATCCAAACGGGATGGAGAGTGTGCATTGACTATAGAAAATTGAATGCGACAACTTGGAAGGACCACTTCCCCTTGCCTTTTATTGATCAGATGTTAGAGAGACTAGCTGGCCATGAATATTATTATTTTCTTGATGGTTATGCAGGCTATAACCAAATCCCTATTAGTCTAGAGGACCAACATAAAACCACTTTCACATGCCCTTATGGAACCTTTGCTTACCGGCGTATGCCTTTTGGGCTTTGTAATGCCCCTACTACATTCCAAAGATGCATAATGAGTATATTTTCTAATATGGTAGAGCACTTCCTAGAGGTGTTTATGGATGATTTCTCTATTCACGGCTCTACCTTTTCTCATTGCTTGCATCATCTCTCTTTGGTTCTTAAAAGATGCATAGAAAAGAACTTGGTCCTGAATTGAGAGAAGTGCCACTTCATGGTGAAGCAAGGCATAGTTCTTGGTCACATTGTGTCCAAAGAAGGGATAAAGGTTGATAGATCTAAGGTGGACCTTATAGCCAATTTACCACCACCCAAGAGTGTGAAGGACATTAGATCTTTTATTGGCCATGCAGGTTTTTATAGAAGATTCATCAAGGATTTTAGCCAGATAGCTAGACCTCTCACCTTTCTTTTGGCAAAGGACTGTCTATTTGATTTCTCTTCTAAGTGTCATGATAGTTTTGAGCAATTGAAAAGAGCGTTAACTTCAGCCCCCATTATTCAAGCTCCAATTTGGACAGTTTTATTTGAGCTTATGTGTGATGCCTCTGATTTTGCTATAGGGGCTGTTCTTGGGCAAAGAATCAACAAATTACCCCATGTAATTTATTATGCAAATAGGACTCTTAATGATGCACAGCTTAATTATACCACTACTGAGAAAGAATTTTTAGCTGTTGTGTTTGCTTTAGAGAAGTTTGGGCCCTACTTGGTTGGATCACATGTGATTATTTATACTGACCATGCAGCTATCAAATATCTTGTGCAGAAGAAAGATGCTAAGGCTCGCTTCATTAGGTGGGTCCTTTTGTTGCAAGAATTTGATCTTGAAATTAGGGATAAGAAAGGATGTGAAAATTTGGTTGTAGACCATCTATCCCGTCTGCCTAATTTCTTGACTGTTGATTCTCCAGTCAATGAGAATTTTTCTGATGAGTATCTGATGGCAGTGTCTAGTGAACCTTGGTTTGCTGACATTGTTAATTATCTAGTTACGGGTGTGACACCTGCACATTGGTCCACCCAAGATAAGAATCGTTTCTTTTCACAAGTTAAGTATTTCTTTTGGGATGATCCTTATCTTTTTAAGACTTGTCTGGATCAGGTAATCCGGAGATGTGTCCCTGATCATGAGCAACAATCTGTCTTATCTTTTTGCCATGATCAGGCTTGTGGAGGCCATTTTGGGCCTAATAAAACTGCGGCCAAGGTTTTACAGTGTGGATTTTATTGGCCTAGTCTGTTTAAAGACTCTTTTACTTATTGTAAGGCATGTTCTTCATGCCAATCCTTAGGGCATCTTACTAGGAGAAATATGATGCCCCTCAACCCAATTCTGGTGGTTGAGGTGTTTGATGTATGGGGTATTGATTTCATAGGGCCTTTCCCTAACTCTTTTGGTAACCTGTACATATTACTTACTGTGGACTATGTGTCCAAATGAATTGAGGCAGTTGCTTGTAAGACCAATGACCACAAGGTGGTTGTAAAATTTCTGAAGGAGAACATCTTCTCCCGTTTTGGTACTCCCCGGGCTACCATTAGTGATCGGGGCAAGCATTTTTGTAATCGGCCTTTTGAGGCCCTCATGAGAAAGTATGGTGTCTTCCATAAGTTGGCCACACCCTACCATCCCAAGACCAGTGGCCAGGTTGAGGTTTCAAATAGGCAGATCAAGCAAATTCTTGAAAAAACCATCAACCCAAATTGCAAGGATTGGTCTAACCGGTTGGTAGATGCGTTGTGGGCCCATAGGACAGCCTTCAAGACCAATCTTGGTCAATCTTCGTACCGTCTGGTGTATGAAAAGGCATGTCACTTACCTATAGAGATTGAGCACAAGGCCTTTTGGGCTATCAAGAAGCTTAACTTTGACCTACCCACTGCAGGTGCCCATAGGAAACTCCAACTATCTGAGTTGGAGGAGCTTAGGAATGAGGCATATGAGAATGCCCGAATTTACAAGGAAAAAACCAAGGCTTTCCATGATAGGAACATTTTGAGAAAATCTTTTGAGGTAGGCCAAAAAGTTTTGTTGTACAATTCTCATTTGCATATATTTCTAGGTAAGCTGCGCTCTAGATGGGATGGCCCCTATATTGTTCAAAAAGCTTATCCTCATGAGGCTGTTGAAGTCCTCAATCCAAGTACAGGAGCTACTTTCAAGGTCAATGGCCAAAAATTGAAGCCGTACATAGAGATGCCTACTCCAGCTGAAGAAGAGGTCATGGATCTCCATGAGCCTCTTTACCTTCACCCCTGATATCCTGGTATGTATCCCCTCCCTTGTCCTTGTTCTTTCTTTTCTGCATGCATTGAGGACACTGCATGAATTAAGTGTGGGGGGGGGTGTGTTGGACTTTAATTATGAATTTTGATTGTGGCGATAGTTTTTTGTTATATGCATAAGTCTCTTCGATTTGCAAAGCGAGAGTGAGAGGGAATTAGGTGCCCTCCTAGCATGCGAAATAATAAAAAAAATCCCTTTTCGAGGATGGTAGTTGGTTTGTATCCGATGATGGGGATTGAGTTTGAAAATATGAGTGCTACTTCATGTGATGGTTAGATTCATCTATGTGTTTATGGACCCCTTTGATCTTTTGGCTAGTAGTTGAGACCAATTTGTTTGTGGCAAGGCATGAAAGTGAAAGTGAATGAAAAAAAAAAAAGAGAGAGAGAAACAGAAAGAAAAGTGGAATTCCTTGGGACTAGACAGGGCACTGTGCCTCATGAAGCAGAGTGACTTGATCGAAATTCCTTGGAAGGAAACTCAAAAAAAAAAAAAAAACTCTTGCATCAATGTCTCAATGTCTTATGGATACATGCAAAAAGCAAAGCTACCAAGTATTTGGGTGTCTGGTGTATGCTCCACCATGTCATTCAGAGAACAGTAGTAGAGTAGAAAAAGAGTTTGTTGTTGAGAAAAAAAAAAAAAAAGCTTTTGCCTTAATGCCTGGAAAAGAAAGTATGATAAAAAATACTCAATGCCTAAGTCTTTGGTTCCATCAGTACTATGAGTGGTTTACTTGAAGGTGAGTAGTATTCAGAAAATATGAGGAGATCCCTTGACCTTGATGTATGCTTGTTACTTGAATTGATGTCGGGTGATAAAATTCAAGTGTGGGGAACCTTTGGCTCCTTAATATTTAGTTGAGTATTTTTTTGAGATTGTGTGCCCTATCTTACTTATGCCATGAGAAAAATTTACGTCATTCTTTTTTATTTATTGAATTTTGGGTGTATATTCACTGTAAACACCCACGAGACACAACTCGTCCACTAGGGGTAACCTAGGGGTTGAAAGGCTTGTTGCACATGCTAAGTGCAACCGTGATTCCTACGAAAGTGAGTTAGGATTTTTTTTGCATTCTAGGTTAGTTTATCTTTTGTTTTACTTGAGGACAAGTAACGTTCAAGTGTGGGGGAATCTGATGAACACATTTATGTGTGAAATCTTAGGGCATAAAGCATACATTTTACCACATTGGACAGAGTTACTCGGTGCTTTCTTGTGCTTTTCAGGGTTTAGGTGAATTATTGTGAAAATGGAGGCGATGATGCTAAGGAGATGTTTATAAGCTTTCTAGAGGTGTTAATAGTATGGATGGGTAGCCCATCGAGTCAGCTTCGCAACGGTTCAAACGGCACTTGATTCCGAGTTGAAACAAAGAAGTTATGGCCGTTTTCGTAACGACGAGTGAAAATGGTCTGTAGGGGTTTATTTATAATTATTAATAGTCGGATGGGGACAAAGTGAAGCGGAAGTTCGGATTTTAGGGGCCTTAATGAAATTATCAGAAGTTACTTTACTGTACCCGAAAGATTCCATTTGGAAGGCTCTGGACAGTCCAACTTCAACTTGAGATATCTTGGGCTCCCCAACTCCGAATTGGATGAAATTTGGGTTTATTTTAGGTGATTTTTCGTAAGGAACACAATGGTGAGGCCTATATAAGCACCCCATGCTCCACGTTTTCTGAAGGACAGAATGAGTACTTTATTTATTCTTAAAGGAATCCTAGTCATCACCCTTACTCTCTCTCTCCTCCAACTTCTTAAGGGCACTTCTGGAATTCTTCTTAGGATAGATTTATATTTTTTCATCTATGGAAGCTTGAAAAATCAAAGATGCTTTGATTTTATTGCTTGGAAAAGATATCTACAAAGAAAAGGAAGCATTTGTTAGAATTGAAAGTTTATTTTTCTAGAAATAGAAGGTCTATGTAAACAATCTTCTCTTCTTTTTTTTTTCTATTTTTTTTTCTTTTTTCTTAGGATTCAAGGCATTGTAAAAGAGGAAAGAGAAGAGAATATTCTCTTTTCTTAGGGAATATTTCTCCTACACTTCTATCTTCTCTCTTCTCCTCTCTTCTACCTATAAATACCCCCTACCTCTCTTGTAAAAATTGCTCATTCACTTAGTGAAATTTCTTCTCTTCTTCTCCTTCTAATTTGTGATTTTTGGCTTTTCTAAGTTCTAATTTGCTTTTATGATTTTTAGTTAATGGTTATAATAGGTTTAGTTTATGCTTTAATTTCAATTTAAGTCTTCAATTGGGTTGTAATTTCTTAATTCTAGTTTAGGTTTTAAGCCTTCTAGTCTAAGTTCTTAAGTTGATGACAAGACTTGAAGATTTAGAAGAGGAGGCCATGGTAAGTTTATGCAAATATTCAAGCTTTTCAATTACATTCATGCAAGCACATCCAGGTTTTACTATCTAAACTCTCAATCTCATTCTCCATCTCCTCTATCTCTCTCTATCTTCTTCTTCTTCCCCCTCTATTTCTTTTATTTTAATTTTATATGGTTGTGGTTTATGATGCATTTTTATTCCCTTATTTCTTTTTATGTGGTTAGTATGTGTGGCTGCATTTTTATTCCTTTCAATTCGCTTTAGTTTGATAGGTTAGATGCTCATGTGTTAGGACGCCGATTTAATCCCTTAAGTTTGTTAGATGCTTATGAGTTAGGATGCATTGATTTTCATTAGTTTAATTAGTTTAATTTAACACTTTAATTTGGTTCACTTTGCATTACTTTTAGGTTAGTTAAATAGAGTGGCATATATCTCCTCGTGTTCGACCCGTAGCTACGATTGACCCATACGCTTGCGATTTTATTTTAACTCAAACATAATCCATCCAAGGTTTAATTAAAAACATAGATCTATAAAAGGATCAGAAAATGCAGGAGGGGTGCAGTGCTCCACGTTTTTGCTTGACGCCCTCTTCTGCGTTTTGGTCTCTCTCTCCCTCTTTGAGATCTCTTCTTCTTGTTCTAGTTTCTCTCATCTGTGTTTGAGAGTTAGGGTTTTGTGAAACCCTAGATCTGTGTTGAAGAATTTGAGAGCATCTGGGATTGGCTTAAAGAACCTTAGTAGCACCATTAGAGTTCAGATCTGTTTGCTTGGAACGCTCACTGGAGGAAGAACCATTGTCTATTGGAGGAGCAACACTTGAGGCTCACTAGGTTAGCAATTCTTGTTTAATTCCTTTAGTTATTAATTATTAATATTTATGGCATGCGAAAGAAACTCAAATCGATTTATTTCTGCTGCGCATTCGAGTATGGGATGGATCCCTCTTGCCATGTGATGGATTAGAGATGTTGTTTCTCTGTCCCTAATGTGCTCTATAATTGCATGGGACACATGAGGGAAGGAGAAACCCTAACAAGATTGCACCAGGGTTCCCATGGGCAACCTTAAGAAACCCTAAATATTAAAATAGGGCGTCCATGGGTCACCATGGGCTAACCCAGGGTGTGCAATACCCTAATTGGTTTATAATTGGTTTTCCTAGGGAACCATGGTTTTATCCCTGGACCGTAGTTTGGCCTACACATAGAGCCACTTCTTGGTATGGTCCTTCAGGGCAAAGGTTATAAACCAAAGCCTAACTACATCATCAATTAAATTTTGAACCTTAATTAGGACATAGACCTCCTCAAATTCCCTAAGGAAGAGATAAGCATCTTCATTGGCCATCCCATGGAAGTGGGGTAGCATGCTAATGAAGTTGGCCTTGAGTTCATAATTGTTCCCTGTAGCAATTGGTAGACTGATGCAGCAAGGCTGTGCAGCCCTGGTAGGGTAAAACCTATCCTTAAGAGTCTTGGGTTGTTGGTCGCCCATGATTAAAGGTGGGGTCAAGCGTGGTGGAGAGGGTGGTATTCTAATAAGACGGTTGCTTGAATCACGGGTCCACATTGTAGCCACCTAAGCAGATATGAAATCTCCTTTAGAAGAATTAAAGAAAAATAAAAGGATTAGAAAAAATTACCAAAAACAAGAGGGAGTTCAAGGTAGATGGTGCATCTGTCCCTCAAGAATCGGAATAATGGTTCCAAAGCTGTAAGGTTGCCATATAAGTTGATAGCAAGGGAACCCATATAGTCTTCAAGAGCCACCTATGTGCGACTCCAAGTGGATTTTGATGTAGAGTGGAGGACTACTATACGTTTCTATTTCCAAGGCACTCACTATGTCGCTTTCCTGTTATCAAAGTTGGTCACCTCCAAAGATAAGTCACATGCCAATCCACCCAACCAAGTCAAGTTGTAGGGCCATAGGTAACTTAATCCTATGTGGGACACCAAAAGAGGCTGGGTTTGGGCATATGAAGGACTTTAGATTAGGCGCACAGTCTTTGAAACAGAAGAGAAACAAGATAAGGTTTTCAAAAACTTTTTTTTTTTTTTAGAAGAAAAGGAAAAAAGAAAAAAAACTAAGCACTCCGAATTACTTAAAAATAAAAAAAATAAAGTGGACAATAATCTCCTAGGCAACAACGCCAAAAACTTGTTTGCAATAAATAATAACTGCAAGCGTACGGATCAATCGTAGTTACGGGTCGAACACAAGGAGATGCACCCCACTCTATCTTACTCACTTAAAAGCAATGCAAAGTGAACCAAATTAATTAAAGTGTTGAATTAAACTAACGATAACTAAACTAACGTATCCTAACTCACAAGCATCTATTGAAATTACGCATCTAACGAATTGAATTGGCGTCCTAACACATATCCATCTAACCTATCAAAACTAACACGGATTTGAAGGAATAAATTGCAGCCACACATCACAACCACACAAAAAATAGAGCTAAGAGATTAAGGAAGTAAAACCAAAAGGTGCTTGAACCGGACTAAAATTGCTTGCTTCTCTATTACACTTGAAATGTTCCTACCAACCAAATCTGAAATTTAAACAAAAATAATTAAATTAAGATATTTAACATAGTGTATGATAATAATAGTGAAAAAAAAAAGAGAGTCCACAAGCATGGAAGAATTAGAGAGGTACAGAATGAGACTAAAAATAAAAAATGGAGAATTAGGGTCTTACTAGAATGGAGGGATTAGAGGGGATGAGAGTGTGATTAAAATAAAAACAATGGAAGAAAAAAGATATTAAGAAGAAGAAGAAGAAGAAAAATAAAAATAAGAACTAATATTCCTTTCTATCAAAGTTGAAAGTGCATGAATTAATTAGGCCTTGCATGAATGTAGTTGAAGAAGCTTGAACAATTTGAATAATCCTTGCATGGCTTCCTCTTCTAAATCTCCAAGTCTTCTCACAAACTTAGGAACTTAGACTAGAAAGCTTTAAAACTAAACTAGAATTAAGATATTACAACCATATTGAAGACATAAATTGAAATTAAAGCTTGAATTAAAATCATTACAACCATGGAACTAAACTCATGAAATCAAACTAAGAACTAGAAAGCCAAAAATTAGAAAGAGAAAAAGAAGAAATTTACTAAGTAATTGAACAACTTACAAGCCTAAAGCTATGGGGTATTTATAGGCGAATGAGGAGAAGAGAAGAGAGGGAGAGGCCTCCACGGTTTTGGGAGGTCCTCTCCTTCTAAAACCGTGGAGGGTGGAGAAGGGTGGAGAGAATCTCCTCATAAAATATTCTCTCATCTGTCTCTTTCCTTTACAAATAAGCTTGAACCCCAAGAAAAAAAAGAAAAAAATAGAAAGTGGGAGAGATACAAAGCTTAGCTCCTTAAACCTACTATTTTCTAAAAAGTGGACTTTCTAATTTCATTCTTGGGCTTCCTTTTCTTTGCAGGAGTCTTCTCCAAATAATGTGATCAAGGCATCTTTGACTTTTCAACCTTTCAAGGATAAGGAAATCTTCTCCAAAAGAAATCTATCCAAAGTACAATTCCTGCAATGCCCCTTGGAAATTTGGAGGAGAGAGAGAGTAAGGGTGATGACTAGGATTCCACTCAAAGCATTAATTAAATACCCATATAGTCCTCTAGAAAAATCATGGAGCTTTGTGTGCTCCCTCTAAAAATCGTGGACGGCTTGTGGGCCTTCAAAAATTGTGGAAGCTTGTGGTAGTGTGGGTCCCCCATGTGGATGGCAGCTCTTCTCTCTCTTCAAGATTGGAAAATTGCCAAAATGGTCCTGTACTTGTAGTAGATCTCCACCATTGATTAGAACTACCTTCTTCGATGTCAAAAATACCATTGGGAAGTGGCAAAATGACTATGGGCTTGAATTCTAGCTCATTTCTGACCCATTATTCTTTCCTAACCTGAAAAGAATAATTGCTTGCATGGAGGCCTAAACGGATGCGTACTTGAATTTCATCACGTCCATCTTGCTCAAAATTTAGTCCTCTTTACAGCCATGGAAAGAAAAATGGTGACTTTACGTGTAGATTCGGACATGCAGCTCCCGATAGTCCAGAATAGCATAAAATAGCCAAAAACCTGAAAAGCATAAGAAAGCACCAAAGTAACTCTGTCTAATGTGGTAAAATGCATGCTTTATGCCCTAAGATTTCACACATAAATGTGCTCATCAGTAATAAAAATACCGAACCAAATTCGGGTAGCATGGAAGGGTAGGAGATAGCATAGGTGCCCAACCCAAAGCGTTGAATCTCTCAAAAAGCTTAAATTGTTGGAAGTCCTCCACTTGCACCTTCCTTCCATTCATAATACTTTTATCTTGGAACTTCTCCCATTCTTGCTCGTACTCATATCGGGAAAATCAGAATTGGTCGAATTCAGGTTCTTCGGATGAAGAATCACCCCCAGATGTGGGTGATGGCACGGTCAGTGATGGTGGTGGTGAAGGATCAGACCGTGGCTACTTGGAGGCTACTGCCTTCCTTGCTGTGCTATGTTTTCTGCTTGTAGACATGGTTGCAAATACAGCAAAGAGTGAAGTTAGGGTTTATGCAAAAGAAAAAGGGAAAAATAGGGAAAAGAGAGAGAGAAATCTACCAAGCTTACCTAGGGCATGCGTAGACACAAAGGAATGTCGATGTAACGCCTTGGAATGGTGGGGGTAACCTGTAAAACCCTTGGGGCACAATTTGGAAGGTCCAAAGCTCTCAAGATAGGAAAAAGAAATGAAGAAAATGGGTCTCGGACTGTGTTTAAATCAGTCCCCGATTCTTTGGACGATGGCACTGGATGTTTGACCCAATCGTCTAGTCAAACGTCTAGAGAATCGTGACAACAGTGATGAAATTCTTGAATTTTGGCTTGAATCCACATGGTATAAATGGGTATTTTGGACATTTTCAAACCATGTAGTTGGTCATGATGGCATTAGGGTAATTCAAAAAAAAAAAAAATAATACCTATGTAATAAAAGAAGATATATATGCAATATAAGAAAGAAAGAAAACAAAAAAAGAAGAGGAGATGCTTTTTTTAAAAGCGGAACCCGTGGCGTGTATTTGTGCATTTATGTAAATAAAGTATATATGAATTTGAATGTAAGGACTTGTGTGTGGATATTGAGAGTAGAAATCCAAACATAGATAGGTAGGGATAAAAAAAAATAAGTAAGCTTGACTGAACACATTTAGGTATTGGGAGTGGCGTGCCGACACGAGCTGGAAAGAGAACCATAATTAGCATTGTCTTTTAAGTCTCTAATATGCATGTGACCGACTGATGCATTAAAATTTTGTAAAATATTTCTGTTTTTCTTATGTTCTTATGTTACCTCATTTAAGATTTCTAACTGTATTACTTAAGTTCATGTAGCCTTAAGTACATCCATCCAAGATAGGGAACTATAGGACCCCAATGATCAAAAAAAAAATCTCTCTATTACAGGGTTGGTTGTGTTGTTCGATCCCGACAAACCCCAGCGACATGTACTACATTAGACGACTAAAAAAGAGGCTAGCTCGAATCTAGAGGATTAGAACCCAAGTAGAGAAGTACCTAGTAGTATTCTTAGCACATCTTGACACCAGCAGGGAGGAGGACCGCAATATTTATCTTGCTCTAGTTGATGAGGTTAGGAGTAACCTAGTGTACCTGGACCTACAGGCTTTTATTACAGGGAGAAGGTTGGAACGCCTTACTTGCTAAACACAGGTATAAACCAAAAGATCCTTAACTATTATAGAAATTAATCCTGTTGTCTTATATAATTTTCTTCTTTTTAAGATATGAAAATTCTCCTTGTTATATGGAAATGTTATCATACTACAGCTTAGGAAGATGCTATCCTGTGTATCTTAGATCAAATTAGAACTTTCACTAGTAAAGATAAGTATAGAGTTATTCATTGCGAAATTCTTTTCGGCAATCAAACATGATTAACACAAGATCAAACCGGGGTAGTCGTCGTGGAAGAGGCCCTCGATTCATTCCGAAAGTTGAGTTACCGGATAGAGCCGAAGCTCAGAATTTCGAGGTATCGATTACTTCGCCAAGAGTACCCTGAGTTATCCCAAATTCGGTACCAATAGCTTCCCCAGCTGCTGCAACCGTACCCCCTCCGGGTATGGCTGCCAGTGAAATAAATACCGTCATGGCATCCATGATGCGGACTATACAACAACAACAAGAGTTGTTGGGCCAGATGACTGCTCAATTTGCAACTATAAAGCAGCAGCGAATGACACCACCACCACCCAATCGGCCCCTGTAATTTCCACCACCTGTGCCTCAACACACGACGGAAAGCTCCACAGCTAAAGTGATGGAGAGATTCAAGAAACTCTAGCTGGCTGCGTTCTCCAAGCTTAATTCTGAGGCGATGCAACCAGAGAGATGGCTTAGCGCCTTAGAAAAAGCATTCAACGTACTCGAGTGTATCGATGCTCAGAAATTGATATGTACCGGGTTCCAATTACAAATTGAGGTGGAAGAATGGTGGAAAGCAATGCGACCTAACTTGGAAGCAGGTCATCCCAACCCTGCTTGGGATCAGTTTAAGGAAGTATTCTTCAAGAATTATTTCCCCGAGAGTTTCAGAGATTGGAAGGAAGCTGAATTCTCTACCCCCGTACAAGGATCGAAGACTGTGGTGGATTACCAACAACAATTTGAGGATTTGTTCCATTTTGCACCGGAGCACATGAAGGGGGAAGCTAGCAAGACGAAGAAGTTTGAAAAAGGACTCAAGTCGGAGATTGGGTCCACTCTGTCAGTACTAGACTTTCGAGACTACGCATAGATGGTCGATAAGGCAAAGACCCCGGAGGATAGGTTAAAGGAGAAGACTGCTAAAATCAATTGCTGAAATCAAGTTTTGAACAAGAAACTCGTGTTCTACAGGCATTGGAGCATGTACTGGATGTTTGGTCCAAACGTCCAGTGAATCGTCCAGTGCTACTGTTTGAAGTCTCATTTGATTCCAGCCAATTTGATCTGCACCTGCAATCCTTGGACAATGTTGGGGGCATAAAAATTACCCTAAAATCATACCCCAACCATCCTTGCTGGTAACATGTCTTGGGTGTGCCAGTGGACCCATAAAGGGAGTAAAAAACCCACACTATAACCTAAGCCAGACCTGGAACAGAACCATGCTATTGTTCCCATATTTGCTGAACAATGTTAAGCAAACCTAAACCAAACCTGAAACTCTAAGACCCTTTTTGAGACAGTCTTTGATATGTTCCAATGGTTCGGTCAACTTAGGTTATAACCCCAAATGCGAGGTGCTGTGTCAAACACGACTGGGACCGAGCCGGCTGAAGGACAAGTGGGATTGACACAAGGTGAGTGGAATTACACCATGGGTGTAGGTGTAACATGACGGATGAGTCATGACAACAACAACAATATTTACTATTTTATTTATTAAATTGCTTTCTATTCTCATTGATTCTGATTCGTATCTGATGGCTATTGGAATTGAATGTTAATGTTATATTTGTGAAAATGCTAGATTAGATGTCGTAGTCGGCTTGGAAATTAGGCCTATGGTAGCCCGTAGAATGGGATACGATTGGCACCACCCGACTCATACTATGCCATATAGAATGCATCTGGCTAGAGTATCATCACCCGTGCTACGAACCCTTGCGAACAGTGGTTAAGGTGTTGGATGTCTGTCAGAGAACCTATATCAAAAGGAAAAAGGAAAAGAGAAATAGGAAAAGGAAAGAAACATGTTACACCGAAAAGGTGTTTTCTCGACTGAATGCCAAAGAAAAATGTTATACCGAAAAAGTGAAAGGTGGTATTATAGACTAATCCCAGAGGGCTGGTCGGGCTGACCATGGAGAGCATGCTGGAGACAACTGGTCCTGTCCGACAACTCAATGGGTGTAATGCAGGAAGGGGTTAGAAGCCCGCACCAAGGATACATGCATTGAGGATTGTAGTAGCACTTTTACCTGCCTTAGTCGTGATGCTAGGTGGCTAAATAATAAAAAAAAGAACCTCATCTCATGTAGGATTCATTTGGTTGTGCTTGCAAGTGCAAGCATGGTTATATTTCATTCATGGGCTCGGTGGAGCTCACACTCTTGTATATCTCTTTTTCTTGAGATTATTTTACAGGTGGACGTGATGTTGGTTGGGAGGCTCATTACGAGCAGGAAGGTGATTTTGATTATGACAATGTGGGTGTGGACCCAGACGGAGGCTATCCCTCTGGTACGGGTGATCTCGGTGACTGTTGAAGATGGCCCATGAAGGGCAACAATTTACTAACTTCTAAACTTAGGGATTCTTTTGGGTAGATAGGATCTACTAACCTTTCTCTTTTGTGTATAGCTTTATTTGGGGTTTATGCTGACCTGTCCCTTTTGTATGTTTTGTAAAGCTATACGGTTGGAAGTGTATAGGCTGCCTAGGAAATGGGTAGTGAAACATGAATAATGTTTGTAAATATTTTTTTTTAAAGTTGGAATGCGAATGGGAACAATGTATGTACATATGTTCTGATCTAATGATGATGTAAATATTAGTTTTCACTACACTCTGTAATTATGTTTTATCCATCATTATGGGTGTGTATGTTTGTGAATGGTATTAACGGCTTCTGGATCCTCGGGGTTTAGCGGATTGCTACCATGCAATTTAGGTCACCTACCTAATCCTCCCAGGGGGTGGTTTGGGGTGTGACAGCTCTGCCTCTTTGTATCAGAATGAAAACGCCAAGCATTGATGCAGGCACACTACTCAAAGAGGCAGTCCCCCAATTTGGAAATAGAAAAGACACAGTGTGCCGTTTGAAGAATGAAGCTGCGAGGGCTATGTCATTTGAAGATCAAAGCTGAAAACAAATCTAGTATAACCCGAATGCTACCACCTAAAAATTGACACCCCCTATAGTCATAGAAGCAACAGCAATCGCAATACCAAAGAAGCAGGAGAATATCAAGAGAAGAATAGTGAAGAAAGCCACAAAGAAGATCCATAGCTTTGATCTAAAAAGAAAAAGCAAAAGGTGTGCGACAAAGGAAGAAAACGAAAAACCCCTATTTATGAGGGAACGAACGGTCCAAATCAAAAGGGAATCCCAAAACATGCTATTCTAGAGTTAAAGGAAGTAACTGCCAGGACCACATGGCACGTTCCCATTGCACTTGCAGCTCCCAAAGTTTGTGAAAAGATATTGAAAAGACGCAATGGTCCAACTTCTTTTTAGATTTCACCGGTCAGACAGATCATGGGTAAAAGAAAGGGCCAAGACATTAAATGCATTGTATTGGAGGGTACTAATGCCCTGAGATGCAATGAAAAAAAATCTTAACTATGGTCTCCTGACCATAATGGAGAGTGGCACTATAGTAGTGAGTTGCATCACAATAAAACAAGGAAATGATGGTCTACCAACCCTAGTAGTAAGGTGTACTACTAGCAGAAAAGTAAAGCTATTGCAATCGTGACGGGAGGAATAGTGGAAGCATCTGAGGCCGAGCAAGAATAAAAGGAAGAATTATCTACGCAAGAATAGAATGAAGATCTCATTTATTCAGATACAAAAAGGCTTATAAGTTACAATTGTCAAGTTATATACGATAAGAATTACAAGAATGATCGTTTCAGACGTGGATGATTGGGAGGTAGTGGTTTTGGAAGGTTCTTGGGAGGATCAAAAAAGGGTATAGAAATAGAAGATGGGTCCAACCTCACTTCTTCTACAGGAATTTGAGGGTTAAAGCCCAAATCAATCTTCCCCCACTTGAAGTAGGGGGCAGCCTTCTTCACCTTGTTGTAAAGTTGCTGAGCACCTTCCAATGCCTTGTCTTCACAGAAACGTTGGAATACTGCCGACTTTAGGAGATGCTCGATGGTCAAGTTTGCTACAGAATATTTCTCAATCTAGAGATAATCAGCAATGTTGTCGACAATGTCTCTAGCAAAATCATGTCTCTGCAGCAGGTCCTCCTCCCACCTCTTGAGCGACTTGTAGTAGTCCAGCTCCTCTTCCAGACGTGTCTCTTAATTTCCTCAACACAGTGTTGGAGGATTCATATGCCCTTAGTCGAGCATGAAGTTCTTCTTCTCGGTTCACCACGTCAGAATGTATACCGTGCATCGTAAGATAACCCTATATACAATTAAAAAGTTATGCTCAGAATTTGCAAATGCAAAGAAATGCATAGGAATCGAGGTCAGTTAAAAGCCAGGAAAATTTTATTATTAAGGTAACTTCTTGTCTACAAGGAAAAATGTGGCATCTAAGCCCGACTACAAAAATCAGACAAAAATCAAAAGACATAGAATGAGTCTAAACTAGAGCTTGGTTGGTGGTACTCGGGTTGGAAACTTCAAGGGCAAACTTCACTGGATCTTGAGGCTGGGCAGAGGATGAAGACTCAACAGGAACCTGCTTGTCTTTTTCTACCACAAAATTTGCATGCTCGGATTCCTGTGTGGCAGTCTATTTGGCTTCAATCGCGGCAACCTGCTCATCAGCACCCGAGGACACAGCAGCACTTCTGGAGATAGTTGGTATTGGAATACTCACTTCTCCTTTAGAAGGTATGGGGACATAAGAGCAGTCCTCTAGCTTGGACAGCATCCTATCCACTTCCCTCATACCTTTAAAGTTGAAGTTAGGTTGTGTCTCCTTCACCTGCTTCTAGAGGGCGTATAAGCAATTCAGAAAAACCTTGGAGGAAGTCTCTAGGTGCTCCCATCTATTCTCCTCCGAGGTAATGTAGGCAGCCACTACTTGTTTCCCAGCTTCCTTTGCTAAAGCAGCCTTGTCTTCAAGCCAGCAATCTCACCTCTCTAGCTCTCCAGTAGAGTGCCCATCTTTTGTGACGCCTCTTTGGTCTTCTTTTGTAATTGAGCAGAGTCACAGGCACACTTATTGGCTGCCTCCCGAGCCTTCTTGGCAGCCACCCTAATACAATCGACAGCCGTCTTTACTGCCTCCAACTTCGTGACCCCCTTCTTGAGGGTGTAAATCTGTTGGTCGTGATCTTCGTAGACCCGTTGTAACTTCTTATTCTCCTGGTCCTGCTTCTCGTACAAGGAAGCATACTCCCTCTTCCGCTGAATGACCTTGGAGATATAAGCCAGCGTCGAAGAATTTTAACACGTTAGAGATAATGAAGACATTCAAAAAAAAAAAAAAACAATAGAAGGGGAGGAAACTAAAAGGGAACTTACCTCATAAGCCCGAGCATAGGCATTCCTCTCCAGAGCATCATCAGCTAACTTGGAAAGGGCCTGTTGATCAGTGGGAGGGATGCAGTTCAGTGCCATCTGCTCGGCAATGGTGGCATCATCAAAAACTTTTTGGTCGACTCATATCGACCATTTGGGAATGAACATGTCCAGGGATAATTTTCATTTACCTTTGGACTCCTGTAGCTTGTCCGCAGGCAATTTAGTGCTTGATAGCACCAAAACCGCTTGCAAGAGGCCCAAGGGAGGTGTCATCCCAAGCACCGTGCTCAGTAATCTACACCGGGAGCACCTTCTCCTTCCTAGCCTCTCGCTAGTTCTGGCCTTCAAGGACCTTGACTGAAGGGCCATCTCCCCTCTTGGGGTCCTTCCTGGGGGGGATCCACCCCTTGCTTGGATGGTGCTGATTTCCTCTTCTTTTCCAGTGGCTAGGGAAGGGACACCACCTCCCCGGTGATTTGGAGGTGCTCCTCCGATATGAAGTCCATCATGGAATCCATATCAAAATCCACTGCAACAAAGTAATAAGATAAGGTCGGCACAACGAAAAAGCATGAAAACATATGCAAGGTACTCTCACAGTCTCACCCTTCTCTAAGCAAGACAAGTCCAAGGCATCAATATCATCTTGCTCCACGGGGCTCTTAGAGTCTATTATGAACTAGAGGGTCTTTAGGTCCTCGTCGTCGAGGACTAGAATCTTGTTCCTAGCAGAGGTGTTGGGTGAACCCCACTTACAGGAAAACTTGTGCCTAAGCATTTAGCCCAAAAGAATCGTTATTTCCAAGCATGGAAGGAGGAAGTGATTTTACCCATAACCTATATACTGGATTCTTGTTGATGGAAGAAGTACCAACCAGGGTGAGAGCTGAGTGAATTGAATAGGAAGCACCTGATGAACAATGTAGGGGAAGGATGTCGGTTTAACCAAGTACATCTGAGCACGAAGGCTCCAACGCACCTCCATGAGTTTGGAAGTAGCTGGCTAGGGGCAACGCCATAGTATCTGTGGAGGCATGAAATCAACTGAGGTATAGGGAGGCAGAATCTGGACTCGAATGAGTTAGAAATAAGGCTGACCTCATTGAGATGCTCGGTATTTAACCTGTCCTCGGGGTTAGCAGCCCTAAGATCAATGTACTCCGAAATCGAGTAGATTTCTCGAATTTCCACGACATCCGTCACATCTAGCACCAAAGGGATCTCATCTACCCTCTTTCCTATAGTGGGGTCGATTTGGGCTGGCAAGTGTGTTGAGCCTTCCTGCGAGGGGCGATGGATGATTTCTTCAAAGGCTTGCTAGAAGAGGTGCTGGCATAAGCACTAGAGCGAGTGCGGTGAACCGCATGTAGAAGACTCCCTAGGGGAGACCGCGGTGGCATCTCTGGCCACCGAACCATGGAACAATCGATCTGATTCCTCAAATAAGGAATCTGTTTCTCCCATAGTCTTAGAGGTTGGGGCTTTCTTGGAACTCAACATTTCTAGTTAAAAGAAAAGGGAATCAAAGGCAGAAAGGAGAAGGGAAGAAGAACTTACTCGAGTAAGGAGAGTCTGGCTGAAGGAAAAAAGCACAGAGCGAGAAGACTTCTAAGACTCCAAGGGTTGAAACAAAAGCAGGAAGTCAGAAAACTTGAGCTTCAAAGCTTGAAAGTGATAAGGAAGAAAGGCTCTTGGAAGTTTAAGCACTTTATACTGAAAAAGAAAAAAAAAAGAAGAGAAAAAAAGGGGGTGATCTGACACCTCAGATCAGTCTTACCTCTTTTTATTCGATGAGTAGGATGCAATTGGCCATCCCAGTTGAGAACATTAGGCACTTGTCCACCATAAGTGGGAGGCCTCCTTGACAAGTTAATGCCGGGGTGCCAAAAGGATCAAATTTGAACTTTTTGAGGTTTTCCCTCAAAAGACGCAAAATCTAGAAGATATTTTGGACCCACATGCCAAAAAACAACAGATGGAAGTGTACTTTTGAAAACTCACATCCAAGAGTAAAACCGTAAGCATAAGGGTGTGTTTTGCAAAAGAAACAACTTCCTCATTCAGGTGATGATCGGCGTTACTGAGCACCAATAAGGTAAATAGTAACTGACCATCAGTAAAGGACAACGACAAGCGAAGATCGTGAGTAACCGAGTATGAAGATCGGTGCATTGATGTTCCGAGTATGAGGTGTAGGATATTTTGATAATATTTAAAAATATATTAGATAACTCCTACCTATTATGATGGACAACTGACCAAGTCATATAATGTTGCATAGCCGTTACGCAACGTCTCTCCCAACCTTGGATTCCATTTCTCTATTTCTAAGGAGTTGTGATTTAGTGGGAGACTCACTCCTTTAATTTCTAGCCATTATGGGAGGCTAGAATTTATATATAAATAAGGAGATAAGGTCCCCCCTCTCCAATACGTAATGCACAAGTTCCCATGGACTGTTAGTATTACTGAGAAGGTGAAGAGGGAGAAACCAGTCTCTATTAAAGGTTGTGAAGAAAGGAACCTCAAGCAACGATATCAATGGCTTCATCCAACGCTGCCGGCTCGTTGGTGAACGGTACTTGTTTTTTACCTATTTATGATATTTGTGATTCATCAATGTATATGGCAAGATCTTGTTTATGTGTGTGTATAGAAGGGATTTAATTCCTTCATGAGGATCCTTATGGTAATGCTCGAAAAGGAATGTTAATTCCTCCCTATGACTTATTCAAGACAAAAGAAGTAGGGGGAAAATGATATACCATATTTTACCTACCCAATTTGAGAATGACACGTGGAATGGCTTGGATCCCAAGAAACCACTATTCATCCAAGACCGATCAGACCACGTGCGTGGCAGTTATGTTGGTTTAGACACATTAGTAAGATCAGTTTTAGAGAATCCTGATGGATGGTGATTGCTAACCACGACTCACTTGTAAAAAGAAGATTTGGAGTCCCCAGAAAGGGGGGAGGATCGCTCTTTCAAAGAATTTCCTAATCCGAGCACTGGGGAGGGCTTTACGAAGAAGGAAAGCCATCTGGCAGATCTGGGAAATCTTTCTGAAGAGGGTTGGGGAGAGAAACTTGTATAAATAGAGGCCCTTGTGCCCATGTAAAGGGATGGATTGAAGTATTCAGTCAATATAGAAATCAAGAAACCTTCAAGAGTGACCTTCGTTTTCCATAACTGTTTCTAGTCTAGTTCTAGTGTTGCAGTGTTGAGGAAAACCCTCAATACTTTTCTTTGTGTAACACTATCTAATCATAGGATTCATGTAGATGATACAAGATTCATATTCTCTATTGCCGCCTACATGTGCAACCGTTGTGCAGCTTCACACAAGCAGGGGTGAAATGACCGCCCTACCCACTGCCCGAGCACCCTGCCTGGGTGGGGTCCACATCCTGCTTATGTGAGGTTGCACACAGGCCGCATGGGCAGGCGACAGCAGAGGATCCAAATTGGACCACACGATTAGGTAACGTGCTCCTCCCCCCCAAAAAACATCACATTCTTCATCTCTCTTAGTAATTATTAATTAATGCTTCATTCATTTGTTTACCAAAAAACTACTTCATTCATTTCAAATCATGGTTTTAAATATTGGTATTGGATTGGTATCAATCTCGGCTGATATCAGATCTATCTTATTAATTTGTGAGATGATTTTGGCTTCATTTTTCTTAAAAAATTTTATTTTGAACAATTTTCCCTTACTATGAACCATTATGCCGATATTGTATTGGCCAAGTATTGATATTGGCTAAGGCCAATACTGATATAGATGGACCAATACATCCAATCAAATTAGAAAGCAGGGAGTAGATTTTCTAGTTGACCCAACTAACAAAGAATCTCTAGTTAGTAGATTCATTTGATGTCATGTGATAATTTTATGAGGCTAAATTTGGTCACCACATAGATCCCGTAATCCTCTAATCTTATGACAAGTTTTAGTTTAAGGATTTTCATAAAAAAAAAATTTAGTTTAAGGACAGTTTCTTCATATAGTAAGGTTAAAGCATTGAATGAGTTTAGGGTGTATAGATTAACAAAGAAATGCATAGATGTATATGGGAGGGAATATACCATTAAATATGAGGATTATTAGATCACATAAACCAAGATCCAAATAGTTTGGGTTTGGATCATACCTGAACATGTACGGAAAGGCAGCAGAAGAAAGATCAAGAACCGAGCTTATGGTTACGAGCACACGAACGAATCTCCACGATCACGATAGGTTTCTCCTCAGAGAACTCCACACCACAAATCCCTGGGAAGAGATAGAATCCCAAAGAGATCACAAAACACTGAAGAGAGGGAGAATTTAGTTTCTAAGATTATTTTGGTCTTAGGGTTACAGGCTTTCTATTTAAAGCCAAAACCCTAAGAACCCTGCCCCTATTTAGACTCCCACTAGGAATCAATCTAAGAGGGGGGAAGAGACCCAGTCACTTAATTGGCTGGTTCTCTCCATGCACTGCAGGTCGGGTTGGGTTCAACTTGCCCCTTGTGGGTGGCTTGGACTGGGCCTAGCCCGTGTTCTATTTACATCTCCCACTCACCCACATAGGGCACATTAGTTTAACTATGCATCTAAGTCTCTCTCAATTGTGTAACTCTTCATACAAGAAATGGGGCGTGCGACCTATCAAGATAATACAGGGTAGGAGTACTATGTCAAGTTTCCATCTAACCAACATAGTACATCACTCACAAACAATCTCAAAATACCCCAAATGATCTAATTACACCAGATCTAGTACTCTCGATCCCTCATGATGAGAAACGCTAATCCTTCGTATGTAATGTACTCATGACTACATCGATCACAAATACGACAAGTTTCGTCCGGGCAATGAGTCACAAAAATAAAGGTGTAATGTTAGATGATTTTCCCTGAGCCCCTCATGTCAATCCAATTATCTCCAACAACTTCCCCAATCATTTTCTGTTGGACCGCATCATCCATGATCCTAAGGAGAACGTCAAAGTAGCATCATTGGATGTCCTATGTATAACATTGTCTCAGGTGATAAGGGTATTGTGGGATTAAATAAAACCCACGTGGCTCATATAGTGACGAAGCAGGGATCCATTCAGTCATGTTGGGGTAAATTCCACACATCACCCATTATGGTTTTGATGATAACAAATAAGTTAGTTGTACTAACTCTTGCCTAAAAGATGCATAAATAAGAGCAGAGCATCAAGTGAGGGGGAGCACTCAATTCAAGAGATTGATGCCCAAAGTAAATTGAACTTGTCCAATCTTTTAAGACATCAAAGAATCATGAAGAATGGAGAACAACTTTTGAAGTCAAAGATCAAGACAAGTTAGAGGAACTCACTTTGAAGATACTCATGTAAAGAAGTGAAGTTCAAGACTTGAAGAATTGTGAAGACTTAGAAATGTACTAAGATTTAAATTCATTTGTTAAAGTCCATATGTAATGCACACACTCACGCATGCATACATGTAGTATGACCCTAGGAGGTTGGTTTAGATACTTCTCACTTGGACTAAGACCAAAGAAATTGGCCTGGACTTGTCCAATGGAATCGACCCAAGTAAGTCCAACAAAGGACTTAATAATGTCAGTAAAAATTGTATGATCCAGCATACGGGATCATGAAACGGTATACCGGATCAATAGTGAATCTCAAGAAATGGGAAATAGCAACTCAGTTAAGCATGCTGGATGAGGATCCAGCATACCGAATCATGAACCGGTATACCAGATTATAATCCAACATACCGGATCACTTTATGACTGTTGAAATATGACCGTTATTCCCTTGTTTCTTAAGGAAAGTAGGTAATCCGGCATACCGGATTCCCATCCAGCATACTGGATTACTTATCGAATGTGGGATTCTTTTCTTAATTGCATTCCTAATTGGTTCTAAGCCTCTAGCCTATAAATACCCTCTTGATTAGTGTTCTAAATACTACAACAATCATCAATCAAGAGCTATAAACATTCAAGCACTCCCTAGTAGATTATTCTTTCAAGATCAAGAAGATCGAAGAAAATTCAATCTCATCTTTGCTCCTTCATATACACTTGCATCCAAGTTGCATACATTGAAATGTAGCATCTTTTCTACTAAATTTTAAGGTAACTCTAAACCATTTAGTAGTTCTTTTACTTTGTTTAAAGTTGTTGTTGAGTCCTCTTGCTCGAAATCAAGATTGGTTGAGTCCTCTTGCTCGGAATCAAGAGTAGTTGAGTTCTCTTGCTCTTAATCAAGATTTGTACGAGTCCTCTTGCTCTTACTCAAGATTTGATTTAGTAGAATTCTCTCTAAGGTGAGAGGAGTGGACATAGGCAAGTTTTGGCCGAACCACTATAAATTTTTTGTGTCTCTCTTTAATTATTGATTGTTTACTTTACTTGCATTTCTTAAATAATTTTTTTATTCCGCATTACACCATACGGATCTTAGTCTAGTCACTTCTCCAAGTGCCTAACTTGAGTTTCTAGCACAGTCACCCTAATGGTTTCTGTCTAGAATCTCACATTCGGCTTTTTACAGACTACTTAGAAATGTGGTATCTTCCAAGTTGGACCAAATAAGATCTCATCTTAGCTTTGACTAAGGTGCCGTCAAGCACATATGCTCATAGGTTCATCTCACTCTCTATTCTCAAGCGCCAAGGCGAATCACCCTTGTGAGTGGGTCAATTCAATGCCTGGTGACATCTTTACAGTAATGAATGTATACACACAACATTGCTCAAAGAAATATATATGCATTAATTAATGTAAGAGGAATAGAAATAAATGTCCATCCATAAAAGTGTTTCAAAAAATACACATCTAATTCGCCTGAGTCCCAGGTTCCTAACATGAACTAGGAAAACATCTCTGGCAATGAGCTTTGTCAAAGGATCAGCCAACATATTTCCAGTGGAGATATGCCACAGAACGACTTCACCTTGCCCGACCATGTCTCGAATGTAGTAATACCATATATCAATGTGTTTAGCTCTACCATAAAACTTGGGATCCATTACAAATGCAAGCACTATTGTGCTGTCACAATATATAAGCACAACATCGTCTGAGTGAGCAGAAACACTAAATCTTTGCAAGAACCTTCTGAGCCAAACGGCCTCCTTAATAGCTGCCAAACATGCGATGTACTCCGACTCCATCGTGGATAGGGCGATGCAGGTCTGTTTCTTAATGCTCCAAGTAACAGCTCTACATCCTAGGATAAATGCATACCCTGAAGTGGATTTATGCTTGTCTCTATCACTAGCCTAATCAGCATCACATAGCCTCTCAGTCTCAAGTCAGAACCACTGAAGGTGAGCAAGAGGTTTGTAGTTCCATGTAAGTATCGAAGAATTCTCTTTACTACCTGCCAATGGACTAGTCCTGGGTTACTTTGGTAATGCCTAACCATTCTAAACAAAGCATATATCTAGATGCACGCACATCATTGCATACATCAAACTACCTACTGCTATCGCATAGGGTATTTTAGACATTTGGTTTCTCTCTTCATTAGTCTAAGGATACTGGTCTAGGCTCAAAATGCATGCCTTGTCCATTGGAGTGTCTATGGGTTTTGAGTTGTTCATATGAAATCGCTCCAGGACTTTCTCTATGTAAGTCTCTTGAGATAAACTAAGAAGTCTCCTAGTGTGGTCCCTCACAATCTTCACGCCTAACACAAAGTTGGCCTCACCCATGTCCTTCATGTCAAAAGTAGAGGATAACCACTCTTTAGTGGCAATAATCAACTCAATGTCATTCCCAGCTAGCAAGATGTCATCAACATACAAGTATAGGATAAGGAAACCTTCCTTAGACCGTTTAACATATACACAGTGGTCCTCTTCAATCATTTCAAAACCTATAGAGGTAATGGCATGATGAAATCTAATGTACAACTACCTGTACGATTGCTTAAGGCATAGATAGAATGTTTGAGACAGCATACTTTGTGCTCTTGTCCCTCCTCAAAACCCACGGGTTGAGCCATAAAGATCTCCTCGTCCAGTTCTCCATTGAGAAAAACAATTTTAACGTCCATTTGGTAAAGTTCCAAATCCAATTTTACGACAATGGCTAGAATGAGGTGTACAGAAGACATTCTCACCACAGAGGAGAATATCTCATTATAGTCTATAGCCTATCTTTGGGTATATCCCTTCGCCACAAGGCGTGCTTTATACTTGTCAATTGAACCATCTACCTTGTGCTTGACCTTTAAGACCCATTTATTCACGATGGCTTTGCATCCAGGTGAAAGATTAACTAACTCCTAGACTTGGTTCTTATTCATAGAACTCAAATCATCTTCCATAACAGCTTGCCACATTTCCATAGCTGGAGAAGAGAGTGCCTCACTTATTGAGGCCAGCTCATCCTCAGCCCTTGGAACACAAACGAGGGCGCCCCCTTCAATCTCAAAACGGTGACGGGGAACATGTTCAATTGCGCTCCTACGTGCAAAGGGATCTTGTGCTTCAGGTTATGTGCTTTCACTAAGTGGTACACTCCCACTGGGCTGATGATAACTCTCATCCTCTTTGGAAATCTCATGATGAGTTATTGATTTCCCACCTTCGCCAAGAGTAGGTGAAACATTTTCATCAGTCTCTATCTCAAAGAGATCAAGATCTCTGCCAGCAACTCTAATACTACGAAAATCGGTCTCAAGAAAATCAACATCGCGGGACTCAGTCTCGGTCGTTCCTCCATCTTGATGTCCACCATACATTACATAGCCTTTTGAGCTATCAAAATATCTTATAAAGATACTCTTTTTCACTCTAGGGCCAAGTTTCCCAAACTTATGGGAGGTACTAGGAACATATCCATCCCCATGGTCGTATATGGCCTAAAGTGGATTTTGCGCCTTTCCACAATTCATAGGGAGCGGAAGGAACTAACGATAATGACATGCGGTTAAGGATGTAGGCAGCGGTCGAAAGAGCATCCCCCTAGAAAGCTATTAGGAGGTTGGCCAGTGCTATCATCGATCTAACCATATCTAGAAGTGTCCTATTCCTTCGCTCTGCTACACTATTTTGTTAAGGAGTGTAAGGAATAATTAATTGTCTGGTGATTCCTTTTTCTTTACATAGTTCTTTGAACTGATCTGATAAATATTCGCATCCTCGGTCAGTACATAGAGTTTTTAAGCTCTTGCCTTGTTGATTCTCAACCTCTGCTACAAAGCATTTGAAGCAATCTAATGCCTCGTAGCAGTGAGCGATCAAAAAGACATAACCATATCGCGAATAGTCATCTATGAAGGTAAGGAAATAAGAAGTACCACGACATGCCTTCACATTCATTGGTCCGCAGATGTCCGAATGGACAAGCTCTAGGGTCTGGGTTACTCGAATTGCCTTTCCAAAAGGCTTTTGGTGGGCCTTACCAGCTAAACAGGGCTCATATATTAGTAGGTTGATTTTAGTGAGTGGGCTAAGAAGGCCTTCTCTAGCTAACCATCCCATCCTATCTCGACCTAGGTGTCCTAGTCTAGCATGCCATTTAATTGATTCCAAATAAAACATCAATATTAATTACAAAAGATGAAGATGTAACCACATGAGTTATTAAGTCTAATTTAATAAAACCATTCTCAAATTTACATTATCTAAAAGAACTACCATCCAAAAGTATCTCAAAAGTGTCATCATAAAAAACCAAATGAATAACCTAAAGTCAAAAGCATAGTAACAGAAAGTAGTTTAAGTTGGATTTTCGGTGCATATAGCACATCATGAAGAAGCAAGATGCGCCCAATGTGCATGGTGAGTTGATAGGTACCAACTCCTCGAATTGCTTCACTCGTGCCATTTACCATGTAGATATTTTGGACGTCATCCAGAATCTTTTTATAATCTACGAACCAACTCGATCACGCACTATGTGTCTTGTTGCTCTTATATCCACAATCCAGTTAGATTGGGTTTGGGCAACCAAAACATGTGTATAGACAAAAGTAAAGGGAGAGAGGGATAGAAATGGTACCTTCTTTGCTTCAATGCAATCACGAGTGAAGTGCCCCATCTTCTGGCAGTTATAGCACTTGACCTTGGTAATATCTCTTTTTCCACATCGCTTGCCACGTTTAGGCATGGCGGATTTGCCTCCACTTGGTGTAGCATTCTAAACCTGTCATTGATTTCCTGTGTTCCTTTGTCTCTTGCATTTAGACTCAAAAGTCTTACGCTGCCCTGCTTGGGCGCTAAAGGCATGTGATTGGGTCACCTCTAGATGCTCCGCCTCTAGCTCTATATGAGCGGCAATATCATTGAAAGTTTTAACACTGCCATTACGTGTGAGAACCACTTTCATTTGGGCCTAGGAATCAGGTAACGTCCTAATGACGGCTTGAACTTGCTGCTCATCGGTTTAGAGTACCCCAGCAACATCTAACTTTCGTTTCATATCTTTCACAACCCTAAGGTGTTCAACCATGTTGTGATTGTGGTTCTTATGGTACATCTCAAACTTCAAGGTCATGGCCTGCAGCCTTGTAGTTGATGTACCGCTACATTCTAACTTAACCAGATCCCACATGGACTTGGCAGTTTTGCACTTTTCATATTGGCCGATGAGATCATCGCGCATCGAGCTTAACATAATAAAGTAAGCACTACGGTCTCTTTTGAACCAAGCCTCATAGGCTTCCTTTTCTTGACGGTGACGGGCAGTAGTGACCTCATTGGGTTTAGCCATTTCAGTGGCTAGGTGTTCAAAGTAATCTTGTTCATTAAGTAAGAACTTCATCTTATGATGCCACATGTCATAGTTAGTTCTATCCAACTTGTTGCCTTGGTTAAGGTCAACAACAACATTCTTGGTAGCCATCACTACAATGTGCAAGGGAGGACATTTAATATACACTCACAAAAATATTTTTGTTCAAGAAACCCTAATTAAAATTAATGGTTCCCTCTTCCATACGGTGAGACAAAAAATTTTGCTAGGCTCATAATCAAATCTCACAATGTGTGGGTTTAGGAACGTATAATTTTAATTGATTTCGAACAGAATAGGAGGAAAGGGCATCTCCAAATCACAATTTAATGCGCCATACATCGGGTGCTCAAGGGACTCACACAAGAGACCCAGATTAGTACTTGAGGTGATATGTCGAGTCGATGCGAGGTTATGATATGTAGTGCAGTAAGCTCACATTACATGACTTCTCAAAAATTAAAATTAAAATTACATATATATGTCCCCTCGAAGCCCTGAGATTACGGGTCAAAGCCCCACAACTTTGCTTGAAGTTTGGGTCCTAATAGCAGCACCGGAGTCACGAATAGACTCACTCAAACTAATATCGCTCGTGGATCCGCCCGTTTTGTTACCTGCCCTTTAGGTTTATTTTCCTGTGGGACCCACATCCCCGTGTCCCGGACACCATGATTAGATCCCTGGTCTAGATGGACCCTCACCCTTACCATTAATTGGTTAAATGGGCCATGAAAGTGGGCCCATAAGACTAAATTTAAAATAAATAATGAGTTTTACTATTTTAACCTAAACCAAACAGACCTTAGAGGACAAATAGGTCCTATGGACTTAGGGTGCACCCCAAACATACCCTAACTAACTAAATGGACCTAATGGGTTAAGACATGGACCAAACTAGACCTAAGGCCTAAACTAAAATCCATTTAAAGCCTAAGGGGTTAATTATGTTCTAAGGACACCTAAACAAATAAGACCTAAGGCCCTTCTAACCCTTAAAAGACAATCCTAAACTCCTATTCCCTTATCTCTCTCCCTCCCAAGCAAACCGTGGAGGAGAAGAGACAAGGAAAGGAGGAGAAGAAGGAGGCAAGAAGAAGGAGGCAAGAAGAAGAAGTGGAAGTAGGAGAGGAATAGAAGGAGAAGGGAAGAGGATGAAAGCCATGCCAAGATGGTTGGCTGCCGCACATCTCCTCCTCTTGCTCTCCGAACAAGAGGAGAAGGATAGAAAGGGAAGAAGAGATGGAAAGGAAGGGAGGAAGGAAAAGGAGGTGGGTCTTCAAGGCTGGCTAGGGCTAGAATTGGAGCTCCTCTCATCAAGGTAAGACCTGAAACTTGGTACTTCTCTATTCCCATTTTCATTTTAATAGATTCCTTGAGCTTGAGCTAACCTTCCATTTGGGACTCAAGGTGAAGCTTAGCCTTTATTGGAGCTCAAATGGTGATGACCAAACTTTAGTTGAGGCTTGTATGTGCTGTATTTGCAGACATGGTTGCTAAACCCCTAATTTTGGACCTTAAAACCCTACCCTTGGACCAAATTGAGACCAAATCCTTGTGTGATCTTGGATCCATGAGGTAAATGATGAGCACATTTATGTGTGAAATCTTAGGACCATAGAGCATGCATTTTTATACTTGGAACAGAGCTACTCGAGGTTTTTGTTTGTGTTTTCAGGTTTTAGGTGAATTCTTGTGAAAATGGAGCAAATGATGCTAAGGAGTTTTTTTAAGCTATTTAGTGGTGTTTGGCAATAGTCAGAAGCGTCCAGGAGTCGAGAAAATCAAGTTTGGGTTGAGCACTGAAAGAATCAAGCCAATTAGCCACATTTGAATGTGATTATAGTAGGCTCCTTAGCATAATTTTGAGGTGTTAATAGTATGGATGCGTAGCCCGTCGAGGCAACTTCGCAATGGTTCAAACGGCACTTAATTTTGAGTTGAAACGAAGAAGTTACTGTCGTTTTCGTAACGACGCACGAAAATGGCGAGTAGGGGTTTATTTGTAAATATAAAAAATTGGTCGGGGATAAAGTAAAGCAGAAGTTCAGATTCAATGGGCTTTAGCAAAATTATTAGAAGTTATCTTTTTTGTTAGCCGAAAGATACCATTTGGAAAGCTCTGGAGCAGTCCAATTTCAACTTGAGCTATCTTGGGCTCCCGAACTCCAAATTGGACAAAATTTAGGTCTATTTTGGGTGATTTTTCACAAGAAATGAGGCCTATATAAGCATCCCATGCTCCACATTTTTTAAAGGACAGAATGTGTATTGTATTATTTATTGAGTGGAAGCCTAGTCATCACTTTCTCTCTCCACCAACTTTCTAAGGGTACTTTTGGAATTTTACTATGGATAGATTTTTTTTGAAAAAGATACTCTTATCCATGGAAGGTTGAAAAGTCAAAGATGCCTTGATCTCATTGCTTGGAGAAGACTCCTACAAGGAAAAGAAAGTACAAGATTAGAATTAGAAGGTTACTTTTTAAAAAATAGAAGATTTATGTAGCTAGGATTCTTATCTCTCTTAGTTTCTATTTTTTTCTTTTTTCTTGGGACTCAAGTAATGTAAAAGAGGAGAATATTCTCTTCTCTTAGGGAATATTTCTCCTACCTCTTCTCTCTTCTCTCTTCTCCTCTCCTTCCCCCTATAAATACCCCTTGCCCTTTTGGTTGTAATAAGTTAGTTTTCAGTTCAGTTTTTTAGTTCAATTCATTAGTAAAATTTCTTCTTTTCTTCTTCTAGTTTTTGGTTTTCTAACTTCTAGTTTGATTTTATGCTTTCAATTCCATGGTTGTAATGCTTTTGATTCATGCTTTAATTTTATGTCTTCAATATGGTTGTAATAATTTTAGTTTAGTTTAAAGTTTTCTAGTCTAGGCTTCTAATTCTAGTGAGAGGATTTAGAAGACTTGGAAGAGGAAGCCATGGTAGGATTATTCAAGTGTTCAAGATTCATCAAATTATATTCATGCAAGGATTAATTAGTTCATGCAATTCAACTTTGGTAGAAGGAAGTATCAATTTCTTATTTTTATTTTTATGTTCTTCTTCTTCTTAACCTCTTAATTCCTTTAGTTTCTAATTTCTTCTTCTTATTCTCTACCTCTTTCTTCTTCTATTAGTTTTATTTTATTAGTATTCTCATCTCCATTTATCCCTCCACTCTATTAGGAATTTTAATTCTCCATTATTTTTAGTTTATTCTCATTCTCTATCTCCCTAGTTCAATCATGCTTTTAGGATTCTTATTTTTTTTATTCACTATTATCATCATGTTAGGATCTTAATTTAATTAATTTTATTTTAATTTTAGATTTGGTAGTGCCATTTCAAGTGTGAGAAGCAAGTAATTTCAGTCCAATTCAAGCACCTTTGGGTTTATCTCTCTAATCTTTTATCTTTACTTTTTTCTTGTGTTTTTTTTTTATATGGTTGTGATTTGTGGTTGCGGTTTATTCCTTTCAATCCACGTTAGTATTGATAGGTTAGATGTTTATGTGTTAGGACGCCAATTCAATTCACTAGATGCAAAATTTCACTAGATGCTTATGAGTTAGGATGTGTTAATTTAATTAGTTCAATCCAATACTTTAATTTGGTTCACTTTGCATTACTTTTAAGTTAGTAAGATAGAGTGGCGTACATCTCCCTGAGTTCGACCCATAGCTATGACTGATCCGTACGCTTGCGGTTATTATTTCTTGCAAACAAGTTTTTGGCACCGTTGCTGGGGAGATTATTATCCACTTTATTTTTCTGATTTTTAAGTATTTCAGAGTGCTTAGTTTCTTCTCTTTTTCTTTTCTTCTAAAAAAATTTTTTTTTTTAAAAACCTCATCTTATTTCTCTTCTGTTTCAAAGACTGTGTGCCCAATCTAAAGTCCTTCATATGCCCAAACCCAACCTATCTTGGTGTCCCTCATAGGATTTGATTACCTATGACGCTGCATCTTGATTCGGTTGGGTGAATTGGCATGTGACTTATCTTTGGAGGTGACCAATTTTGATAACAGGAAAGCGACATAGTGAGTGCTTTTGCTTGTGATTTTTTATAATCCTTTTATTTTTCTTTAAATCCAAAAAAAATAAAAGAGAGTTTTAGGGAGACCTCAATTTTGGATAGGTGGTTAGTTTATGCATGTCTAGAATAATGGGAGGTGCACCTCCACCTATGACTTTGGGGGAAAGGTTTAAATAGGCTAGGGAAACCAAAAGTAGTGAGTTAGAGAATCACTTTGCACCACCCCAGTACAATTTTGTTCTCCAACCCAACTATGGGCTTTTAGAAAATTTTGATTGGTTACATCCCCAGACTGTTCATGTTATGGACAGATGCCCTAGTCTTTATGTTGGTAGCTATGGTGATGAGAATGTGAGTCCTCTATTTCAGTACAATTCTTTTGGCACTTACAATCAGGGGTGGAGTGATCATCTAAATTTCTCGTGGGATCAATGGAATAACCAAGCTGGACAACCCAAAATCCAACATCATGATCAGTTTGGTCCTCCAATGCCCAATCCCCCATTGACTCTCAATGAGCCACTTCTCCTTGCACCGTATCAACAACCCCCAGAGTTTCAAAACATGGGTGAGGAGGCCAGAATGAATGAGCTGGAGAACAAGATAGCCCTTATGGAGAAGCAACTCTCTCAACTGATCACCATGATACAGGAGGAGGAAACGGGTACATTACCTAGTCAGCCTGAACCTAATCTATGTTACCAGTTTCCAATTGAGAATGAATCACCCTAGTTTGAGGTTAATATGACTCCTTCCCAACAAGATGATTTTCAAGCTGATATATTTGTTGAGACTAAGTTTCTTGAAGATGTTAGTGAAGCAAAGTTTGATGAGCCACCTGGGGAAGCCCAACTTTTGCCTGAAATTTTTAATTTTAGTGAGCCTAGTGTTTCTATTGATTTAGAATCAGATTTTCATGATAGCATAGAAACCCAAAAAATTCGATCCCCCCTCTCTCCTTGGAAAACTCAGATAATTGTCATACTGAGGATTCGATTATCCCGTACATTGATTTGTCCAAACCTCCTAGGTTCGCTGATTTTATTGAGGTGGACGATGATAGTCATGATGCTCCCCAAGCATATTATCGTGATCCTTATATGGCAACCCAAGTTATGCCAAGGGCGGATAGTTTTATTGCTAGGATTGATTTGAGTAAACCTCTAATTTTTTATGATTATCTTGATGAGATTACTGATATTTATAATCCTTTTGATGCTTACTGCGATCCATTCCTGGTTGGTTTTTGCAATAATGACATGCATTCTGTATTGACCATGGGAGGGAATAGGAAGATTTGTCTACATAGACTATTTTTCACTGCCTTCATTTTCCACTATCCCATGAAGACACATTTTTCTGTTGGGTATTTATCATTTGTGCTTAACTTTCATATTATATCTCGCTTTACTAAAATTCATGGTCTAGTATTTTCTGGTTCTGAAGCTCTTTCTACTTTTTTCGGCCATGGATTGAGGGTTCTATTGTTGCCCCTAGTACTCTTGTAGAGATCATGACTCTTCATGATCCTCTTTATTGATTATATCTGGTATGTATCCCCTCCCTTGTCCTTATTCCTTCTTTTCTACATGCATTGAGGACATTGCATGATCTAAGTGTGGGGGAGCGGAGGGGTGTGCTGGACTTAATTGCTGAATTTTGTGAATTTTGATTGTGGCGGTAGTTTGGTTTTGTGCATACATTTCTTTGATTGCGAAGCGAGAGAAAAAGGGAATTAGGTGCCCTAGCATGCAAAATAATAAAAAATCCCTTTTCAAGGATGATAATTGATTTATATCCGGTGAAAGGGATTGAATTGGAAAATGTGAGCATTATTTCATTTGATGGCTAGATTCCTCTATGTGTTTTATGACCCCTTTGATATTTTGGCTAGTAGTTGAGACCAATTTGTTTATGGAAAGGCAAGGCATGAAAGTGAAAGTGAATGAAAAAAAAAGAAAAAGAAAAAGAAACAAGAAAGGAAAGTGGAATTCCTTGGGACTAGACAGGACACTGTTGCCTCAGGAAGCAGGGTGACTTATTCGAAATTCCTTGGAAGAAAACTCAAAACAAAAAAAAACTCCTGCATTAATGTCTCAAAGTCTTCACGGATATATGTAAAAAGTGAAGCTACCAAGTATTTTAGTGTCTGGTGTATGCTCCACCATATCATTCAGAGAACAGTAGTGGAGTAGAAATAGAGTTTGTTGTTGAGAAAGAAAAAAAAGCTTTTGCCTTAATACCTGAAAAGAAAGTATGGTAAAAAATACTCAAAGTCTAAGTCTTTGGTTCCATCAATGCTATGAGTAGTTTACCTGAAGGTGAGTAGTGTTCAAAAAATATGAGGAGATCCCTTAATCTTGATGCATGCTTGTTACTTGAATTGATGTGGGGTGATAAAATTCAAGTGTGAGGGGGGGCAATCTTTGGCTCCTTGATCTTGAGTTGAGCACTTTTAGAGCTTGTGTGCACTATCTTACTTATGCCATGATCAAAATTTGCATCATTCTTTTTGACTTATTGAATTTTGGGTGTACATTCACTGCAAATACCCACGAGACTAAACTCGTTCACTAGGGGTAACCTAGGGGTTTAAAGGCTTGTTGCACAAGCTAAGTGCAACCGTGATTCCTACAAAAGTGAGTTAGGATTTTCTGCATTCTAGATTAGTTTTTGTTTTTGTTTACTTGAGGACAAGTAACGGTTAAGTGTGGGGGAATCTGATGAGCACATTTATGTGCTAAATCTTAGGGCCATAGAGCATGCATTTTTATACTTGGAATGGAGCTACTCGAGGTTTTTATTTGTGTTTTCAGGTTTTAGGTGGATTCTTATGAAAATGGAGCAAATGATGCTAATGATCCTTTTTAAGCTATTTAGTGGTGTTTGGCAGTAGTCGGAAGAGTCCAGGAGTCGAGAAAATCAAGTTTGGGTTGAGCACTAAAAGAATCACACCAATTAGCTAAATTTGAACGTGATTATAGTGGATCCTTAGCATAATTTTTAGGTGTTAATAATATGGATGTGTAGCCCATCGAGGCAGCTTCGCAACGGTTCAAACGGCACTTGATTTCGAGTTGAAACGAAGAAGTTACGGTCGTTTCCGTAACAACGCGCGAAAATGGCATGTAAGGGTTTATTTATAATTATCAAAAATTAGCCGGGTACAAAGTAAAGTAGAAGTTCGGATTCGAGGGGCTTTAGCATAATTATTAAAAGTTATCTTTTCTGTTAGCCGAAAGATTCCATTTGGAAAGCTCTGGAGCAGTCCAACTTTAACTTGAGATATCTTGGGCTCCTGAACTCCAAATTGGACGAAATTTGGGTCTATTTTGGGTCATTTTTCGCAAGAAATACAAAAATGAGGCCTATATAAACATCTCATGCTCCACGTTTTCTTAAGGACAAAATGTGTATTGTACTATTTGTTGAGTGGAAGCCTAGTCATCACTTTCCCTCTCCTCCAACTTTTCAAGGGCACTTTTGGAATTTTACTATAGATAGATTTTTTTTGAAAAAGATGCTCTTATCCATGGAAGGTTGAAAAGTCAAAGATGCCTTGATCTCATTGCTTGGAGAAAACTCCTACAAGGAAAAGGAAGCACAAGATTAGAATTAGAAGGTTATTTTTAAAAAAATAGAAGGTTTATGTAGCTAGGATTCTTCTCTCTCTTAGTTTCTATTTTTCTCTTTTTTGTTGGGATTCAAGTAATGTAAAGGAGGAGAATATTCTCTTCTCTTAGGGAATATTTCTCCTACCTCTTCTCTCTTCTCCCTTCTCCTCTCGTTCCCCCTATAAATACCCCTTGCCCTTTGTGTTGTAATAAGTTAGTTTTTAGTTCAGTTTTTTAGTTCAATTCCTTAGTAAAATTTCTTCTTTTCTTCTTCTAGTTTTTGGCTTTCTAACTTCTAGTTTGATTTTATGCTTTCAATTCCATGGTTGTAATGCTTTTGATTCATGCTTTAATTTTATGTCTTCAATATGGTTGTAGTAATTCTAGTTTAATTTAAAGCTTTCTAGTCTAGGCTTCTAATTCTAGTGAGAGAATTTAGAAGACTTGGAAGAGGAAGCCATGGTAGGATTATTCAAGTGTTCAAGCTTCATCAAATTACATTCATGCAAGGATTGATTAGTTCATGCAATTCAACTTTGGTAGAAGGGAGTATCAATTTCTTATTTTTATTTTTATGTTCTTCTTCTTCTTAACCTCTTAGTTCTTCTAGTTTCTAATTTCTTCTTCTTATTCTCAACCTCTTTCTTCTTCTATTAGTTTATGTTTTTAGTATTCTCATCTCCATTAATCCCTCTACTCTATTAGGAATTTTAATTCTCCATTATTTTTAGTTTATTCTCATTCTCTATCTCCCTAGTTCAATCATGCTTTTAGGATTCTTATTTTTTTTATTCACTATTATCATCATGTTAGGATCTTAATTTAATTAATTTTATTTTAATTTCAGATTTGGTAGCGCTATTTCAAGTGTGAGAAGCAAGCAATTTCAGTCCAATTCAAGCACCTTTGGGTTTATCTCTCTAATCTCTTATCTTTACTTTTTCCTTGTGTTTTTTTTTTATGTGGTTGTGGTTTGTGGTTGCGGTTTATTCCTTCCAATCCACGTTAGTATTGATAGGTTAGATGTTTATGTGTTAGGACGCCAATTCAATTAACTAGATGCAAAATTTTGCTAGATGCTTATGAGTTAGGTTGCGTTAATTTAATTAGTTCAATCCAATACTTTAATTTGGTTCACTTTGCATTGCTTTTAAGTTAGTAAGATAGAATGGCGTACATCTTCCTGAGTTCGACCCGTAGCTACGACTGATCCGTACGCTTGCGGTTATTATTTCTTGCAAACAGTAAACCTAGGTTCTAATGACCTTAAGGAGACCTAGACATCCCTTCCATGACCCTGAGTATTGGGTGTACCCCAAGCTTTAAGCTGGAGGAAAAGCCCATTGAAATCTTGGAAAAAATTTTCGACAGACGCACGACCGGATCCACCAATCGTGGTACCGTCTGTCAGTCCGCCGAGTGCAATCCTTGTGAGTTGACCTGAACGGATGAAGGAGCGGATTCAATCTGCTGCCTCCGCCCGTGGGTTAGTTCGCTCTTGGGTATGTCTCAAGGATCGAACGGATGCAGGGGCGGATTAAGATGGCGCATCTGCCCGTGGATCCTCTTGCTCTCTGGTGTGTCTTAGAAATCGAACGGATGCACAAACGAATCCAAGTAAGATGTTTCATCTGTGGATCCGCTCCTTGTGGTCTGACCATTTGGCCTGAACGGAGTCAAGGGCAGACTCACCCTGTTGCATTCGCCCATGAGTCAGCTTGTGCTGTCTTGGTTGAAATTTGATTTTAACCTTGGGGGCCTATCATGGGACCCCTCTATACATTTTTTAATGATTGCTTTTGTATTCTTAGGTTACCCAACTCGATGGATAGCTGGTGTACCGGTGAGATTCATGTCAACCACGTCGGGTGACACCTGATTTTGATGAGTGGATTTTGGGTGGCTTTGTTGGGCTTGAATATAAATATTAAGCAATCTTAAGCATGCTATTATATAAATATAAGCATTGTGCGCATTGCATTATTTATCTCAAATGTGAACTATTATGAATGTGATATTATTCTCATCATTGCATCGGGTGACGGTACCGGGTGTGCCGGTACCAGAACCCCAATTTATTTAATAATGAAAACTATTATATGCCATCTTGATCTGTATGTACCGTACCGTGCTAGTACCCGGGTACTAGATGGAATGGGACGTTGATGCACCAGGAATACCGCTCAGGACGATAGGACTTGCATATAGTATTTCTGTGGCTAGGATGCTTGCTCCCTTATGCTACGATCCTTGTCAACAGGGGTTTATGTGTTAGATAGTCTGAACACCTGTTGCCTGTGGAGGTGAGAGAGGCCAGGTCAGGGGTAGTGATGGCTATCGGGGTTTGCCACTAGGGGACCGAATGGTTTCTACTGATGTAGGCTCCCATGTGATAATTGAGGTTTCACTGGGGCGATAGGTTAAGTGACCCTCAGTGTCTCCCGAGTTATCACAGTAGCATGCACTTGACTTGTAGAATTATGTGCTAGGTGAAAAATGAATCTAACATTAGCATGCATCATTCTGCTTAGAATTGTTTGTGTATGTATGTGCATTCCCCCTTGTTCCCTCACTAGCTAGTGTAGCTAACCCCGTTGCGCAATCCCTTTTTAGTTGATATACAGGTTGTCTCTTGATAAGCACCGTTGGATGCGAATCAAGCGAAGCCGATGGCTGTGACTTGGATGTCGGTGTACACCCAAGAATGGTGCCCTAGTGGTGATTATTTATTATTTAATTTCTGTATTCATTCCACAATCATGTATAAACTGTATGGTCAATTATAGGGAGATAAATAAATGATTACAAATATTGAAATTGTACTTTGTGTTATCATTAGAGAACCGATGTTCTATAATTTCACATGATTTAATTAAATTTCGCTTCTGCTAACTCTGTGATTGGAACGGTTTATTTCATTTAGTACGTTCCTTGCTATCATCACTATTGGTGACAGAGTGGACTGTGGCTTGGGACACTATATCTGTGATCCTGATAGATATTGGAATGGCGTGTGCTGTCCTAGTCATCCCCTATTAATGTAAAATATCTTCATCGATCAGGGGGCGTGACAGAGTAGTATCAGAGCAATGATGTTCTACACCGACCACAGTCTGGCGTAACCTCTTGATTTACTCTCCCCAAATTAGGTTCTAAATTAAAAATCTCAAGAACATAAATGATTGTGTGCAGACATAGGAGAAGACTAATTATGGTGAAATAAGAACCTAGAAGATAATAGGTAGACATGGAACTTAGGACTTGAAACATAGGCTGTTAAGTTTCAAGTGTGTAATTGTTTGGTTGAGTTTTGAGTAGGTAATAGATGGACAATCATATATGATAATCCACAATAAACAATGATAAAATAAACATAAATAACCTATAGAAGTCCAAAGATGATCCACAAGAGGAAATTAAGTAAACATATAAATATATATATATATATATATATATATATACTAATTACAATTTCCAATTGTTCCAAACCCTTCTTGAAGGCAGTCATGTCCTTCACAACTAAACATTCATGATTCCATCCATTTCAAACTAAAACATGTAATTCTGTCCTGCCCAATCAAAAGGATATAAATCTAACCACTATTGTTTCAAATTCCTACTTGGGAGTGATTGTAATTTGCCCAATTCAAAACACAAAATTTCCAAACCAGCTGATCCAGCTCGAAACATCTGATTTTGTCCACCCAAACCAAAAGATTTAAACTTCACCATTCTGAATGTTCTTGAAACTAACTAATCAAAAGAGATAGAAAAAAAAAAAAGAAAAAAAAAAAAGGGAAAACTAAAAGGAAATAGTTCCAAATATCCATCCCTAGACAAGAAAATAAAGAACTGATCAGAACAACTTCAAATTGCTTGGAGAGAAAACTGGGCTAATCATCTGAACCATCGCCACCACTGCGACTAAGGAAGTTGTTGATGTCATCCACACCTCTCTCTATGCCCTCGAGACGCCGAGCCTGGTTGGAGAATTGCTTCTTAACCTCATCGAAGGCCTCCAACATCCTCAAGTTCAGTCGCCTGATAGCCATCAGAATGTCACTACCACCTCCCCCTGGTGCACCAGAAGTCCTTGCAGCAAATGGCCCGGAGCCCATGAACTCAATGTCATCATCACTATCATCATCAACATCTCTGGGTCCTCTACCCTCCCCATATCTGACTGGCTCCCCAGCACTATCATAATCACAGTACAAACCCATCTTCTACAATACATTAAATCCAACGGGCCCCTCAGTACTTGTTTCCTTGGGCTCATGGTTAAGATCAATCCCAAAGTACAGAAAGACTCTGGTGAGCAGTCTACCATATGGCAAGGTATTGTTGCGGGCAGGATTCAACACCGCACAGGCCATGTGTTGGATAACCACATGAGGCAGACAGATGTACTGGCCAGTGTACAGAGAATAAGCTAAAACTGCAGACATCAGAGGAGGTTGAGTGTTGTGTGCCTTAGAAGGAGCCAGATTGGTCCTGGCTATGAAGGTAGGAACCCGTTGTGAAGGAGGAAAATGGGAGAGATCATCATTCTCATCAGACTTGTTGTTGGTAAGAGTCTTGAACAGATTCTGACTTTCTGCTGGAGACAGACACTTGTTAGGATCGCTGCCTGGAGGATAATAGACCCTGTCACCCTATGCAAAAATGTCCAGAAGAATCCCCAACTGCACTTCATTGAAGGCAATGGTGACTCCCTTTACATAGGAAGTCAGTCGGAGGCCATCATCATCCTCCTTAACCAGTACAAATTTGTGTAAAATTCCCTGACCAGTGTGGGATAATAGAGTTTTGGCTGATTCAGCATGCTGTTCCATTTCAACCTGTCAAATCTAGCACCCACCTTGTATGCCAGGAGCTCCTCCACCACTACATCCTTCTCTACTAGAAACTTCCTGTTGAAGAGATGTTCATGGAATATCCCCTCGGCCTTTTCCGAAGTAAACCTCCTCACATTATAGGCTGTGAGAATAGCTGGTATTATGGCAAGGTCCCTCTTCCTTTTGGGAGCCCCTACACACAAGACACCACCAAAGAAGACAACAAATGTAAGTCAAAATGGAATAATGAGATATGAGTGACAGATAAGATTATAGAAGTGAAATATCTACATGATATGGGGACTGTAGTATGAAAAGAGTACACAATGAGAAAATGGAATATGGATACCATTGGAAATATGCATGAAGTGAAGGATAAGAGACAAGATAAATACATATATAAAATCCATATGAGATCCTTAGTGTGTGGATGTGAAAGGGTGAGATCAATGTGAATGATATGTGTTTTGACTATATTTCACCCTAATCTATGCCAAATAAAGAAATTGAGTGAAAGACCCCAACAAGAGACAAGAATTGTTAGTTGAAGAAAAAGGGGGATAATTTCCAAGGATTGTATCAATCACCCTATGAATAAGAAATGTACTTGAGGATATATCAAGGAAATGATTTTCTATGAAATTTAGGGCATACAATGAATTAGACATGCTTTTGAAGAATTTCCCAAAGTATTGAGGATTTAAAGATTCTACCCAACCAAAATGTAGAAATAATCCAAGTGAATCAACTAAGTATGGCAAACAATCTTTAAAATGCTTGTAAAGACTTTTAAAATTAAGGAAAGATGAAACAATCAAGCAAGGATTCAACAACTTAGTGCCATTGATCGACTAGGGCTTGATTCAAACCCAAAAACCCTAGTCTCAATCGATTTTGGCATGATCTTGGTGTATATGGCCATGAAAATACAAACAACATCAAGACAAAGTCATAAACCTATGATGTTCTTCCCAAACCCAAGAACAAGGGGAAGGAAGATGAAGAGACACCATCCCAAACCCTACAAGTGGGAAGGAAAAGAAAATGGAAGGGAGAAACAGGGAGAAAATCTTACCTTGAGGATGTGAGAGATCGATCCTAGTGCTTGAAGTTCCCAAAGATCACCCAAATGGGGCAAGAAAGCTTGAACGAAAACCCCTTGGAGTAGTTTTCTCTCCTACGGTTATGTCCCCCTCTTTGGAGCCAAAAGTGAGTTTAAAAACTCGAGGCTCTGTTTTGTCAAAATTCTGGGAACGGACAAACGAATGGATCCACTTATCATGACTCCGCTTGTAAATCCGCCCTGTACAAAATTGTAAAATTTAGTTCCTAAAAACTGCGTGGATCAATGAACGGATCCACTTCCATGAGTCCGTCCGAAGATTTGATTTCCTCGGTATTTTTACAAATTGAGTCTTCTGAGAATGGACAAACGAACGGATTCATGTTCCACATCCGCCTATTACTCCGCTCTGCCTATCTTGCGGAGGAGCCACGAATAGACTCAAGCACTGATTCCGACCGTGAGTCTGCCCGATTTCTTTTAGGATTTTGAACCCGGATTTTTGAGACCTTTTGACCCCACCTAAATGTAATAATTATATGCCTATACCCTAGACTGGGCACCCTTGTTACTTGGCCCATGAATAGTTATTGCTTGCCTTGAATGTAAACTATGGTGTCTACATTGTTGGGCCTACATTAGCTGGGCCAGCCAATAAGAATGGCAAGCATTAGGATATGTTGTGGCTCCCCTCCTATGTGAGAGGAGGAGAGTTACCTTGAGAATGAAAACTCATAACCTCTGTGAATTTAAAGAACCCAAAACCTATGGATAGGAAGCCTAAACCTATACGGGTAGAGACCCTTAAATGGGTGCATAGGATCTAAACTCGCAGCCAGACATGAAGAAAGGAAGTCATAGGCCAATTTTGAATGGCTTAGTTTGAGTGATCAATAAAGACCACGTGTGAGTGGAGGCCACCCATGACACCTCATAGGCTAGTGACAACTCTAGTGGAGTTTTGCTTGGCTCATCCAAATTTTACTTGGATTCCCAGATGGAGCCAAAAGTTGCGTTAGACCTTCCAAGAAAAACCTAGTATACTATACCTAAGATTAGCCTACCCTTGTGGATTTACCTAAATTACAGATAAATCCTTAGGGATATGAATGTAATTATTGAACTTATACTTGTGTATATGTGTGAATTTAAAATAAAGCAATATATATCCCTTAAACTTTAGGGTGTGTGGCTAGGCTAATTTTTCTACCACTACCAACGTGACCTTGCCTTGACCTTGCTGTGTAACTAGTTTAAGCCTGACCTTGGTCAACCAAATCCTAAGTTAATAGGTAATGAATTTAATAATGATCGGGTAGGTTAAATTATTGAGACCTACTTAAAAGAAATAACTGGACCAAAATAAATAGAAGATTGTTTGGCTCTTGAAAGAGGACCAATATGGACTTTCCCCTGTGGGATGACTGTGTAGTAGTTCTATAAGGTTGTGAAGACTGAAACTGAAGGATGTAACAAGACCTTCTCCAACAATAGATATGAATGGGGTAATAGGTCACCAAATGCGTTCCCTCTGTACTGGGAGTGAACAATAGGAGATTCCATCAATATTCTAAATCATTCTAAAGTTGGGATAGGTAATGAGATGACCCGAAGTGAAAGCATACAGAATGTGAACCCTATGTTGGGAACTAGACAAGTTAAGTCCTGTAACCCAAGAGTAACCAAAGTGGTAATGACCAGAGTGGTATTACTTGATCTGGAAGGTCTAGGGAACCTTCTGATCCTTGTGGCTTAGTTTAGTGTGTGAGACCTTATGCTACCCACTGGAATATTGTAACCATCGGCTCTTAACCCAATGGAGCCTAGGGTTATTGTGAACCACACCCCCTGTGGTAATGTGACCCTATAAAGAAAAGAAATTGTAAAACCTGACTTGCCGTGCCATGTAGGTACTGTCCCACCTAGATTGAACCCTTGACTTAGTTCATGCAGTGGGTGACTAGAGTTGTTATTTAACAGCCCTCACCCATTGAGACCTTAGGTGCCTCAAATTTTGGGGACGAAATTTTTAATAAGGTTGGGGGGATGTTACACCCGCACCTGAAATATACCCTAATGCCCCGGGGCAAATTAGGCCTTACCAAAGGGTAATGCCACGGTGGCTATGGTCAACATTTATGACCTTGAACTTAAAATATTATTATATGTGTCCCCTCGAAGCCTTGAGAGTACGGGTCAAAGCCCCACAACTTTCCTTGAAGTTTGGACCCTGACAGCAGCATCGGAGTCACGAACAGACTCACTCGAACAGATACCGCTCGTATATTCGCCAGTGCTGTTACCTGCCCTTTAGGTTTATTTTCCTGTGGGACCCACATCCCCGTGTCCCGAACACCATGATTAGATCCCCAGACCAGATGAACCCTCACCCTTATCATTAATTAGTTAAATGGACCATGAAAGTGGGCCCACAAGACTAAATTTAAAGTAAATAATGAGTTTTATTATTTTAACCTAAACCAAACAGACCTTAGAGGACAAATCGGTCCTATGGAGTTAGGGTGCACCCCAAACATACCCTAACTAACTAAATGGACCTAATGGGTTAAGACATGGACCAAACTAGACCTAAGGCCCAAACTAAAACCCATTTAAAGCCTAAGGGGTTAATTATGTTCTAAGGACACCTAAACAAACAAGACCTAAGGCCCTTCTAACCCTTAAAAGACAATCCTAAACTCCTATTCCCTTATCTCTCCCCCTCCCAAGCAAACCGTGGAGGAGAAGAGACAAGGAAAGGAGGAGAAGAAGGAGGTAAGAAGAAGAAGTGGAAGTAGGAGAGGAATAGGAGGGGAAGGGAAGAGGATGGAAGCCATGCCAAGATGCCTGGCTGCCCCACATCTCCTTCTCTTGCTGTCCGAACAAGGGGAGAAGGAGAGGAGAAGAAGAAGAGATGGAAAGGAAGGGAGGAAGGAAAAGGAGGTGGGTCTTCAAGGCTGGCTAGGGCTGGAATTGGAGCTCCTCTCATCAAGGTAAGACCTAAAACTTGGTACTTCTCTATTCCAATTTCCATTTTAATAGATTCCTTGAGCTTGAGCTAACCTAGGGTTCCATTTGGGACTCAAGGTGAAGCTTAGCACTTATTGGAGCTCAAATGGTGATGATTGAACCTCAGTTGAGGCTTGTATGTGCCGCATTTGCAGCCATGGTTGCTGAACCCCTGGTATTGGACCTTGAAACCCTACCCTTAGACCAAATTGAGACCAAATCATTGTGTGATCTTGTATTCATGAAGTAAACCTAGGTTCTAATGACCTTAAGGAGACCTAGACACCCCTTCCATAACCCTGAGTAGTGGGTGTACCCCAAGCTTCAAGCTGGAGGAAAAGCCCTTTGAAATGTCGAAAAAGATTTTCGACGGACGCACGACCGGATCCACCAATCGTAGTCTCGTCCATCAATCCGCTCAGTGTAATCCCTGTGACTTGACCTGAATGGATGAAGGAGCGGATTCAACCTATTGCCTCTGCTTATGGGTCAGTTTGCTCTCAGGTATGTCTCAGGGATCGAACGGATGCAAGGGCGGATTAAGATGGCGCATCCACCCATGGATCCGCTCGCTCTCGGATGTGTCTCAGAAATTGAACGGATGCACGAACGGATCTTAGTAAGATGTTCCATCTATGGATTCGCTCCTCGTGTTCTGACCATTTGGCCTAAACGGAGTCAGGGGCGGACTCACCCTGTTGTATCCGCCCATGAGTCCGCTTGTGCTGTCTTGATTGAAATTTGATTTTAACCTTGGGGGCCTATCATGGGACCCCTCTATACATCTTTTAATGATTGCTTTTGTATTCTTAGGCTACCCAACTCGATGGATAGCTAGCGCACCGGTGAGAATCATGTCAACCACACTAGGTGACTCTCGTTTTCGATGAGTGGATTTTGGGTGACTTTGTTGGGCTTGAATATAAATATTAAACAATCTTAAGCATGCTATTATATAAATATAAGCATTGTGTGCATTGCATTATTTATCTCAAATGTGAACTATTATGAATGTGATATTATTCTCACCATTGTATCGGGTGACGGTGCCGGGTATGCCGATACTAAAACCCCAATTTATTTAATTATGAAAACTGTTATATGCCATCCTGATCTGTATCTACCATGCCATGCTGGTACTCGGGTACTATATGGAATGGGATGTTGATGCACCCGGAATACCTCTTGGGACGCTAGGACTTGCATATAGTATATCTGTGGCTAGGATGCTTGCTCCCTTATGCTACGACCCTTGCCAACAGGGGTTTATGTGTTAGATAGTCTGAGCACCTGTTGCCTGTGGAGGTGGGAGAGGCTAGGTCAGGGGTAGTGATGGCTATCGGGGTCTGCCACAGGGTGATCGGATGATTTCTACCGGCGTAGGCTCCCGTGTTATAATTGAGGTTTCATTGGGGTGATAGGTTAAGTGACCCTTAGTGTCTCCCGAGTTCTCACAGTAGCATACACTTGACTTGTAGAATTATGTGTTAGGTGGAAAATGAATCTAACATTAGCATGCATCATTCTGCTTGGAATTATTTGTGTGTATGTATGTGCATTCTCCTTTGCTCCCTCACTAGCTGGTGTAGCTAACCCTATTGTACAACCCCTTTTTATTTGATATGCAGGTTGTCTCTTGATAAGCACCATTGGATGCGAATCAAGCGGAGCCGGTGGCTATGACTTGGATGTCGGTGTACACCCAAGAATTGTGCCCTAGTTGCAATTATTTATTATTTAATTTCTGTATTCATTCCATAATCATGTATAAATTGTATGTCTAATTATAGGGAGAGAAATGAATGGTTACAAATATTGAAATTGTACTATGTGTTATCATTAGAGAACCGATGCTCTATAATTTCTCATGATTTAATTAAATTCCGCTTCTGCTAACTCTGTGATTGGAACGATTTATTCCATTTGGTACGTTCCTTGCTGTTATCATGATTGATGACAGAATGGACTGTGGCTCGGGTCACTGTATCTATGACCCTGGTAGGTATTGGGATGACATGTGTTGTCCCAGTCACCCCCTATTAATGTAAAATATCTTCATCGGTCAGAGGGCATGACAAAAGTAAAAATAAAAACTCAAGGGCAATTCCTAAATCAAGTTTTTTTTAAAAAAAACTTTAAATCTGCTCACCTCGTTTTGTTTTTTTTTTTTTCTTTTTGAGTTTGTGGCTGACTAGGAATGGCGACAGCAACTGCGGGCCAAGGCCTACTACTGTTGTAACCATGTATGCAGCCTTGCCGCACACAGCTACAGCAGCCGCAAGCCATGACCTGCTGCTGCCACGATTGTGCATGCATAGGGGAGAGAGTGAGAAGAGGAGTCATGGAATTATTTCCTATCATATAATCAATAATGACTTTTTATTTAAAAAACAATATACCATCATGATTCCAAGACCCACCCTCTCACCGTGACATCATCCAACTTGTAAACTCCTTTTTTTTCTTTTTGTTGCTGTAGTTGCTGGCCTGCTGCTCTTTGCCTAAGCCGTGGGCTGTTGCAGCCGTGGGCGTGCGCCATGGGCCGCGTGGCATGGGGAAGAAAGAAAGAGAGAGAGGGGGGAAGAGGGAGGAATAGGGGAGGGGCATGAGTTGCGTGCCATGGGCAGCGCGCTCATGCTCCTTCCAAATTGGAAACCCTAATTCATTCCAAAAAACATCAAATCTCTCCCCCATATGGGCGAACCATAATCCAATAGCTCTGATATCATTGTTAGATCACATAAACCAAGATCCAAATAGTTCGGATTTGGATCATACTTGAATATGTACGGAAAGGCAGCAGAAGAAAGATCAAGAACCAAGCTTATGATTACGAGTACACAAATGAATCTCCACGATCAAGATAGGTTTCTCCTCAGAGAAATCCACCCCACAAATCCCTGGGAAGAGATGGAATTCCAAAGAGAACACAAAACATAGGAGAGAGGGAGAATTTGGTTTCTCAAATTATTTTGGTCTTAGGGTTACAAGCTTTCTATTTAAAGCCAAAACCCTAAGACCCCTGCCCCTATTTAGACTCCCATTGGGAATCGATCTAAGAGGGGGGAAGAGACCCAGTGGCTGGTTCTCTCCACGCGCTACGGGTCAGGTCAGATCTGGCCTGCCCCTTGTGGGCGGCTTGGACCGAGCCTAGCCCGTGTTCTATTTACAAGGATAATAATTAAATTTGGGTATGATAGAAAAAATCTAAAAAAATTAAAGGGAAATGTTCTCTGCACTGGGGGTGTAGGCTGCGTCTAGACACGTGAGGGGTGGGCGAAATGACCATCTTGCCCCCTAAATGGTTGAAATGATCGCCCCGCCCAGCCCCATATGTCTGGGTGAAGCATGTGCCCCTGTGCGTTGCAATGTAGGGAATATTACCCCAAAAAATAATTAAAATTACCATATCATCCTTCCATGTCATACAAATAAGTTTGTAACTTATGATTAACCCAACAACGAATCCCTCACCCTAGAGCTGCAATGAGTCCCCTTAACTAGGCCCAGGCCCGGCCCGGCCCTGAGTCAAGGCCAGAAAAATTCAATCCTAACCCACACTCAGGATAGGGCAGGGCTGACCCTGATCAGAATTTACCATGGAGAGGGGGGAAGGGAGATGCAAGGGCTACGCTAGGCTAGGCTGGGTAGAAGAAGAAGGAAGAGGAAGAAAAGAAAGAAAGAAAGAAGAAGAAGCCAGGGTTGGGTCTGCTTAGGCCAAAGGCCTCAACTCTGGGCCGGTTCGATCATGATTCAGGGTCAGAAATATCCAATTCTAACTAGCCCTCAGGACCGGGATAATTCAACCCAGGTCCTATTCAGGTTTAGGGTGCGTTCGGGCCGTCAAAGTCAAACTTGCATCTCTAACCCAACAACCCCCACCCCCAAAAAAAAAAAAAAAAAAGGAAAAGAAAAAGAAAGAAAAACACTTTCTACCATCTAAACGGAATCATAACTACGTAACCTTTTAGGTTTTCTTGCACCCCTAACCCAGACACCCCCTCCCCCCCCCCCCCCCCACCCCCCACACCCCACAAAGAAAAAAATCTATGCTATATAGAGTCTTAAGTGGACCCTAATCTTTTGTACATAGCGTGTTAATCACTACCGAGATGCAGCTGTCCGGCTAGGCTTGATTCTTTGAAATGCACATCAAGGGGATAACCATGCATGTCAGAAGGATGTTTTCATAAATTATATGATTCAAATAGTTACCACAAAAATAAAATTAAAAAAAACCCTTAGATGTCATTGAAGACTCTTTATTCTTTTCTTCAATTAGATATTAATGTGACTGAATCATAACTACGTAACCTTTTAGGTTTGCTTGCCCTTATCCTTGATTTTGATATGCATAGGTTACTAATAGAATACCCAAAAAAAAAAAAAAAAAACTTTTCACATCTTCAAATCACTATTGATGGAATGCACATCGAAGGATAATCATGCATGTCATATTCAGAAAAAGCATCACAAAGATGTTTTCATAAATTTCATTGGAATGACTTCATGTGCGAGGAAGAGAACCTATTACGCCGCCACATCTGACCCCTGGGTTGGACAGGGGAAAGGTCTGTATAGCATGTTTGATCACATACAACAGAGGTGAGCGTTTAATGATGTATCTCACTATTATAGATAGGGTCACATCTTGATGAATGAAGAGATGATTGCTCCGATTTCATATTCCGTATAAGTTTAAAAGTAAATACCACATTTTTTATGTCATTGAATAGTCTTTAATCCAAGGGATCTTGGTATTACAACTCCAAATACTCTTAGGGCACCTTTGTGATAGCGAAATAGAACAAAAAAAAGAGAAAGGGAAAAAGAATGTTGCCTGGTCATGTGGTCCTTGCATCAGTGTCAATAGGAGTCCATGTAAAGGCATCGATTAGAGGGATTTTTTATTTTGTAGGAGGTGGAACGGTCATTTCAAGGGGGCGGTATTTGATCGCAAGCTACATGCGACTAGACAACGTTCTTTCACCCAAAAAATAAATAAATAAATAAATTTTGTTTCACGTTACCTCCATCAAACCTTCTATCACAGTTCTACGAATGGGGATCCAATCGGCCGTCTTGATTCCAGGTGATCCATATTGGCATTTTTTAGGATTTTTTTGCCGATTCTTTTTTATTCAAGCCAATTATTCTGGATACAGATGGGAGTAACCAATTACAAAGCCGATTTCAATTACTTGTGTTGTGCCCTCCATAAAAAAAGTTTTAAAATTTTTCCATCTTATTTTATGACACTTCAATGTACTAGACACAAGTAAAATAAAATAAAATAAAAAGAGAATGGAAGGAAAAGGGAAATTAATTTTGAAAAGAAAAATGAAAGTGTTGTAATCATGATTATATATAATTAAAACTCTTATCATATTTGGTAAATATGTTTTTCAGATGTGATAAACCAAAAATACATGGGTCAATCCCGGGATGCCGCGTGTCCTAGCACGAAGAAGAAGCCAGCCTAGGCCGAGCTACGTCAAAACCCATTTGGTAATCCAGGAGAAACAGACCCAAAAAGTCATCCAGGGACTAAGTCTTCCACACGAGCCAACGAGGTCCAACTACGACGTCACCACCAAGGTCCACGTCATCTTATCACTAGAAGGTCGAAACATGGGCATGTACCAGAGGGATGTTAACCCAAAGAGATATAATTCTAGTCGAACTCAAACATCAAGGGTCGTTGCCCAACACGTGAAGAACGCGCTTATCTAATAGGGAATCTCATCCCTACTAAGACTCTACGTCTCACAAGGAAGCACTTTCAAATACGACTCTACTATGTGATGACCTACTCTGCGTAGAACACTCATCACCAACCCGGACTCTCCACACCACCACACTCAACTATAAATACTGAGGTACTCAACCCCATTAGCCATCTTGGATTCCAGTAATTCATCTGTTGCTAAGAGAAATCTAACTTAGGCATCAGAGAGTCTTAGGCCAGAACCACACCGGTTCTCCTTTGTCACTGAAGTCCTTCTGTAGATTGCTGCACCCAAAGGACCCATTAGCGATTTTCTGATGCAATAGATTGGCTCTGTCAGTGGGAATGATGCTCACCAACATTTCTACTAGCTCGCTTCCTCAATTACTCAATGACACCACATAAGAAGGTTGTTCCTTCTACCATTGCTTAGAGGGAGAGGAACGAGACACCACCACTGGAGAGCTCTCGTCAGAGAGCCGATCATCAAGGACTTCAAGAGACGGAGAACCCGGAGAACGATCACGTTGACGCAAGGGAGATAAACTTCAATGAAGGGATACCCATGGAAACGGTAGCTGACCCAAATGTGCCAGCAACAGTGGGCCAGATTAATAACTTGCAGAGATAGATTCTCCAGGACCAAAGCCTCTTTCGGGATTATCTGAGACAACGGGCAACTTCCTGCACGGGGGTGGTGCCATTGCCAAGGACTGAACCAATCCCTCGGCAGGAGCAAAACCGTAGGAGGCCACCCCCTGAAGCTAAAAGAGCGGAGAGAGCTGCGAGTCACGCAGGTTCAGCCCATCTGCAGGGAGATCCTTCACATCATCCTGTGAGAACTGCGGATCTGCCTATCCGATTGGAACATGGGCCATCCCGGATACGTAGATCGGTGGAACTTATTTAGAATGGTTCGGTCAGTATTCCAGGGCCGATTAGGAGAAAATCGTCACCAAGGCCAAGTTGAACGCATCATGAAGAGAGTCCCCCACGTTCACATCAGGGCTCAACGTGTCGTGACGTCTCACGATCACTTCAAAGCCCACCATGGGAAGAAACAACAAGGAGGGATCGAGAGCAGGTTCGTAGTGAGCGTGCGACCAGGCGTGATGGACGGTCACGTGATATGGAGTTAGATAAAAAATTCTGAGAGCTAGATGAGAAGTTGGAGGGATTGAAGAACCAGACAAAGGGAGAAACACACTCTGTACTAGGCTAACACCCATTCTCGGCAGAAATCATGAGTGCACCTCTCCCCTCCTATTTCAGGCTACCTACTTTCGAACTTTACAACGGCACCATAGACCCCACATCAACTACTTTAACGGGATGATGACCTTATATGAGGGATTAGATGTTGTCTCTTGCTGAGCATTACCGACATCCCTCAAGGGTGCAGCCACTTCATGGTTTTTAAGCTTTAAGCCTCGATCTATAAACACCTTCATAGAACTCTGTGAGCAGTTTGCTGCCTGCTTCCAAAGCAATGTAAAGCAGAAGAAAATAATGGTCAACCTATTGAACGTGATACAGAATCCAGGGGAGTCCCTTAGGGTTACGAAAGAATCCCTAGAGGTCATAGATCTAGACGACCAGACTCAGCATGCAACCCTGGCTGGGGGCATCAGGGACCTGGACCTCATCAAGGACCTAGCACAACACGAGACCAGGGTGATGAAAGAACTATTGGAGTGGTACAATGAGTTCACCAACATGGCCGAAGTATTACAAACCCGAAAGAATGTGATCAAAGCCTCAGGAGACTAAGAGATCGGCACCGGATGATCACGAAGAAAGCAACCGACCTAAAACTGATCACCGACAGGAGAAAGGTGATTGTCGACCAAAAAAAAACTGAGCGTCACCCAGAGAAGATCGATCAAGCAAAAAGTCCTTACGACACTCCCTTGAACACTACAAGGTCTTAGATCCTCACACAGATTCAAGAAGCGAAGGAATTTTACCCTTGATAGATAGGCTGCAATCAAAGAAGAGGTCGAGATGCTTTCGGGGTTCATCAAGGAGGAGAAATTCCCCACTTGGCTCGTGAACTTCGTGATGGTCCCTAAACCAAACAAAAAGTGGAGGATGTGCGTAGATTATACCGATCAGAACAAGGCGTGCCCAAAGTTGAATACCCCCTATCAAGGATCGATTTGCTAATCGATGCGACCGCAGGTCATGAGATGCTAAGCTTCATGGACGCGTACTTGGGCTACAACCAGATCCTCACGAATGAGGAGGATGAGACCCACACTACATTTATGATAAATCAGGAGAACTATTGTTACCACCTCATGCCGTTCGGGCTAAAGAACACAGGAGTGACCTACCAGAGGATGGTCAACAACATGTTTGAGGCATAGATTGGGTAAAATATGGAGGTGTACATGGACGATGTGCTCGTTAAAAGCGTCAAGGCCAAACAACATTTAGCTGATCTCGAGGAAGTGTTTAAGGTATTGAGGAAGAACCAGATAAGGTTGAACCCGACAAAGTGAGCCTTCGGCCTGACATCAGGGAAATTTTTGGGCTTCTTGGTTTCATTTCGAGGCATAGAAGCTAATCTGGCAAAGATCAAGACCATCCAGGAGATGTGGACACCCTGAACAGGAAGAGAGGCGCAAAGATTGAATGGAAGGATAGTAGCCTTGCAAGGTTCATGTTACGGGCTGGGGATAAGTGTCTGCCATTCTTCAAGATATTGAAGAACCTGAGAAGTCCTAAAGACTCCACATTGACAGAAGAATGGGAGAGAGCCTTTGATGAATTGAAAAAGTACTTGGAGAGTCCACCAATGCTGGGGCCACCAGAGCCTAATGAAGAATTACAACTCTACTTGGCCACAACCCCAGTAGCGGTAAGTGTAGTGTTACTGAAGGAGGAAGGCAAGCAGTAAAAGCCCATCTACTACATCAGCCACGTATTGATCAATGCGGAGACTAGGTACACTAAGATCGAGAAGGTAGCCTATGCACTCGTGATCGCGGCAAGGAAGCTAATGCCATACTTCTAAGCACATATGGTCATGGTACTCACAGACCTACCGTTGAAGAAGGTGTTACACAAGCCAGATGTATCAGGATGATTGATCACCTGGGTGGTAGAATTGAGTGAGTATAACAATAAGTTCTAACCTCGAACGACAATCAAGGGTCAAGCCCTGGCAAACTTTACAGTTGAATGCACTTTCTTAGAGACCGAGCCAGAAGTGGTGGAACCTGAGGAGCATGATCGGGGATCATAGGAGATGTTCGTGGACAGATCGAGTAATAAGGCAGGGAGCGGGGCTGGGTTCATGATCACCAGCCCTAAAGGTTTCTGGATGCAATACGCACTCCGGTTTACATTCTAAGACTCTAACAACGAGGCAGAGTACGAGGCATTGCTTGACGGACTAAAAGTTGCAAGAGCCATCCAAGTCACTCACCTAGCCGTTCGAAGTGATTCTCAACTCATGGTAAACCAAGTAAATGGGGAGTACGGGGAAAAGGCAGAACGCATGGCATCCTACTTGATGCATGCTAGAGATTTAGTAGCAGAGTTTGAGAAGTTCGAGATGGTTTAAGATATATGGGAAGGACCCTACATAACTTCCAAGCAGATAGGACCAGGGATGTATCGCTTGAAAACTCCGGGGGTAAGAAGATAGATCGACCCTAAAACTCTAAGCACCTGAATAAGTTTTACCAATGAACCAATAGGATGATCAAGTCATTACTTTCAGCCACAGTCATTTTGGTTCATTTTCCATTTTTCAGAGATCTTTTGAAGTTTTTGAAGTTGAAGATTTTGAAGTTATAATAAAAGTTCTTAGCTACATTTCTCTATTAACTGATCAAGCTTGCTTAAGCACTAAGGCCTGTAGGCCATGAGGTGATCATGCCACCAAGGCCTAGGGGTCACGAGGCGATCACCCTACTATAAGTACCACGGTCCTTGGGATGAGGGTTCCTCAGCCTTATGGCTACAAGGATTAGCCTTTGATGAATAATGGCGTATCATTTTGATACATCATCATGGGGATTGGGATCACGCTTTATAAAAAATGGAGTCGCCACCTAGGATTAGGGCTAGGACCCAGTGGGTGTAGCCCCATCCAGGATTAGCGGAAAGGGCTATGTGATTCCATACGGTCTAATCAGAGATTTAGGGTAATTAGTCAGGTTATGAGAGTGGGAAGGTGTTAGACACCCACCTCGCTCGGGTAAACCGGTCTTTCTACTAGATGCTTGTTTTTGAATACTCCCCTTAATAATATATCCTATACTAATATGCAAGGCTAAATTATGATGCACTAATCATGACAAAGAAAGAAAAATCATTTACTATCTACACTAAAACGAGTTACTTTAATTGTCTACATTATGCCAAAATAATAAAAAGGAAAGAGACAAATACCTGTCAAAAAGTAAAAGAAATAAATGAAAAATATACCAAATGTGAAATATATGATGTACCACGGCTCAGGTGGAGATGGATGATCGACTTGCTTCTCTCTTATCGAACAAAGTAAGGACTGTATGAGATGAGTTTTGTTACTCAGACTTCGGGCAGAGCAACGATTATATAAGAGATTCTTTGTTATCTATATACAGACAGAATAATGGCTAAAAAAGGTGCTTTTCATTACCCGTATGCAGACGGAGTAACGGCTAAAAGAGATGGTTTTTTTGTTACCCATATGTGGACCAAGTAACGGCTTAACCTGGGGTTGATAGGGATTGCTCGTTAAGCGGGGTAATCGACAGATCTACCGATCGCTATCGCCAGTGCGATTCCCTACACTAAAAAGGGACAAAAAAATGTGAAAAGGGGAGCTAAGAATGCTCTAAAAGAGAACTAGGGAGGGTCTCCTTCCCTCTTTCTTCCTTCCTTTTGGGGAAGGGGGACCCTCCTATTTATAGGGAGGGGACCCAAAAATCACGACGCCGTAGGGTCCACCACTGCACTGTGGAGGGCACCCATGGAGGTGTGGAGGGGTCCTCCACGGTGCCATGGGTGATGTCATCTTGGTGACATCGCAGGCTCCCACGGCAACGTGAAATTTTGCCACTTTGCCGTGGGAGCCTACCACGGCGTCGTGGATGGCTTTCCACAGTGTCATGCCCAGGGTGTGACATCACCTAATGACTTTTGGCTAAAAATGGGTTTCTTGGCTCTTTTTGGACATGTTTGAGTCTATTAGGCTTCTTTCTTTAGGCTTTTCAAGGGTTTTTATAAGTCATTTTTAGGGATGTCAGGGTGATTTGTCTCAAATGTAGGGGTAGGAGTCCTTCTTGAGAGAGGTACTGATGTCTGTTGGTGTCCTGTTGTCATCATCACCGAGGGGGTGACAAAATTCAGTGTCTACACCACCAAGGCCTGTAGGCCACGAGGCGATCACGCCACCAAGGCCTAGGGGCCACAAGGTGATCACGCCACTAAGGCCTATAGGCCACGAGGCGATCATGCCACCAAGGCCTGTAGGCCACGAAGTGATTATGCCACCAAGGCCTCTGGGCCACGAGGTGATCACGCCACCAAGGCCTGTAGGCCACGAGGCGATCATGCCACCAAGGCCTATAGACCACGAGGCGATCACGCCACCAAGGCCTAGGGACTACGAGGCAATCATGCCACTAAGGCCTGTAGGCCACAAGGCGATCATGATACCAAGGCTTGGTGGCCACGAGGCAATCACGCCACTAAGACCTGTAGGCCATGAGGCGACCAGGTAGCAGTAAATCACAACATGCACATAGCACAAGAAAAAGGGTGAGACCCAACCTCATCAAGCTGACACCACAAAGGTTCAAGAAAAAGAAGATAACATTGAAGTTCTAAATAACTACAAGTATATGCATCAAATTCACAAAGCCAAAGTGAATCCAAAAAGTAAGTTTAGAAGTTAAAGTTTTGTAAGACAAGAGAAGTCAAGGAATGCAATATCACGGCTCAAGGGGAGCGGTAGTAGCAGTGTCACAGTCAGGAGATGATACCCTTTGATGAGGGAGATGTGGCTCTTGAGGACTCAGAAGGAACTACCCTCGAAGGCTGAGCCACTTCAGCACCATCCTCTGGATTATCATCTTCTACTACTACCTCATCAGTGTCTGCGGTAGCAGGCGGGAAATAGCTCTGAAACTAAGAATAATCATAATCGGGATCTCTCCCAAGGATGAAATCCATAGCCTCATTTACACCCATAGTGTAAACCTCATCGTTGTACTCATAAAAGATATCCTCACAAGCTCGAGACTCCTGAAACTCAGCTATAACCTGCTAGCTATAACCTGCTCGCGGATGTGGAGAAGATCAACCTCGTGCTTTTGCCTCGAGGCATGAGCTCATCATCGAGTGCTCGAACGTTGGGAGACAAGTCTGAGGTCTCGGCCTCCAAAGCAGCCTTCTGGGAAGACAGTACACTAATATCGTCGGCCATCTTCCTCTCCCGGGCGGCACCCTCCTCACAAGCAGCCTTCCGCTCTAGAATATCCCTCTCCAGACCCCGCGTGTGTCAAATATACTGAACATTTTGGAAGGTATACTTCTCATAGCATAGCACCACTTCTGTAGTGCAATTAAAGACCTGCGGCAAAGACGAAGTCAGCAAACCTCAAATACATAAAAACATATGAAGGGAAAGATAAAGAGGTGCGGACTCACCAAGGCCATATCTCCGTAGAGAGTCCCCATCCAAATCAAATACCTTATGCAAGAATCCACAATCGGAAGGAACCTAACTCTTGTCCACCCACTCCCGAGTAGTATCCTAACTCACTATAAGGGAATCCCCATTATGGATATCCCAAGGAAGTACCAAGGAGGGAAGGGGAGGTGGGTCCTCACCAACACCTGTAAAAAAGACCACCTACTTACCCTTGGAGGAGGAGAGAGCGGCAGCTCCAGAAATAGTAGTAGGAGGGGTGACAGTGGGAGTTGGCCGGGGAAGCTTGAACACAAGGGAACCCCTCCCTATACCCTGAGGGCGGGGACCATCTATCACACCCTTATCCCAAGCTTAATCAAAAGCACAGTCAAGAGGGTGATTAGGATGATATGTGTCACCCCAATTCCTACCAGGATCAACGACACAGTGTCCCAAGCCATAGTCAACAATCAAGGACCCACCCAAATGGTTGTATTTGCGTATCAAGAAAGGAATATTCCATTTAACATCAGAGATAATAAGAGCGGAAGCAATATTTACATAAAGCAGTTACAATATGTTCAACTGGCTACGTGATATAGTAATAGTTTAACATTAACTACCAACTGACCATGACATAACTACTCAGAATAATAATATGTTATTACAAGAAGTGTTCATACTAGGCTCAAAGCCCCAAAAGAATCAAAAGGTGGGGACAATCCCCAAACAACATCAGTGCCCGTAAGCACAATCATCATAGGGGCAACCATCGTCGTGTTCATCTGACACAAACTCGAGCTCCTCTACACCAATACTGTCATACTCTGTGGCTGAGCTTCCAAGCCAGCCAAGTAGCCACCATCTGCATCAAAATCTAAAAAATTATGTACACAGGAGGTTAGCTCTACTAAGCCAGTGAAAGGAAAGGGGAGTGCACATACACACAATCACACACAGTCCATAATGCATGCAATGTTAATATATTTCCCACCTAACAAACAGTCTAAGTCATAGTATATGCTACTGTGATAACTCAGGAGACATTGAGGGTCACTTAACCTATCGCCTCAAAGAAACCTCAATTATCACAAGGGAGCCTACGCTGGTAGAAGCCATCAAACCACCCAGTGGCAGACCTTGATAGCCATCACTATCCCTGACCTGGCCTCTCCCACCTCCACAGGCAATAGGTGCTCAGATTATCCAATGCATAAACCGCTGTTGGCAAGGATTGTAACATAAGGGAGCATAAATCCTAGCCACAGATATACTACATGCAAGTCCTATCATCCCGAGAGGTATTCAGGTGCATCAATGTCTCATTCCATCTAGTACCTAGGTACTAGCACGGCATCACGCATACAGACCAAGATGGTAAATAATGAATATAATAAGAATTTTTGGGGTTCTAGCACCAGCATACCCGGCACCGTAACGTGATAGTATAAAGTAAAGTAAACACATCCACATTTCATCAATTCGTATCAATCATGTTTTTACATGCAAAGATGCAACATGGCAAGAATGAATGCAAGCATAGAATTCATCATGTGGTCTATATAGTTATGTATTATGTATATATATCAAGCCCAAACATCACCCAAAGCCGACTCACTGTTTGCTTGTTTGTCATTCAATGTGTTTGGTAAGGTTTACCTCGGTGCACGTACTCTCGTACAGATTTCAAAGTCTGAGGATGCATGAGAACAATGTTAGAAGTGTATAGGTGGGTCCCATGAAGGGTCCCAACAATTTATTTAAAGTTTAGGTCAAGACAGCAAGGGCGGATGCAGGAAAGGAGGCAGCTAGGTGAGTCCACTCCTGGATCCATCCAGGCCAAACCTTAAAAATATATGGAACGGACTCATGCGCAGATGTGGAACATGAATCTGCTCGTGCATCCGTCCAAACTCTGAGACATTCCTGAGAGCAAACTGAGCCATGGGTGGATTTACCAAGTGAGTCCGCTCGTGGCTCCGCCCCAGGCTAAACAGCTATGTTATACCGGATGGACTAATGGGCGTAAACACGATAGTGGATCCGCTCGTGGATTCGTTGACTTTCCTTTGAAATCTGAGAAGATTTCCACCTTAAACCCTTCATCCATGGAACCATAAGGGTCCTAGGGTTAGGGAGGTGAGTTCAAACCTTCGTTGGAGGTCCAAAATATATAGTCCGTTATAAAACTCAAAGGATTCAAGGGATTGGATCCAACTCCAAGGATTTTTCCAAACTTAATCTAGGTCTTAAATGCTTGAACAACAACTAGGCCATCACAGCCATAAAGGCAATAAGAGAAAGGGATATGAGTCACAAATGGAACATGCATTAGGGTTTATTGGGTTCCCAAGGGAAACCCTAGGCTGAGGATCGATCCCAAGAAATCCCCAAACCCAAAAATGGAAAAGAGAGGGAGAAAGGTGAGGACATTCACCTCAAGGATGGATTAATGAGTGGCTTCCACCTCCATAGTTCCCTCCAAGCTCTTCTTCTCTAGGGCCTTCAATGCGCCTCAACTCCCAACATTTTGGGTAGGTAGGAGAAACAAATGAGCCTTAATGGCCAAGTTTTCCTTCATAAGAAATCCCCACTTAGGGCCTGTTTGGCTTGGGCTTTAATGAGTCAAAACTCATTTAAAGCCTACTATGCAAATGGGTCCACCTATATGGCACACCCAGAAGCCAAGGAGACCACTTTGTCTAGGTGCCTAGATAGGATGTCCGGGGCACGGGGTATGGGTCCCACATGAGGAAAATGCCCAAAAACCTTAAATAGAACGGGCGGACTAACGGATGGATGTGGTCTTTATGAGTCCGTTTGTGTGTCCATTGCTGCTGTAAAGGGTAGAACCCTAAGGAAATTGATTGGGCTTTGGCCCACACTTTAAGGCTAATAAGGGAAAGGTATACTATCATTCATAAAGGTAGTGTCTTACTACTCGACCATCACGACGTGTCCTTCATGATCTCAAAGAGTTTACCGATTGCGTTGCTAAGCTCATCACCAAAAGAGGTGTATAGGTGTAGGGACACAGGGAACACCTTCTGGTACTCTTCACTCTGGGGACTCGTGCTAGGAGGATGGTCAACGAAGTCACCATTAATAAATCTTCCCCACTCTCGGTTAGGGAACCTCTCTTCCACAGGTAGGCCCGTGAACTGGTCAACTATCTTGTGGCTAGGTTTGACCACAAGTGAAAATAGCTCACCAGCGTACATGACAACAGAATCTACACGTCATAAGAGAGAGAAATTATAATTAATAGCAAATCCGGGCGCGGATGTAACATCCTCCCCACCTTATAAAAATTTCATCCTCGAAATTTGTCTTACCTTGTAAGAATCCAAGGGAAGGGTACTTTGCTTGCATCTCCACCTCAGCTTCCCAGGATGCTTCTTCTTCTGGGTGGTTGCACCACTTCACTTTTACATAGTGGATAGGCCTATTGCGGAGATTCACCACTTTGCTATCTAGGATCTTCTCAGGCTATTCTTTATAAGACATATCCGCTGCCAGCTCTGGTGGTTCTTGCGATAGAACATGACTGGGGTCATGCACGTACTTTCATAATATAGACATGTGTAAGACGTTGTGCATGCCATCCAAAGATGGTGGGAGCGCTAACTGATAAGCCACCGGTCCAATCTTTGTAAGAATTTCATAGGGCCCAATATATCTTGGGCTTAGCTTGCCCTTCTTGCTGAACCGCATCATGCCCTTGGTGGGAGACACCTTGAGGAATACCTTGTCACCAATAAGGAACTCTAGATCCTTCCGCCTTTGGTCTGCATAGCCCTTTTGTCTAGACTGGGCAGCCTTGATTCGCTCGTGGATCAAGTCCATTTTCTCACAGGTTACTTGGATCAGTTCCTGCCCAAGGATACGCCGCTCACCTACTTCATCCCAATACAATGGAGTTTGGCACTTCTTCCCATACTTAGCTTCGAAAGGAGCCATCCCAATAGTAGCTTGATAATTGTTGTTGTAGGCTAATTCGATAAGCGAGACTTGCTCATCCCAATTACCCTATATATCAATGGCATAGGCTCGAAGCATGTCTTCCAATGTCTGTATAGCCCACTCCGACTGTCCATCGGTCTATGGATGGAAGGTAGTGCTAAAACTCAATAAGGTGCCCATAGCTCTCTAGAATCCGCCCCAGAACTTGGATGTGAACCTGGGGTCCCGATCCGAGATAATGCTAACTGGAACTCCGTGCAGGCAAACCACGTTGTCAATGTACAAGTGGGCCAACTTATCCATAGAATAGGTGACCTTAATTGGGATAAAATGAGCTATCTTCGTCAACCTATCCACAATAACCCATAGAGCATCGACACCTCTGGGTGTATGGGGCAGTCCAGTGACGAAGTCCATTGTGACATGTTCCCACTTTCATTCTGGCATGGCCAAAGATTATAAAAGGCCATGGGGTCGCTGTCTGCCTTCACCTATTGGCAGGTGAGACACCTGGCCACAAATTCAGCTACATCTCTCTTCATTCCACTCCACCAGTAGTGTCCTTTAAGGTCCTTGTACATTTTTGTACTACCTGGGTGAATTGAATAGGGAGAATCATGTGCTTCTGACGACACCTCCTTTCTTAGCTGATCGTCCTTAGGGACACATAGGCAATCCCTAAACATGAGGACGCCATCGTCTATCAATGTGAAATCCAGATATCCCTGTGTGTCACCCTGGATAGCTTCAATAATCTCCTAAAAGCGTTCATCTAAAGCCTGAGCTGACTGAATCCTTTCCACTAAGGTTGATTGCATAGATAAGGCTGCTAGAGATAAAGTAATACCCTCTACCAATAACTCCAAATCCATCCTTCTAGCTTCTTCAACAAGTTCTTTACTGACAGCCAAGGATGCGATGGATAAAGTCTGGGACTTCCAACTAAGAGCATCCGCCACAACATTTGCCTTACTCAGATGGTACTGGATTGTGCAATCATAGTCCTTCATGAGTTCCAGCCAACGCCTTTGTCTCATGTTGAATTCCTTCTAAGTAAAGAAATATTTGAGGCTTTTATGGTCACTGCAGATCTCGCTTTTTTCTCCATACATATAGTGTCTCTAGATATTCAGGGTAAAGACCACACCCTCCAACTCTAAGTCATGAGTTGGGTAATTCCTCTCATAATCCTTCAGCTGACGAGAAGTATAGGCTACTACTTTTTCATTCTGCATCAAAACACAGTCAAGACCCATCTTGGAAGCATCACAATAAACTACCATCCCTCCGGTACCATTTGGAATGGTAAGTACCGAAGCTGAAATCAGTCGCTGCTTTAATTCCTGAAAGTTCTTTTCGTCTGACCATTTGAACTTCACCCCCTTATAGGCCAGTCGAGTCATAGGAGCAGAGATCTTTAAAAAATTCTCGACAAATCTCCTATAATAGCCGGCCAGACCGAGGAAACTATGAATATCTACAACATTCTTGGGTGTCTCCCAATCAACTATGGACTATACCTTGCCAGGGTCAACTTCAATACCCTTCGCAGAAACCAGGTGACCTAAGAAAACCACTTACTGTAACCAGAAATCGCACTTGCTGAATTTAGCATATAGTTGTTTTGCTCTTAAGCGCTGCAGCATAAAGCGAAGGTGGTCAACATGCTCTTCTTTGCTCTTGGAGTAGACCAGGATGTCATCAATAAACACAATGATGTACTTATCCAATACGTCGTGAAACACCCTGTTCATTAGCTCCATAAAAGCTGCTGGGGCATTGGTCAGTCCGAAGGACATAACTAGAAACTCGTAGTATCCATATCGCAATCTAAACGTGGTCTTATTGATGTCACTCCCTCTGATCTTCAATTGATGATATGCCGAGTGCAGATCAATCTTGGAGAATACCCTTGCACCTTGTAATTGGTCGAATAAATCATCGATCCTAGGCAGTGGGTACCGATTCTTGATCGTAAGCTTGTTAAGTTCACGGTAGTCAATGCACATACGAATGCTACCGTCCTTCTTCTTCACAAACAAAACAGGTGCACCCCATAGGGAAACACTTGGCCTGATGAAGCCCTTCTTCAATAGATCATTAAGCTGCTCTTGAAGTTCTTTCAATTCTAACAGGGCCATTCTGTATGGGGCCTTAGACACTGGAGCAGCACCGGGCACCAGGTCAATCATAAATTCTGTCTCCTGGACCGGTGGTAACCGTGTGAGGTCTTCCAGAAAAACATCAGGAAAATCTCTTACTAAACTTATCTCTTCCATAAGTGTAATCTTAGCTTCAGTGTCTAGCACGGAGGCTAAGTAACATTGACAACCTTGCGCTAAGAGCTTCTGAACTTGGAGAGCTGAAATGATTGTCTTTCTAGGCTTTTTACTTTTGTTGCCCTTGAATACAAATTCATTACCTTCCTCTGACTTGAAGAGTATCTTCCTCTCAAGCTAGCTCCATGAGTGGACAACCAATCCATTCCTAGAATGATATCAAAGTCCCCCATATCTAGGATTATCAAACTGGCCTCAAGTCCATGGTCGCTCACTCGAGCAGGGCAAGAGTTGAAGGCTTGGTCAAGCTCGACCTTGCTTCTAGTCGGTGTACAAACTATTAACATCTGTTCCAACTAGCCAGTTCAATTGGTAATTTCTCAGCAAACGAAGGTGATATAAAGAAGTGCGACGCTCCCGAGTCAAATAACACATATGCAGGTAAGGAGCACACAGAAATCATGCCTGACAAACACTGAATAGCCAAACATGATAAACTCAACATAAAGAATTTTACTAAGGTGGTTGAGTACAATACCTGTGATAACGCCAGGGTCAGACTGGGCTTCTTCATAAGTGACAGAATAAACTCGCCCTTGAGTCTTGCTTGCTGGGGGAGAAATAAGTAGGCAAACAATAGTCTTGGCTTGGGGCACCTTGGAAGTTATGGCTGGCCATGATCCAGGTTGTTGAGGTTGTGGGCAATCCTTGACCATATAGCCGGACTCCTTGCAATTGTAACAAACAAGAGCCTGGGTCCCATAATAAGGAGCAGATGTAGCTTTAAGCACCTAGGCCACATCAGGTCTACGAGACTGAATTGGAGCTACATTTGTGTAAGCCCCTCTCCTCTGGAACTTGTTAGGTCCCCTAGAGTCATGAGATGGCATTGGCCTCTTGCCCACTTGTATGGCTCGATAATTCTCCCTCTGCTGATCTTCTATCAACTTGGCGGCTTCAACCACTTCTGCATAGGTAGGGTACTTGTGTAGTACCACAAAAGTACTCAAGTTGGCTCTTAGCCCCCTTTCAAATCTTGTTGCTTTTACTTCCTTAGTCTTCAAATGTGTCAGAGCAAAGTAGATATACTCCTCAAAGATCTGTTGATATTCAAGGGCCGACTTGGATCCCTGACTGAGGCTCATGAACTCGATTTCCTTCTTCTCTCAAAAATTCCTTAGAAAGTAATTCTCAAGAAAGGCTTCTGTAAATTGAGCCCAAGTTGCATTTGGGTACTTAGCCCAGAAATGTTCTTTTGAGGAATGCCACCATACATCAGCATTACCTCTAAGTTGGAATGTAGCACATCGAATCTTCTCAAGGTCACTACATGGTAGTACCTCAAAGATCCTTTCTAGATCCCATATCTAGGTAGCCGGGAACATAGAGTCATGGACCAACTTATAAAAAGTAGGTGGACGATGCTTTTGGAACTTCTCCAAAAGTTTGGAGGCATCGGCCCACTCTGGCGCCACATTTCTGATTGGCAAGGCAGCCGGAGCAGGAGGAGGTGGATTCTGGAACACTTGCACTGCAGGGATTTCATTTGCAGTTGGCCCAGGAGGAGGACTGATAGGAGTGGTGTTAGCTGTGGGATTAGGGACTTCATGCACCGGAGGTGGCACTCTTGGTCCTTCCCTACTAACATTCTAAAGCTGGGCAGTCACATTCTGCATAAAAGTGTGCTACTCCTCTTGGGATTCCCGATGTTCCCTTTGCATGTCGCGCAGAATTTTCTCTAAGAGTGTGGCCACATCCGCATTAGTGCTCACTGGAGGCGGTGTTGGCAAACCTTCCTTAGAAACATCACCGACATCATCCCTAGGAGGGGAACGATTTCAGTTGTGAGTATTGACCATGTTTTAGCACCTGATATAGATGAGATGCTTCACATACACAAGGATAAGGGAATTGAATGCAAGGTAAGGGCCCTCAAGGGAAATGAGCACAAAATCTTATACAAAGTGTGTGTAGCAACACACAAGAGAAACTAGGGCCCTAAGAGTGAGGTTGAGCCAAAAATATAGGCCAATAACCCTTTAGAACACGGGCGAATTCACAGATGGATCTAATCTTCTAAGTCTGGTTGTGACTCAGTCGCAAATTAGACTGGACGGACTAACGGATGGATGGGGAACGTGAGTCCGTTCATTCATCCGTTCTCAAGGTGTTCATTTTGGCCCAAAAGACTGAGCCGAATGGAACTACGGATGGATCCTTGGATCGTGGTTCCGTTCGTTTGTCCGTGTAGTTCAACAAACGAAGGTCAAGTTTTTTATGCTCAATGGATTCCTGGGCGAATTCACGATAGTGAGTCCGATCGTGCATCCGCTTGAAAATTTTTAATAAGAATACAAACCATGCCTTTCTCTTTCATTTTAGCTTGTTTGGAGAAGGCTGAGGCACAGAGCAGTGGAGCCCTAACTTCGTCCACTCGAGATTTCTAGCCTTAGGATTGTGGACTTGGACTTCTTCACTCTCAATCTCAAGCTTCCTACTTCAAGGTATGAGATTCTCTAACCATTTTTGGTCTCTGGAACTGTTCTTGGTTTCCTTCTAGGGTTTCTAGTTAGATTTTCTTCCCCTTTTTCCATGGCATTTCATTTGATTGCTTGAAGGATGTTGAAATCTTGTTTTTCTTGTTTCCTTAAGTTCCAATCTATTTGTGAACATGTCTCACCACGTATACACCCATCGACTAGGGCTAGGGTTAGTTAAACCCTTGCCAAAACCAAAATTCCCATTGTGTTTGGGTAATTAGTTTTGTGGTGGGTAATGCATTTTTATTCTCCATAGATTTCACAAGTTTGTTGGTGGTTTAATTGCAATGATACTTGTTTGGCATCATTATCAATGCCCTAAATGGAAATTGGAGAAAAATCCCCAAATTCTTGCCATTTTGGGAGGGAGTTTGTTTTATATTTTAGATGTATTATTTCCTCTGTTAATTTCTCTTGCAAGTACACTATTTGTATATTTTGTGTTTGGACTTTATTATCGTATTCGGTTTTATGGAAAGTCTATTGAGGTCTGTTTTCCTTCAACCAATTTCAAAGGAGTTATCATCCTATCACTTCTTTTATAGTATTTCACATGAAAATAGATCATTTATTTGCTGTATTTTTACCTTTAAATCTCCATATTTTGTTGGAGTTGGAGTGACCAAGCACTCACATTGTCCCTTTTGTTTCATTGGTTGTGTATGTAGATTATTAAAGTGGAAAGATGGTCCCCAAAACTAGGGGAAACAGGGCTCCTGTAGCAGCAGCACCACCAGTCTAGCCCCAGCCCGCTTTGATGCCAACTTCTTTGTGTCAGCAGAGGCAGAAACCCTATACACTCGAAAGCTTCACAATAGGAAGATCGAGGTAAGAAGGGATGTCATAATGGAGGAGTTAATTGCCTTCAAAGTGGGGCCAAGATTTGAGAACTTGGGGTGGTTCAACATGCTAACCTTGCCCAGGTACTACTACCCCAAATTGATCGGGCACTTCTACTCCAACATGTCAGTCATTCAGGAGGAAGCAGGGAGGCTTCGAATTAATTCTTTTGTGAAGGGAGTCAGGATATCTTTCAATGAGGTAGAGCTGGGAGTTATCCTTGGGATCAGTTCTGTTGGAAACCAGGTTTACCATCCAATAGGGAGAGATTCTTTGACTTATGTGTCCAAGGCACAGTACAAACAACTGTACACCACCATGACCAATGAAAAGTACGAATACCGGATGAACATGACTACTTTTGGTAAGTCACAATGGATTTTCACCATGGTAGCCAAGACCAACCTTGTTCCTGTCAAGGGGCACAACACCGAGCCCTCACTCATGTCTGCAACTCTAGGCTACTGCTTGCATCAAGGTGTTCAGGTGTGTCTGCCCTACATCATAGTCAAACACATGCAACAGGTTCAGTTCAAGTCTAGAATACAAAAGACTCTGCCCTATGGAAGGCTTCTCACCCGCATCTTTGAGCATTTCCAGGTTAACCTAAGGGATGAGCCACCCTGCGAGAGCTACAAAGAACCTTTTGGGCAAAATTTCCTGGCCCGAATGCAAATCAGATGCAACACATACAGTGATGGGGAGCAAGTGATCCTAGAGGGTGGTGAGGAGGTGGGTGCAGAAGGAAGTGATGGTGATGAGGAGGGAGGAGTTCCAGCGTAGTTTGTTGCTGGAGCTTCTAGTTCTGGAACCTCAAATATGGGTGTTGTTCTTGATGCCCTTGGCCAGTTGAACACTAACATGGCCAGACTCAATTCAGATATGGTATGGGGTTTTGCATGTATCCATAGACAGTTTGCCTCATACAATCATCGCTTCGAAAAGGGGGAGAAGGATATTCATGAAATCAATGCCTACCTGTATTATGAACGCAACGATGAAGAGGATGAGGGTAGCGATGATGAGATGGGGGACTATACCTTGGGGCTTCTGAAATTACTCTTTGTTTTTCTCAGTTTGTGTTTTTATGGTTTAGGTGGATGTTTTTGTGAACAATATTTCAATTTGGCTTTTTATTTGGTCTTTTTTTTTTTTTTTAAAACAAGCATGAAATTAAGGTTCTTCCAGTTGTAATTTTGGAAACTTTCTTTTTGGATTTGTATATGGTTAGCTCGCCCCCCCACAGGAGGTTGAGTGAACAGACAGCTGGATGTATATGGAACCCATATAGCTATATGTATATTTACTCTTTACTTCCAATGTTGTCCCTATTATTTTCTATGATTCTCGGATTTCACCCTAGCTAGTCTTCTCCCTATGCTTTGCACACATTCCAATTATGTTAGTTGAAAGCTTTTAATTTAGACCCTATTGTGAAGGATAAATCAAGCGCCCTTGGTGGACCATGTTAGGTGCAGAGCATCATGCTCTGATACCACGCTGTCACGCCCTTATCCCAAGCTTAGTCAAAAGCACAGTCAAGAGGGTGATTAAGATGACATGCGTCACCCGAATTCCTACCAGGATCAACGACACAGTGTCCCAAGCCATAGTCAACAACCCGGACCCACCCAAATGGTTACATTTGCGTATCAAGAAAGGAATATTCCATTTAACATCAGAGATAATAAGAGCGAAAGCAATATTTACATAAAGCAGTTACAATATGTTCACCCGGCTAGGTGATACAGTAATAGTTTAACACTGACTACCAACTGACCATGACATAACTACTTCGAATAATAATATGTTATTACAAAAAGTATTCATACTGAGCTCAAAGCCCCAAAAGAATCAAAAGTTGGGGACAATCCCCAAACAACATCAGTGTTCGTAAGCACAATCATCATAGGGGCAATTGTCGCTGTGTTCATCTGACTCAAACTCGAGCTCCTCTACACCAATACTGTCATACTCTGCGGCTGAGTTTCCAAGCCACCCAAGTAGCCACCATCTGCATCAAAATCTAAAAAATTGTGTATACAGGGGCTTAGCTCCAAGGAGCCAGTGAGGGGAAAGGGGAGTGCAAATACACACAATCACACATAGTCCATAATGTATGCAATGTTAAATATATTTTTCACCTAACAAACAGTCTAAGTCATAGTATATACTATTGTGATAACTCGGGAGACACTGATGGTCACTTAACCTATCACCTCAGTGAAACCTTAATTATCACAAGGGAGCCTACGCTGGTAGAAGCCATTAGACCACCCAGTGGCAGACCCCGATAGCCATCACTATCCCTGACCTGGCCTCTCCTACCTCCACAGGCAATAGGTGCTCAGACTATCCAACACATAAACCCCTGTTGGCAAGGGTCGTAGCATAAGGGAGCATAAATCCTAGCCATAGATATACTACATGCAAGTCTTCTCATCCCGAGAGGTATTCCGGGTGCATCAACGTTCCATTCCATCTAATACCCGGGTACCAGCACAGCACCACACATATAGACCAGGATGGCAAACAATGAATATAATAAGAATTTTTGGGGTTCCAGCATCGGCATACCCGGCACTGTAACCCAATCGTATGAAGTAAAGTAAACTCATCCACATTTCATCAATTCGTATCAATCAAGGTTTTATATGCAAAGATGCAACATGGCAAGAATGAATGCAAGCATAGAAATCATCATGTGGTCTATATAGTTATATATTATGTATATATATCAAGCCCAGACATCACTCAAAGCCCACTCACTATTTGTTTGCTTGTCGTTCGATGTGTTTGGTAAGGTTTACCTAGGTGCATGCACTCCTGTACAGATTTTAAAGTCTGAGGATGCGTGAGAACAATGTTAGAAGTGTATAGGTGGGTCCCATGAAGGGTCCCAACAATTTATTTGAAGTTTAGGTCAAGACAGCAAGGGAGGATGCAGGAACGGAGGCAGCCAGGTGAGTTCGCTCCTGGATCCCGTCCAAGCCAAACCCTGAAAATATATGGAATGGACTCACGGGCGGATGTGGAACATGAATCCGCTCGTGCATCCGTCCAAACTCTGAGACATTCCAAAGAGCGAACTGAGCTACGGGCGGATTTACCTAGTGAGTCCACTCGTGGCTCTGCCCCAGGCTAAACAGCTATGTTATACCAGACGGACTAACGGGCAGAAACACAACAATGGATCCGCTAGTGGATCTGTCGACTTTCCTTTCAAATTTGAGAAGATTTCCACCTTCAACCCTTCATCCATGGAACCATAAGGGTCCTCGGGTTAGGGAGGTGAGTCCAAACCTTCGTTAGAGGTCCAAAATACATAGTCCTTTATAGAACTCAAAGGATTCAAGGGATTGGATCCAACTCCAAGGTTTTTCCCAAACTTAATCTAGGTCTTAAATGCTTTAACAACAACTAGGCCATCACAGCCATAAAGGCAATAAGAGAAAGGGATATGAGTCTCAATTGGAACATCCATTAGGGGTTATTAGGTTCCTAAGGGAAACCCAAGGCTGAGGATCAATCCCAAGAATTCCCCAAACCCAAAAATGGAAAAGAGAGGGAGAAAGGTCAAGATATTCGCCTCAAGGATGGATTTATGGGTGGCTTCCACCTCCACAGCTCCCTCCAAGCTCTTCTTCTCCAAGGCCTTCAATGCTCCTCAGCTCCCAACACTTTGGGTAGGTAGGAGAAACAAATGAGCCTTAATGGCCAAGTTTTCCTTTATAAGAAATCCCTACTTAGGGCCTGTTTGGCTTGGGCTTTAATGAGTCAAAACTCATTTAAAGCCTACTATGCAAATGGGTCCACCTATATGGCACACCCAGAAGCCAAGGAGACCAAGGGTGGTGCCCACTTTGTCTAGGTTCCTAGATAGAATGTTTGGGGCACGGGGTGTGGGTCCCACATGAGGAAAATGCCCAAAAACCTTAAACAGAACGGGCGGACTAATGGACGGATGTGGTCTTTATGAGTCCGTTCGTGCATCCATTTTACTATAAAGGGCAGAACCCTAAGCAAATTGATTGGGCTTTGGCCCACACTTCAAGGCCAACAAGGGAAAGGTATACTATCATTCATAAAGCCAGTGTCTTACCCCTCGACCATCACGACGTGTCCTTCATGATCCCGAAGAGTTTCCCGATCGCGATGCTAAGCTCATCGCCAAAAGAGGTGTCTAGGTATAAGGATGCAGGGAACACTTTCCGGTACTCTTCACTTCAGGGACTCGTGCTAGGAGGATGGTCGACGAAGTCACCATCTATAAATCTTCCCCACTACCAGTTAAGGAACCTCTCTTCCACAGGCAGCCCCGTGAACTGGTCAACTATCTTGTGGTTAGGTTTGACCACAAGTGAAAACAACTCACTAGTGTACACGGCAGCGAATCTATACGTCATAAGAGAGAGAAATTATAATTAATAGCAAATCCGGGCACGGATGTAACACCATCCTTCCTCTTTGCACCCACAGCAATGACCATATTAAGCATGGAGGTCAGGAGGTTGGCCGCGTCAACATCCCCCATCGCAACAGGAATACAGGGGGCATCCTTACGAGGACGCGAGGCCTTGGGAGCCACCTTCAGAGCCGCCATCTTCTTTGTGGCATTGGTGAGGAAGTAATCAGGGTTGGGTCGAAGATTCACTAGCAACAGTAACATGGAAAGAAATTAAGTCAGCATTACGACAAACAAAAGAAAAAACAGGGTACGTGTAAGGTGAACAAAAGACCAAACCAAGAACCTACCTGGACTTAGGCTACGTTTGGTAAATGTCTGAACGGCGTTCAAAATCATTTTTCTGTTCTTTGAGAACAAAAAAACATGAATTTATGTTTGGCTTGACGGTTTGTTTTTCTGGTCTTTTAGAACGGACCGGAGGAATCTTTCATGTAAAGAACGTTCTTTATAGACCATCTTGGAGACGGTCTGTAAAGAACAAGAACGAAAAGTTATCGCGCTCAATCGTCAAAACCCATGGATTTGGGTTAGAAGGCAAAAGCTTGCGATACATCTAGGGAAGAGGAGGGAGGAGAGGTAGCTGGCAAAGAAGGTAAACCAGGTCGATCTCATCTCTCTCGCGCTCTCTATCCCTCTCTCTCTCTCTCTCGCTTCCTCTCTCTGTCTCTCTACCTCTCACTCTCTCTGTCGCACTCTCTTTCTCTCTCTCTCTCTCTCTGTCTCGCTCTCTCTCTCTCTCTCTCTCTCACTCTCTTTGTCTCGCTCTCTCTCACTCTCTCTCACTCTCTCTATCTGGCTCTCTCCCTCACTCTCTTTGTCTCGCTCTCTCTGTCTCTCTCTTTCTCTATCTCGCTCTGTCCCTCATGCTCTCTCTGTCTCGTTCTCTATCTCTCTCTCTCGGTCGTTGTTGTGTGAAGATCTGAATTTTTTTTCTCCCATGTGTCTCAGGAATTGGAGCAACATCCCTAAAATTTGAAGGATTCAGCCGAAAGGTAAGGAGTTTATGGATTTATTGAGAAAATTTGATTTTTTTCTGCCTATTTTGGGTTCTATGCCTCTCTATCATTGAAGCAAAATGATGTTTAAGCTTCTCATTCATATTCTGTTTGTTTTACCAACTATTTTGAGCACAGGATAGGTTTAAGTTTGTTATAGTAGTCGTGTAATCCAGAGCTCTACTATGATATTCCTTCCTTACCTGACAAAATATTTGTGATTTTGCATGAAATGCCTTGGGTAAGTTTCCTTAGTCTGGTGAAACCTTATCACCTTTTTAACCCAAAGCAACTGCTTAAAGGGTTTCCATAATATCAGAGAGGTTTTCAGTTGCAGACCTCCATTTTTCAATGTCTATGTGATTCCTAATGGAAAGTTGTGTTTATTCATGTAATGGGTAATGAATTATTTTTCTTGTGCTGAACTTTTACTGACTCATGGACTTCAGCTGATAATTTTGGCCTTTTAATGCATTTGTGCTTCCTCAAAACACTCAATTACTCAAAGGAGCAAGATATATTATTGGACAATACATCTTGTAATTAACCTCTACTTGCTACTCAAAAACTGTCAAAGCTGATGATGAGAAGTGCATCTCTCCCCCTCCACCTCTCTGGTTTGAATTTTGAAATAAGCAGGTGTCTTACTGTCTTTAGTAACCAAGAAACAAATATCTGAGTTATGACTACCAGAAGGTGAGAAGGATCAGATTTGGTCAGTGAAGTCTTCTGGTGGATGGGACCGGACCCATCTCAAGGAGAAAAATGTTCTTCTGTTCAAGCTCCTAATTAAGAGCAAATGCTGGCCTATGTTGCCCATTATGCTTAGAAGCCTCCCTGCTTCTTGCTGCCACATCTCTGAAAGAGCTTCCTGCAACCTGACTTTTGCTGCATCAATTCCTACGATGGGAAGAGTATGGTTTGATCCCAATTCAACCCCAGCAGCTTGGGTTAGGAAGACCTTGCACTGGGACCACAGCCCACAGTTTATGTGAACAATATAACCCTAGGGCATATGTAGGCACTATATGCATAAAACCATAACTCATTCTGTACTCTATGTTTTAAAACCCAAGATGAATAGAAATTGCAAAGATACATACATTATATACAATCAAGATTGATCAAGAATAAAGGAAGATTAGACTTAAAATCTTGAGTTTTTTGAGGAAGAATAATCAAATCAGTCTTAATTTTTTTAATTATGTTGCTCATTATCAATTAGTCAAATCAATCTCAAGTGATATTTAGTTCCAACTTCCAATCCCAATCTTGATCTTCTCTAATTCATAACCTTTTTAACTTTCTAAGTCTCTATTGGCTCTTTAAGCATATGTGGACACTCTCACTTTAGAGCCTTGGCTGCTTCAGTGCTTCTCTTCCTCTCCTTTTAAAATTCTTCTCTCCAAATATTCCTCAAAAGCTGTGATAAAATCGAATTGTAGTAGCTGGGTTTGGACCAGGTGAGTGGACTTGGCCCAGCCCAATAGTGTCACTTTCTTAGTTGTCCATTTCAAAAAGGCTTTGTTGTTGGGATGCCCATAGAACTTTTAGGCAGAGCGAAAAATCAGAAAACAGATGGTTGGAAGGACAAGTAGCATGTCTTGTCTCTTTCTTTTATGGTTAAAATGCTATTATGTAGCAGGTTATATTGTGTCTCTTTCTTTTTGCATTAGTTGTGCCCATTGCTTATAGTGAGGGACTAAGGCAGTGTATTTTTACAGAGATCACTTGGGCAAGTTTGGTCTCTATCAGCTATTTTTGTACAGTTAAACTTGGCTCTCCCATCCTACAAGAGTGGAGTACTTTTCAATATATGGTGATGGATTCACTTGACAAGGAGCAATTAAGACAGATATTGCTTAATTGGTAAATATGATGTTTCCAAATTATAATGAGATGGGAATGAATGATATTAGAATGACCACGTATCAGGTTCTTCAGTACATGTATGCCGGCCATTCTTAGGCTTCTGATGAATTGAGATTTTCCCCTTCAGACCATAATCAGCACTTTCTTAATTTCTCTTTTTGCAAGTTGAAGATGACAAGGGAAGAGTCCATTTTGGCAAAGTCAGTGAAGTCCTGAACTTTGAGGGCGATATGACTATGACAATGTGGAGCCCTTTTGAACTACCAACTGAGCCGCATGTGAGAGTTTACTTGGGAGGGACAAGTGGAATAGACCTTCCATTCAAAGGAGTTAGCTAGTAGTCACACCTCAATGGCTTACCTTCTCTCTTGACAGATGAGGAGATGATTTTCTTTCCTCTTCTCTTCTTTCCACCTAATTGGGTTTTTAATCTTATTTTTGTGGAGTGCAATGTTGAGAATTGAATTGTGATATTATTCCACTTGATTATCTCTACTATAATTGTAGAGTATAAATACAGAATTACATGTGATCTTGTGTGATCTTACAAAATATAGAAACTGAATATTGCAAGTGTATTATCACATGTGATAATACAATATATGGTGTATCTTGGTACTCAAGGAAACGCTGCATATGGTAGTGCTCTGAATGGTAAGTCTGTGAATGGTGAATCTTGATATCCAAGGTAATGCCACATGTGATATGGCTTAGAACGGCAGGTGCATGTATGGCAGTTGGAGAAAATGGGGAGAGAGAGAAGATCTCACGATCTCTCGGTTGATACACCCCCTCAAGGTGGGAATTTGATCGGCCGAATCCGCAGCTTGTCACGGAGAAAATTGAATCGAGCGGTGCTAAGAGCCTTAGTGAAGATATCTGCGATCTGATCATTGGTGGAGATGAAGTGAACTTGGAGTTCCCGGGTAGCCACCTTGTCTTGAACAAAATGGAAATCTATCTCCACATGCTTTGTGCGAGCATGGAAGACCGGATTTGCTGACAAATAAGTGGCCCCATTATTGTCGCACCAAAGTATAGGGGCTGCAGTGACGGGGATGCTGAGTTCACCAAACAGGGAACTTAACCAAGTCAACTCGGCACACGCGTCCGCCACGGCCTTGTATTCAGACTCGGTTGAGGATCTAGCCACGGTCTTCTGTTTCTTGGATGTCCATGAAATCAAGTTAGGACCCATGTATATAGCATAACCGCCCGTGGATTTGCGATCTGAGCTGTCACAGGCCCAATCCGCATCGGAGAAAGCCTGTAATTGGGTGCTGCTTGACTGTGTAAAAAAGAGCCCATGATCCTGAGTGCCTTTGAGATACCGGAGGATACGTGTCACCATAGTCCAATGATCCTCGGTAGGGGCGTGCATATACTGACAAACCCGATTGACAGAAAAGGAAACTTTCGGGCGTGTCAGTGTTATGTATTGGAGAGCTCCAACAATAGACCGATATAGAGTAGGGTCAGTCATGGGTGCACCCCCTGAAAAGGATGCAGGCAGCATGGTGGCCATGGGTGTAGAGACTGGCTTACAATCGGTCATGCCAGCGCGCTGTAAGAGATCAGAGATGTACTGGGACTGTGAGAGTAAGATTCCACCCGGTTGATATAGGGTCTCAATACCAAGAAAGAAACTCAAGGGACCAAGATCTTTAATGGAGAACTCCTTCGCCAACTTGGAAAGTAAATCAGCAATATGTGTGTCTTGGTTACCTGTCACCAGAATATCATCAACATAAACCAAAACATAAGTAGTAATGGGCCCATGCTGATAAATAAATTAGAGAAGTGTCGATTTGGGATGACCGAAAATCGGAGGAGACGAGGAACTCAGATAATCTGTGAAACCAAGCCCGTGCGGACTGTTTAAGCCCATAAAGGGATTTATGAAGGTGACACACATGATTGGGTAGATTGGAATCAGTGAACCCTTGTGGTTGAGTCATGTATACCACCTCATCAAGCACGCCATGTAAGAAGGCGTTCTGGACATCCAACTATCTGACCCACCAGCCATTCGTAACCGCCAGTGACAAAATGGTACGAATAGTGGTGGGTTTGATCACAGGACTGAATGTTTCATTGTAATCCAGACCTGGTTGTTGGTGATAGCCTTTTGCAACAAGGCGGGCTTTATATCGCTCAACAAAACCATCAGCCTTGCGTTGAACAAAAACTTCTTGTTTCTGAATAATGATCATGATTCATGACTCATGACATATTATGTGGACTGTAAATTATGATATCTCTAGCTTAATTTTTCTTCTTGTTTTGGCTCCTATTATGTGGACTGTAAATTATGATCATTGATTCATGACTCAAGAGATATTTGGAACTTCTCACTTACTAGTGGGTTTCCTTCCTTTTCCCTTAAATTAGGGTAAAGTATGGTGCTTATACTCTTTGCAGTTTTAGTTAGTTACAACATTAAGTTCATTATTTTTTATTTGATGATGGTAGTGTGTCAACTCAATAAGTCCCTACTCCTTTCCATAGATATTGGTCTACTTTATTTCCGTGATTTAGAAACAATGAGTCCCTACGGATATCACACAGATGGAGTTCATTCCATCTGCTTCCATTCAGTAGCTAGTTTTCTAGTTTAGTCTAACCTTAATTGCTTTATTTACTCCTTTACAACCTTACTATTAAGGCAGCATTTTTATAGTTTTGGGATGGAGGAAAGCAGGATGAAATTAATGGGTCTATGTAAGATGAGACTTTGGAAATGACCTGTGTCAACTGGTTGATCTGTGGATGATTACAATTACACAGGGATTTGGGTTTTGAAAGGAGATGCTGTCCAATTAGAGTTTTGGCTTCTCCTTAGTTTTTTGTTTTATAAACCATGCAGAATACAGAGTTGAAGTTCAGTCTTGTGTGCCTTTAGTTATGCTGCTGAAGTATGTATACGAACAAGATATTAGGTTCAGTTCCATTTGGGTGCAGATATACTGGCCTTGAATGGCGCTCTTGATTTGATTTGAGATAAATTACATCAGGGTGACAGTTATTGGTTCATGAGTGAACAGTATTGGCATTGGTGACTTACTTTTAACACAGTAAATTAATTAAGAATACTTTATTCTGTCTCCCCTAATCAATGAGTACTTGATGGGTCTTTAGCTCAAATTGGTAGAGCACTTGGAACATGAGCATGTTCCAAGGGGATGGTGGTTCGAATCCACCACGGCCCAATTTTTATTCAACTATTCATAGCATAGTCAGTTATGATACTAATCCACACAAGAACCCAATTTTAATGGCATTTTTTAAATTTGGCATTTTATAATTACTTTGGTTATGTTAATGAGATATTTTAATTTTATGCTAAGGTTGGTAAGAGAGAAAAGGGTTTTACAAGTTTTTTTTGGGTGTAATTGAGAAGGAAATGGCAGTATTGTAATTAATATCAAATAGGGAAAAACAGGTTTTACCAAACACCATTTTCGTTCTGAACGGTGTTCTTGAGACCGTTACCAAATGGTCATTTTCGATCTTAGAATGTCGTTCTAGACCAGAAATGCCAAAGAACGTTTCAAGTCAAGAACAGGCGTTCTTTGTTCAGACATTTACCAAACGTAGCCTCAACTTCCAAAGGAACAAAAAGGCTTCTGACTCCAACTGACGAACGTCAAACCTATTACCTTTCAGGTACCAGTTGAGAGACTCTTTCTCAAAGTCATTCAGATTGAGGGAGCGGTTCACACTCTTCCGGCTAATCGCCCCCCAATGGGTCCATAATAGACATCGAGGGATCGAGACAAAGAGAAATCGACCCCTCAAGCGTTTAACTGGTTTAGGCATCTTCTCGAAGAACTCAAAGATGGTAAAGGAACCCTTGAGGACACGGCGGCAAAAATGGTACCACTCATCTCCTCTCCTCAACATATAAAAATACGAGAACAAGGGAACAGTAACGGTGCGACCCAACTGAGCAAAGAACACAAAGAAACCCAAGATGACCCTCCAGGAGTTGGGTAATAGCGGCCCAAGGGTGAGGTGCCAGTGGTCTAGCACCAACTCGACAAACTTAAGGATAGGGAAGCAAAGACCACTGGAGAGGGAAACCTCACAAAGATAGATCTCATCTGCTCGGTGGGAGAAAGCTTGATCACCTTCCCCAGGAACGCGGAGGATAATCTCGGAGGGAATGTTGTATAACCGACATAAGGTCGCCAAGTCGGAAGTGGTCAAAGTACTCTAGTACCATCTCATCCTATTGGTCATGTCCATAACAGGGGCATATACCTCAGAATCATCTCCGTCGGAATGACAATCTGAATCTGGGCTCTCGTCAGGTTGGACGGGGCCAGTGGCTCCCTCCCTGTCGTCACTAAATAAAGGCCTAGGGGAAGACAATGAAGGGAGGGTGTCCACATCAAACTCGGACAGGGATGAGCCTGAAATAGGCCCATCGGTGCCATACCCCTCATGTATAGCGTCAAGGTCAAAGCTACTCGACATGGCGACAAGAAGAGAAGACTTACTCGGGTGAAGCTCCCCAACACCAAGCTAATCACCTCAAGAGTGAATTGCAACATGCATGAGCAAACAACCAAGAGATATTTTCAAAAGACTAAAACACAAGGGTATTCACAATGGATATTAGTGTCAAACAAAGCGAGAGGAACGTACCAAGCCCGTGAGTAAAATGCGGAAATCAAGTAGAGGGAACGATGCAAACCAAGAAGATCAAGTTACACCTGCGAGAAAGGCCAAGTTCAAATCAGTACCATAAAAAAACAAAAAGGGGAAGGAATAAAAGAAGGGAAGGGGGTGACCAGCGAACCCGAAGGAAATGTGAGACGTCGAGCCATGAGGCGGGAAAGGCCGCAAGACACAAGATTATGAGGCTGCAAGGCCAGGGGTGAGATGTCGAGCCGTGTGGCGGGAAAGATGGCAAGACACGAGACCGCGAGGCTACAAGGCCAGGGGTGAGACATTGAGCCGTGAGGCAGGAAAGATCGTAAGATGCAAGACCGCGAGGCAGCAAGGACAGGAGCGAGACATCTAGCGCGGGAAAGATCGGAAGTTGCGTGACCGCGAGCCGCAAAGGGCGAGACCCCTGGCCGCGAGACGTAGAGGGAGAAACCTCTGGCTGCGAACACGTGGAGGGCGAGACCCCTGGCAGTGAGGCATGGAGGGCAAGACTTCTAGTCTCATGCTCGTGAAGGGCGAGGCAAAATGCGGGATTATGAGCTACGAAGGGCGAGACGCAGGCCGAAGGGCAAGATGCGGGACAGTGGGCCATGAGGGGAAAAATGCCGAGCCGCGAGGCTGAAGGGAGAGACCCTGAACCCTGAGGCATGAAGGGCGACACCCTGAACCTCGAGGCGTGAAGGGGCAAGATGTTGGCCGTGAGGCATGAGGAGCGAGACCCTGAACCCCAAGGCGTGAAGGGCGAGACGTTGGCCGCGAGGCATGAGGGGTGAGACCCCAAACCCTGAGGTGATGAAGAGCACCTTGAGGTGATGAAAAAAAATCTCAAAGAGGGAAAATGGCAAACACTTGGGGGCCAAGAAAAGTGCACTTGATACTTGGGGGGCAAGAAAAGTGCACTTACTGAAAAAAGGAAAAAGTGGTAAAGCTCCAATGAAGAGAGAAAATGGGAGAAAAATGAAGAAAAGGGGGAAAAAAGGAAAGAGAAAGTAAAAAGGGGAATAAAAAGGTAGTAAGGGGGGTTTGAACCCCTCACCTCTCCCACTTACCAACTTCTTACAAGGAGAAAAAATCATCTATCCCAAAAATCAAGATCAGAAAAGGTGGAAAGGTGTAGTGATGGAGGTTTGAATCAAAGATCTCCCCCAATTGCCAATTTTTAGAAAAGAAGAAATAGCCATCTACCCCAAGAAGCAAAGTCCATTCAACGTTCACGAGATGGTCAATCACAAAACTCCTTCCAAGAAGCTCTATTTGCAGCAAACCCCTCACCAGATTGAATACAACAACTAAGACACTACTCTCTTGAGCACTCCGTTCCAAGAGAGTGGGGGCAAGTGATAAATCAAAAATACACGGGCCAATCCTGGGACGCCGCGTGTCCTAACACGAAGAAGAAGCCAGCCCAGGCCGGGCTATGTCAAAACCCATTCGATTATCCAGGAAGATCAGACCCAAAGAGTCATCCTGGGACTATGTCCTCCACGCGAGCCAACCAGGTCCAACTACAACGTCACCCCCAAGGTCCACGTCATCTTATCACTAGAAGGTTAGAGCATGGGCATGTACCAGAGGGACGATATCCCAAAGAGATATAATTCTAGTCGAACTCAAACATCAAGGGCAATTGCCCAACACGTGAAGAACACACTTATCTAATAGGGAACCTCATCCCTACTAAGACTCTATGTCTCACAAGGAAGCACTTCCAAACATGACTCTACTACGTGATGACCTACTCCGTGTAGAACACTCATCACTAACCCAGACTCTCCACACCGCCATACTCAACTATAAATACTAAGGTACTCAACCCCATTAGCCATTTTGGATTCCAGTAATTCATTTGTTGCTAAGTGAAATCTAACTTAGGCATCGGAGAATTCTAGGTCGGAACCACACCGGTTCTCCTTTGTCACTGATGTCCTTTTGCAGGTTGCGGCACCCGAAGGACCCATCGGCGATTTCCTGACGCAACAAGATGTATTATTATGACTGATATTTGGTTGTAAAGTAAAGTAAAATTAATGACTAACTTTGAAATGTTTTGGAATTAGTCATACAATCAAATAAGGTGAGGTAATGATTACGAAAGGTTTTCACTTCTATATTCATTTTATTTCACTTTCATATCCACTCTTTTCTTTGCAATGACTCTGTTTGGTTACAAGGAAAAATGGGAATCAAATATAAATTTCAAACCTAAAAAAGAGTTTTTTTAAATCGTTATCTAACATGATTGTATTATTATCATCAAAGCATTCCATATTTATTTATTGGACAAGAGATTGTTGTATGTTGTAAAGCCCCTGCACCAACATCGGCGCCGATGAAAGGACACAGGAGCATCAACATGGATGAGACTTTTTATTTTAATGGAGCCGGAAAGATAATTTTGCACTCTCCTGGGTCTGAGCATAAGGACCTCACGATCAGGCAATGTTCTTTTTCTTTTATTTTTGTAGATAGTAACTGGTACGGCTTGGTGGGGGTAGGCCGTAGGCCACTAATTATTGATGAGATGATCTAGGAAATTAGTGTTTGAATGTGAATGGCCCTTGCCATATAGACCAACATGGGAACTATACTAGGCATTGTTATAGACTGTGAACCAGTCCCTTCTCTTACTTAATATTCACCAACTATGAGCTATGATTCAAATCATATCAGAATCACACGACCCTATGGTCCCGCACCCAAACCACCCTTTAACCCACTTAGGCTCACAACTAAGCCCATTTATTTCAGGCCCATCTCTTCAATCGCCTCTAAATCATTCTGTTATGGACTTGATCGCACCAGGCCCTTCTTCAACTCAAACTCAAGCATACCCCTACAGGGTGAGACCACTCCTTGCCTCACAGAAACCTCACGAGAACTAATGAAAGCATCCAAGATAGTAATTATCACCTCAGAAGCTGATCCATCAACAATGATTCCTTCTTCCTCAGTCGTCATCGAAGAATTAGGAAATGAGACCCCATCTGCAGAGCCAGCAAATCGTAATAAGCGCAAAGTGGAATCCCCGATGGACCTCCTTAGCAAATTCAAGCGCAATCTCAACGGACAACCATCTTGATTCAGGAGCAGTGGGTCTTATCGGATGGCATCAACAAAGGATCTAATTGAAGTCGCAAGCTTGTGCAAGAACCCATTCCCAATCTCAACTCACTCTGCCAAATTCTACAATTCACTCTCCTCAAAGGGTTTGGGAGGCTGCCCAAAATCAGCCCCCACGGGGGCCATGATGTTCTTATGTTGGAATTGTTAAGGGTGCGGCTGGCCCCAGACATGGCAGTATCTCCACAGGATTTGTTGGTCATCTCGGCCATGTTTGGTCTTTCTCCTAGAGACCAAACAACCTACTATTAGAAAAAATTGTTCCAAATAGGGACAAAACCATAAAAGCTAGGATCTCCATAAGGCGTTCAAGAACACAACTAAACAAATAATAGAGAAATAGAGATAGAACCACTAACCTTGTTTCGAATCCATAGTGATGATAATCGCAGTGGAAAATAAAGACCAAAGATGAAGGTGCTTCCCGGCCCTCTATTCTTAAGGATAACTAGCTTGATGAGATTGCCATATGCACAGGGATGATGAACACTGAATATCTCTCTCTCTTTCCAGAATGCACTCCTCAACAGAGATTGAGAATAGTTGTTGTAAATGGGCTAGAGGGGGGACTTAACTCTCTTTATATAGTAATTCTTATAGGGTCTCTCTCATTATAGTCCTAGTAGGAATCTAAACGTCCACACCAAAGCCAGTTCACATAGGACTCCTTATATAACTCAATGACCCTCTTTATTAGACCAATAATTAGTCTGAGTTTAGGAGACTTAATATTAGTCCATAATTAGATTGAATATCAGTCCTAATAAAAATAGGATTCTAACATTCTCCCACTTGGACTTATATTAAATTCCTTATGTTTAAAAGAGATTTAAAACAGTTTTGACCAAAACAAATCACAGGCTAACAACCCTCTAAGAAAAATTTATGTGCACATTTAAAAAAAAAAAACTGAATTGGTCTAGAGATTGTATTAGAAAGTCAATTCTGTCATATAGATTTTTAGACACAGAATCATAGTGGTAACTGCATCTATCAAGCGACACAGATCCTTCCATGGTCATGAGAACCCTTAACTCTACTAACATGGATGCAATGTGGTGGTGTAGCAACTAGATGATACTTACATAGTGATTCCTTATGTATCATCCATTTGTCACTCCAAAATTTCTCTCCTTTAAGTGGCACGGCACATTAGAGAAATAATCTTTATGATTCCAACGAATCTGTATGTCTTGTCTGGAATAATTGAGTTATACTTTATGTGTCACAAGACATACCTTTAGGCTAATAACTTAATGCCCTAGCCTTTGCTTAAGGTTAGCACATTTCTTAAGACTTTAAAATAAAAAATATATACATCATGTCAATAAATAAAACACCCATGTGTTCAAAAAAAGTTTGCATGCAAAGAAAATTGATATATATATATAAGCCAAAATTTACCATAAGGTAAAAATTATAGATGAAAAGAAACTTTAAATTACAATGAAGCAAAATAAAAATAACTCTCATTAAATAACCGTATCCCATGATGCAGCTAAGCCCATGCTCATGACATGTCTCTCAAAAACACAAAGGCGAAGACCTTTCATTAGGGGATCTGCAACAATATCATCTGTACCAATATGCTCCAATGCAATATCACCTTTATTTACTATCTCTTTTATGGTCAAATACTTGACCTCCATGTGTTTAGACCTTCTGAGTCCTTTATTGTTGTTTATAACCAGCACAGCAGAGCTGTTATCACAATATATCTGGATGGGTTATCCACAAAATATACAATAGTCAACTCCTTTATGAGATTTCTGAGCCAAATAGCTTGAGTAGCAGTCCCATAGCATGCTACAAACTTTGTCTGCATAGTTGAAGTGGTCTCTAATGTTTGCTTTTTACTCTTCCATGATACTACCCCTCCTGCCATTAAGAAAACATAACCCACTACCTTAAGTTCAGGAATGTATCTGTATGTCAACATATAATCTCTTGTCTCCTTTAAGTACCTCAATACTTTCTTAGCAGCAACCTAATGGCTAAGACTAGGATCTGACTGATATCTGCCAAGAAGACCCATCACAAAGGCAATATCCGGTCTGGTACAAACCTGAGCATATATGATACCACCTAGTGTGCTAGCATAGGGTACCTTCTTCATTTCATCCCTCTTAGATTCATTTTTGGGACACTGTGTTGAGCTCAGCTTGTCACTCTTGAGAACAGGAATATTCCCAGGTTTGTAATCCAGCATACTGAACCTCTCCAGAATACGATCAATATCAGCCCTCTAAGAAAGACTTAATATATGGTGAGAACGATCCATATGGATCTCAATACCAAGGACAAAAGAAGCCTCACCAAGGTCCTTCATGTCAAATTTCCTATATAATAATTGCTTTGTATTATGTAACATTCCTAGGTCACTACTAGTAAGCAGGATGTTATCCACATAAAGAATGAGCAAACAGAATTTTCTCCACTGACCTTGTGATATATACACTGATCTACTTTATTTTCCACAAAACCGAATGAAGTCACAATGCTGTCGAACTTTAGATACCACTGCCTAGAAGCTTGTTTGAGACCTTAAATAGACTTCTTGAGTCTACACATAGGATGAGCTGAACCATCCACTATAAAACCCTCAAGCTAAACCATATAGACTTCCTCATCAAGATTTCCATTGAGAAAGGCGGTTTTAACATCCAGCTGATGCAGCTCCATATCAAAATGAGCTACTAATGCCATAATCACTCTGAAAGAATCCTTCAAAGAGACTGGAGAGAAAATCCCATTGTAGTCTACTCCCTCTCTCGGAGTGAATCCTTTTGTTACTAGTCTGGCTTTAAACCTCTCAACTTTTCATTTGGAATCCCTTTTAGTTTTATACACCCATTTGCAACCAATGGGCTTACAACCTTTAGGTAATTCAACAAGTGCCCAAACATCATTATGGTTCATTGATTGCATTTCATCTCTCATTGCTTCTAACCACAAATCTGACTGAGAACTTGAAACAGAGTCCGAATAGGTAACTGGATCAACCACACAACCAATGTCATAGTCACTGTTCTCCCAGATAGATCTCATAGATAGATGGTATAGCTGACTTACTCTCCTCGATGGATCTTTGTAATGATGCCGCCACTGCCTCACCCTAAATCTGAGGAATCTCAGCTGGAACTGCATCAATAATAGGATCCTGAACCACATCCTAATTAAGAGGAATCTCATCAGGTGCTATATGAATGTCAGGAACCATATCAAAATCAGGTTCCTAAACTCCTGCAGGCGTAACCTGTCACACCCCAAACCACCCCTAGGAGGATTAGGTAGGTGACCCGAATTGCACGGTAGCAATCTGTCAAACCCCAAGGATCCAGAAGCTATTAATATCATTCACAATCACACACACCCATGATGATGGATAAGAATTAAATACAGAGTGTTGTAGAAACTAATATTCACATTAACATATAAGTGAAGATATCACCATACTGTTCTTGTTCACACACACCACCAACCGGGCAGCCATTACACCTCCAACCAATAGCTTCACAAAATAACAAAAGGAGGCAAGACAACATAAGCCCCACACAAAGCTATACAAAAAGGGAAAGTTAGTAGATTTTTATCTACATCAAAAAAGTCCCTAGGTTAGATGAAGTAAACTGTCCGCCCTTTATGGGCCATCTTCAACCGTCACAGTAATCACCCGTACCAGAGGGATAACCTCCGACCGGGTCCACATTCACACTTTCATAATCAGCATCACCCTCTTGCTCGAGATGAGCCTCCCAACCATCATAACGTCCACCTGCAATATCATTTAAAAAGAAATATATAAGAGTGTGAGCTCCACCGAGCCCGTGAATGAAATATAAACCCTGCATGCACATGCAAACACAACCAGATGAATCTTATATGAAATGAGGTTATTTATTATTATTAATCCACCTAGCATCAAAACTAAGGCAGGTAAAAGTGCTACTACAATCCCCAATGCATGTATCCCTGGTGCGGGCCTCTAACCCCTTCCCACGATACACTTATAGGATTAAGCACTTGTCAATCCCCCAAAAGACGCCTTGTGAGGGAAGGTGCAACTTTAATTCCTTATTGCACACCAACCAGTGCGCATCGCTCCCTAGCCCGAGCTGAGATCTGGGCAGGGCATTTTGGGTCACTCCCAATAATCCCCCCCAAATGCACGCCCAATAACAGAGCACCCATGGCACTAATGCACACCCAATAACAGAGCATCCATGGCACTGGGGAGACTCGAACTCATGACCACCTGCTCTGATACCAATTATAGGATTAAGCGCTTGTCAATCCTCCAAAAGACGTTGTGAGGGAAGGTGCAACTTTAATTCCTTATTGCACACTAGCCAGTGCGCATTGCTCCCTCGCCCGAGCCGGGATCTGGGCAGGGCATTTTGGGTTACTCCCAACAACACCCATTGAGTTGTTGGAGAAGACCAATCGGCTCCAACATTCTCTCCATGGTTAGCCTGACCAGCCCTCTAAGATTAGCCTGTGATACCACCTTTCTTGAAGATGGGCACCCAACCGAGCAAATACCTTCTGGTATAAGTTCTCTCACAGTTATCTAACACCTTAACCCCTGTTGGCAAGGGTTTGTAGCATGGGGAATGATATCCTAACCACAAGCATTCTATATGGCATAGTATGAAGTATACAGGGCTCCCGTATCCCATACTATGGCACACCCTACCCTTCATTTCCAAGCCAACTACGACATCTAAACTAGCATTTTCGCATGTATAACATTAGCATTCATTTTCAATATCCACCAGACATGGAACAGAATTAAATAAGAATATAAAGTAATTTAAATAATGAAAGACAGTAAATATTATTGTTATTGTTGTCATGACTCATCAGTTATAATACACCTACACCCATGGTGTAATCCACTCACCTTGTACTGGTCCCGCTTGCTCTTCAGTCAGCTCGGTCCCAGTCGATATCTGACACTGCACCTCATGTTTGGGGTTATAACTTATGTTAACTGGAACATTAGAACATGTCAAACATTGTTTCAAAAAGGGTTTTAGAGTTCTAGGATTGGTCTAGGTTTGATTGGAAACAGATCTAAGTATCCAACATTGAGTTGTAATTCTCTAGAGCTTGCACTGGGTCTTTAGGTCAAATGCCCAGTGCATCATCCAAACATATAAAACATTATATCGTATGAATTCCATCACATGGCTTACACATGTTGGGTCCCCAAAATCTTTAGAGATAGTGACAAGGTCCCTCAATCAGCCCTAGGCCTGTGGGTGATGATCCCAAGGGCTGGAATCAAATCAAACCCCAGACAGCCTCACTGGACGTTTGGGTCAAACGTCCAGTGCATCATCCGGTCCCTGTTGAACACTGGATTCTTGTTTAAAATTTGGTTTTGGTTGCTTGTTTCCTCCCATTTCCGATTTGGGATAATTCCAAGGGGCAGTATCACTTATAATTAAGCTAATATAATGGCTTTATGGATTCCTAAACATGGTTTACTAATTGGTTGATGGGTTGGGTTCAAGCACCAAGGAATTTAAGCATACAAGGCTGAGATCGATCATATAACTTCTCTAATTCCTATAATTCATATAATAATAGTCATGTATACCCATTACAGCAATTATCCTAAGCCATAACATACTAAACATAGCATGCATGTAAAGATTCATGCTCCTAGCCTATCATTTATAAGTTGCATGCATGATCAAGCATAAAACTGAGCTAGATAAATGGCTGGAATCGAAATATATACACTAACAGGTTGAAATCAGTGTAGAAATCACATAGATCACATAGAACTAAGCATGCATGGATGATCCAAAGCTGTCCTAGAGCTCCAGGTGGTGATTCCATAACAATCCTACAGAGGCATGGCTATATGGTTATGGTCTTTGGGCTCAATCTCAGGGAACAAAAATGGGACATGGTGAAGAGAGTGGTTTAGGCTCAGTTGAATTACCTTAAGACTATGGAGAATTCGATCAAGGCTTCACAAGCCAACAAACTCTTCTCTTCTTCTTCTCCTTCCTTCTTCCTCTCTTTCTTTCTTTCTCTTTTCGTCACTAATGCTAGGAACTGTAGGGATTCAAATTCTGAATCTGGGCCCCCTATTTATAGTTTTCATGGAACTAGGGCCTGTCTGGCTAGGCAGTCCCACAACCCAAAATGCATTTTTAACTTGATTCTTGTCCAGTTTAGCTATGTAGGTGGGGCCCACATGGATTCCAAAGATTGGGGATGGTTCCTAAAATTCCAAATCCTACTTGGGAGCAATTCAAAGAGGTTTTCTTCAAGAACTACTTCCTAGAGAGCTTTAGGGATAGAAAAGAAGCTGAGTTCTCTACACTCCTGCAAGGAACCAAGTTAGTGCTGGATTACCAGTAGTGATTCAAAGATCTGTTCCATTTTGCTCTGGAACACCTGAAGGGGGAAGCTAGTAAGATGAAGAAATTTGAGAAGGGACTTAAGCCTGAGATCGGGTTTGTCCTGTCAATTATGGATATTCAGGATTACGCTTAGATGGTCAACAAGGCGAAGACTTTGAAAGATAGATTGAAGGAGAAAGAAAAAGAGAAAGCTACAACATTGCCCAGATTGGGTAAGAGGCCAAATAACTACCAAAATTTTGGTTGGCCGAACAAGGTTTTTTGGGAACTAGTTCGAGTCCCAATCAGACTTTGTATCGTAGGCCAGATGTGGGTCAGAACCCTTTCCGCCCCACTTATAATTGGCCTGCCCAACCAACAACGAATCAAGCGACAACGGCAGCTTCACCAGCCCAACCAACTACAAGCCAAGTGAGCCAAGCCTCAACACCCACCGTTCCGTCCAACAAGTGCTACGTGTGCAACAAAGGAGGACATATGGCCAGAGAATGCATGCACCATGGATACAACACGTACTCACTGAACCAGTCCTATGCTAGACCTTTTCAGCCACGGGACAATCAAACACGAGGAAAGGTATTCGCGCTGACAAATGAGGAAGCGGAGGCAAACCCTGATGTAATGACAGGTAAGTCCACTGAACACTACTAAATTGTAGAGAATAACCTATGGCTATGCGAAACCTAAATTTTATACAAACCCTAGGTACCCTGAATGTCTCAACCATTCCCACATGAGTACTATTCAACTCAGGCGCATCCCACTCTTTCATATCAACTACCTTTGTGAGTAGGATGACTGATCAATCGAGGGACATCGGACATGATTTAGTAGTCAGCACGCCGACAGGTAGTGTCATGAGCCTGAAGGAAGTCTACAACCCCTGTCAGGTAGAAATTTATGGGAAGAACCTGACTGCATGTTTGATAAAGTTTGTATGAAGGACTTTGACGTAATACTAGGCATGGATTGGCTATCTGCCTATGGAGCAAATGCCATGTGTGCAGAGAAGAAGGTAATATTCAGGTTAGATGATGGGTCAGTTTTCACCTACCAAACTGAACCAATGAGGAAGCCCAGAAGAATAACCTTATCCGCTCTCCAGGCACGGAAGTTGTTGGATGAAGGATGTCAAGGCTTTTTGGCCACTATGATGGACACCGAGGCAAAGATAAAGCCTTTGGAGGAACTTGACATCGTCAGATAATTTCTTGATGTTTTTCTAGATGATCTGACCCAGCTACCGCCGGATCGTGAGATAGAGTTCATGATCGACCTAATTCCTGGTGTAGCATCAGTATCCAAGGCATCGTATCGAATGGCACCTATTGAGTTGAAAGAATTGCAAGTCCAACTACAAGACTTACTGAAGAAGGGTTTTATACAACCTAGCGTATCTCCCTGGGGAGCACCCATGCTATTCGTGAAGAAGGATGGTAGTATGCGTTTGTGTATTGACTACCGCGAACTAAATAAGTTGACGATCAAGAATTGATACCCATTGCCATGCATTGATGACCTATTTGATCAACTACAGGTTTCTCCAAGATCAATCTTAGGTCCGGATACCACCAGTTGAAGATCAAGAGTGGCGATATTCATAAAACGGTGTTTAGAACTCAATACGGACATTATGAATTTCTAGTCTTATCGTTCGAGCTAACCAACGCCCCGGCAGCATTCATGGATATGATGAATAGAGTGTTCCATGATGTGTTGGACAAGTTTATCACTGTATTTATCGATGACATTCTAGTATACTCTAAGAGTGAAGAGGAGCATGCTCGACACCTTACCTTCGTGTTGTAACGGTTGAGAGAACACCAGCTTTATGCCAAGTTCAACAAGTGTGAATTTTGGCTTGACCAAATTGGATTCTTAGGGCACATCGTCACCAAGGACGGCATCAAAGTAGACCCAGACAAAGTGAAGGCGGTTCTCGAGTGAGAGACCCCGAAGAATGCCACTGATATTCGAAGTTTCTTACGTTTGGCTGGATATTACTGTCAATTTATTAAGAATTTCTCGTGCATCTCAGTGCACATGACGAATCTGACAAAGAAGGGGGCAAAGTTTGAGTGGAATGATGCTTGCGAGAAAAGTTTCCAAGAATTGAGAAACCGATTGGTGACGGCACCAGTTTTAACTATTCCAGATGGCACCGGAGGAATGGTGGTATACACCGACGCATCCAAAATAGGATTGGGTTATGTCTTAATGCAGAAAGGTAAAAGTGGTTGCCTATGCCTCAAGGCAACTGAAGGAACATGAAAAGAACTACCCCACTCATGACTTAGAGTTAGCTACAGTAGTCTTTGTGTTGAAAATATGGAGACATTATCTTTACGGTGAAAAGAGTGAAATCTTCAGCGATCACAAAAGTCTGAAGTACTTCTTCACCCAGAAGGAGCTAAATATGAGACAGAGACAGTGGTTAGAATTGGTGAAGGACTACGACTGTGAGATCTAGTACCACCCTGGCAAGGCCAACGTAGTGGCGGATGGGTTAAGCAGGAAATTGCAGACCACATCTCTCGCTGCCTTGGTTGTAAGCAAGCAACTGTTAGAAGAAGCCCGAAAGTTTGACCTAGAGCTCTTGATCGAAGGAACGGCTACGCAGCTAGCAGCTATGGATATACAACTGTCGATCGGGGAGGAGATAATTGAAAAGCACCCTTTGGACCCTGAATTGGCCAAGATAATCTGGGAAGTGCAGCATGGTGTCCACAAGGACCCAAACTTTTCAATGGCCAATGACAAAACATTGAAGTTCAGAGACAGATTGTGCGTGCTTGACAATTACGAGGTATAAGACCGAATCCTTAAAGAGGCACATAACTCATCCCATCCGATCCACCCTGGAAGCACAAAGATGTACAAGGATCTGAAGAAGTACTATTGGTGGATTGGGATGAAGCAAACTGTAGCTATATACGTGTTCGAATGCCTCACATACCAACAAATAAAGGCGGAGAGACACCGACCGTATGGATTGTTGCAGCCACTCCCTATACCTGAATGGAAGTGGGAAAGAATTACCATGGATTTTGTGACAAATTTACCCAACACCAGGAAAGGGATGAATGCAATCTGGGTGATTGTAGACGGACTGACAAAGGTGACTCACTTCATTCCCATCAGGATAAACTATTCAATGGAGAAGCTCGCCCAACTATACATTGAGAATATAGTCCACTTACATGGTGTGCTTGTCAGCATTATTTCTGAAAGAGATCCCCGATTTACCTCAAGATTTTGGAGAAGTCTGCAGAAGGTACTGGGATCCCAACTAAATCTCAGTACGACTTTCCATCCTCAGACGGACGGATAGTCCGAAAGAACAATCCAGACTTTAGACGACATGCTCAGAGCCTGTGTATTGGAAATGAATGACAGTTGGGATGCCCACATACCCTTGGTGGAATTTGCATACAACAATAGCTACCACTCTACCATTGGCATGGCACCGTATGAAGCTCTCTATGGTCGGAAGTGCCGGACCCCGTTGTATTGGGATAAAGTTGGAAAACGAAAGTATCTTGGGCCTGAGATGATACAAGCAACCTGCAAGAAGGTAGATATCATTAGAGAGAAGATCAAAGCAGTCCAATCAAGACAGAAGGGTTATGCCGATAATGGAGGAAGAATATTGAATTTAGAATCGGAGAGAAGGTATTCCTCCGAGTGTCTCCAATGAAGGGATTGCTACGTTTCAACAAGAAGGGCAAGCTGAGCCCAAGATTCATTGGTCCCTATGAAATCCTCAACAGAGTGGGACCCGTAGCATACCGACTGGCATTTTCGCCATCCTTACAAGGTGTCCATGATGTTTTTCATGTGTCGATGCTAAGAAAGTATATCAACAACCCGACACATGTACTCTCAGCTGAACCTGAATAGTTAGATGTGGATATGACCTATAAAGAACAGCCTCCAGATATTGGATAGAAAGGAACATAACCTCCATAGTCGCACGGCCGCATTCGTTAAGGTTCAATGGGGAAACAGTCCCATAGAGGAAGCATTGTGGGAACGTGAAGAGGAAATGCAGGAAAAGTATCCCCAACTCTTCGAGCTACAAGGTAAGCAAATTTCGAGGACGAAATTTTTGTAAGATGGGGAGAAATGTCAAACCTGCCCCTAACTGGCTAGGTATTTGAACTGAAGGACAGGAACCTCTGGTCAACCATCCGAGTACACTATGGAGTATCACTCCAGTGATAGAATTTAATGAAGAACCCCCGAGGATGTCATCCTACATACCTATCAGAAGATGGATTGCTGACCCTTGCAGTTGCACTGTACACAACATAATATACAGCTTGGACTCCAGGTATTCTCTCTCCTCTCCATAAATGTGGGGCCCACACTTGGAAAGAGGTGCATTTGACCCTGGGTGAGGTGTAGGTATAAGGCCTAAGCCCTGGGCCAAACCCCTGTGCAAGCACAGTGAGTTACAGCTTTACTGTATTCTCTGGGTGATGCACTGGGCGATGCACACATCACCCAGTGAATTGCCCAGAGTGGTAAAAAGTAATATTTTAAACATCCAAGATGTGGGGACCATCCATACTGGCCATGGACACCCTCCAGAGGTAGATGGGAGTCTTGGGCACCATAAATTACCCTTGGACCCCTGTGGACCCCACCAGAGTGGCCAAAATGACCCGTAATTAGTTTCAAAAATGCATTTTTGGAATGGGCCCAGGCTGCCAAATAGACCCTAGTTATGGCAGGTCTATAAATAGAGGGTCTCAGCCTAAATTAGAACTCTATTCACTATTCAAATTGTGGGGAGGGAAAGAAGAGAGAAAATAGAGGAAAAGAGAAGGAAAAGGAGAAGAAAGGAAGGAGAAGAAGAAGGAGAAGAAGGGGGAGAGCATACCTTTCCTTAAGATTCAGCTCCAACAGCAACCTCAGCTCAGATTCAGGTATAAAAACCATGACCTTACCTGCTGCTATGCTGGTTCTCTGTCTATTCCCTTAGATCTCTGGGTTTTGAAGGTGAAACTGGTCATGGACAGCCAAGATCACCTGGGGGCTGCCATGTACTGCTCTAGATCTAACATGTAAACCAATTGCATGGAAGATCTGAGCTTTTTCATGGAGTTTTTACTACTGCTATTTACTTGGGATTGAAATCTGTCCCTGTGCCAGACTGCACTGCCCTGTTGCACCAAGAACAGGTAGTCTGGGCTTGGATCTGTGCATACAAGCTGCTCTCAGCCTAGCCCTGTGTTGCAGCAGCCTTAAACCACCCTATTTTACGTAGGATCACCCTTGCATGCAGCCCAAACCGTGGTCATAAGCTAGAACACAACTGGGCTACTATTCTCTGTGCTGTCTGGACAGCTCCTGGCTGCCAAATGGTGGGCCCAGGTCATGATCCATGTGGACCACTATAAACTACTCCTCATGGGGTCCACAACAACCCTAGATGCAAGATGGGTCGACCTAGGCACTGCCTATGGTGAAAAATGCAGGTTTTTGAGCCTGTTCATGTTGCAAACAGGCTCTGGGTGATGCACTGGGCGATGCACAGATCACCTAGTGAATCTCCCAGAGAATAGAAAAGGGGTTGATTGCTGTCCTGCCTCTGTGGGCTTCCACTAGTGGACCATGAACCCTGTAAGGAGGTGGTAAATGACCAAAATACCCCTCCTCACATCTGTCCACTATTATTTACATCTTGGGTACCCAAATGGGCCCCATAGGGCCTAGTCACCCTGCCAGAGTTGGTTCAGCAACACTGCTGACCTGGGGGCTGAATTGTGAGACTGTCAGGACCATGTACTATGTGTCACACTGGTAAAATACCATACTTGACCCTAAACCACATTCTCCGGATGATGCACCGGGACATGGACCTAAAGCCCAGTGCAAGACCTAGAGAATTCCAAGTGATATCAGACTGAGCACCAAGTCAGACCAGTAACCCTAGATCAACTCTAGGACATCCAAAAACAGTTTTGAATATTAAATAACACATTTCTAATTTAATACTTTATGATTTGATCCCGCACTCGAGGTGCACTACCAGACACCAGCCGGAACTGAAACAGCAACTGAACCTATAGAACCAGGCCAAGGTGAGTGGAATGTCATCGTGTATGTAGATGTAACATAATAAATATGATGAATTGAATAATTACTTTAATAATGTTGTACTACATATTTAATTCTTGAATCTTAAAATTCAATATAACATTGTCTTGACTGTTGGAATTATGTTTGAATACTCTATGCTGATTGTGAATGCTAGATTAGATGCCATAGTCGGCTTGGAAATGAGGTCTGTGGTAGCCCATAAAATGGGATGCGATTGATACCACCCAACTCATAGGATGCCATATAGACATGGGGCTAGAGTTTCATCACCCATGCTACGCACCCTTGTCAACAGGGGTTAAGGTGTTGGATGCCTATGGGAGTGACCGTATATATATGAGAAAAGAAAAGAAATGAAATGAAATGAAAAGAAAAGAAATATGATTGCACCAGAATGGTGATTATGGGCTATAAGCCGAAAAAGAAAAGAAATGAGAAAAAGGGACGGATGCTTCACAGGTTAATGACAGAGGGCTGTGAATGCAGGAGCTGACTGGTCCTCTCCGACAACTCAATAGGTGTATTGCGGGAAGGGGTTAAAAGCCTGCACCAGGAATACATGTATTGGGGATTGTAGTAGCACTAACCTGCCTTAGTTGTGATGTTAGGTGGCTAATAAATAACTGGACTACATTTTCATGTAGGTTCCATATGATTGTGGTTGCATATGCTTGCATATGCATGCATGATGATATGTTTCATTCATGGCCTCAGTGGGGCTCACACTCGGTTATATATGTTTTTTTCTATTAGATGATTCTGCAGGTAGATGTCATTGTGACGGGGAGGCTTGTTACCCGGAGGAGAGCCATGGTTGTTATGATGATCTTGATATGGACCCCAACGGAGGTCATACCGTTGATGCGAGTATTCTCAGTGGTTATTGAAGATGACCCGTGAAGGGTGCAGCTGATGCTTTTTGTTTTGGGGACTCCTTTTTGTCTTTAACAGGAGTTTATCCTTGTTTCTACTTATAGTTCCTTTTTCTTTCTTTTTGGGGCTCGAGTTACCTTGCCATGTGTATATTTTTCTTTTGTTTCAGTTGATGTATATATTAGCTTTTACAGTTCTGTTTGTGGGTGTGAGAGAGGGAATGATCAAACCTACTTATGTATATAACATCATTTTTTGTACTGCTATTCTTTCTTTATATTTCAATGTAAATATAGTTCTTTACAGCACTCTAAGTTACATGTTGTATTACTATGGATGTGTGTCTGTGAATGGATTAACTGCTTCTAGATCCGTGGGATTTGGCGGATTGCGGGTATGCAATTCGGGTCACCTACCTAATCCTCCCAAGGGTGGTTTGGAGTGTGACAAATATCATCACACTAGAGTATTGGGGGACCTGCCAGGGGATACCAAAGTTCACCCAGTAACGATTCCAACCAAATTAATTCGGCCAAAGCATCAGCCAGGGATTTATACCTGAAGGGAACGAGAAGTAGAATGCTCAATAAGTAGCCCAAAAGTCCTAGTGCTTTCCAGATTCGAAGAATGGGTTTTCCAAGTTGCCAACGATCTTCTGTAGGGGCATGCATATATTGGCATGCTCTATTGACGAAGAAAGCGACATTTGGGCGAGTGAGGGTGACATACTACAGGGCTCCTACAACAGAGCAACACTTGGTAGGGTCGGACATCAATGCACCCCCTGAATCTGAAGGCTTAAAAGTAGTAGCCATGGGAGTCTTAACAGGCTTGCAATCTACCATACCAGTGCATTGCAATAAATCCAAAATGTAATGAGACTGAGAAAGAATAATTCCATGGGAATGCTTGACAACTTCTATGCCCAAGAAAAAATGCAGGTTGCCAAGATCTTTAATAGAAAATTCCTTAGATAGCTACTGCATAAGAGAAGTGACCATGCGAGAATCACTGCCAGCCACCAAAATATCATCGACATAAACAAGAATATAGCACACATGCAGCCCAGTGCGACGAATAAACAATCAAGTGTCTGTCTTTGAACCAAAAAAACCAAGGTGAAGTAGAAACTTTGAGAGACAAGAAAACCAAGTGCGAAGAGCCTGTTTAAGACCATAGAGGGACCGATTTAATTTATAGACATAGTGTGGTTGAGAATTGTCAACAAATCCCGAAGGTTGAGACATAAAAATCTCTTCCTGAAGCAAACCATGCAGGAATGCATTATGAACATCAAGTTGTAGCACCGATCAGGCCTGAAAGACAGCAATAGAAAGAACACACCGTATAGTAGTGGGTTTAATAATAGGACTGAAGGTCTCACCATAATCAATCCCATGTTGCTGATGGAAGCCTTTTGTAACCAAACGTGCTTTGTAGCACTCAAGAAAACCATCGGCCTTTCTTTTGATTCGATATACCCACTTGTAGCCAATAATGTTCATGTTGGGTGTCCGTGGCACAAGAGTCCAGGTACCATTCCAAATCAGTGCATTCAACTCATCTGCCATAGTAACCCACCATTTTGGTAACTTATTTGCCTGCATAAAACATGTAGGTTCAGTAGAAACAATAATATTAAGGGCATGGGGAACCTGAGGTTTGGACTGAAGTTGCATGGGATAGTGAGTAACAGATTGGGGCGGTGGTGGGGCTGCAAGTGCTTGGGCCGTGGCTGGAGAATAAAGGTCCCGGATGGGGCATTTCCTAAGCGGTGGAGAGTCAGGAGAGGGGCCAGTCATAGGGATGGTAGGGCTGGTTGTGGGTGTTGGGTTTGGGGTAGGCATAGGGCTTGTTAGCATCAGTGGGGAGGGCTGTAATGTTGAGGCCAAATGCAATGGTGGTAAGGGCGTGGGCCGTGGTATAGAGGAGTGTAGTAACTGAATAGGGGCTGATGCCCAAGGCTGTGAGAGACTTGGAGAAGAGGCAGGGGGTCCCAAAATAGAGATCGAGAAGGGGAAAGAACTTTCTTCAAACCGGACATGCCGAGCAATTATAATACGATTAGTAGAGAGATTGAGGCAACGATAGCCCATGTGAGATGGACTATAACCTAAGAATGCTCATGATGATGAGCGATAGTCCATTTTATGCTTATTATAAGGGCGTAAATAGGGAAAACAAAGACAACCAAAAATCTTAAGAAAAGTATAATTAGGGAGATGATGAAATACCAATTGAAAAGGAGAGACACCAAGGGAGATCATTGAGGGCATTCAGTTGATTAAAAATACTGTCATTTCAAAGGCAAAATGCCAATAAACTTGGGGAACCGACCCATGACCAAGCAGGGATAAGCCTGTTTCAACAATATGGCGATGACGACGCTCAATGGCACCCTGTTGCTCATGAGTGTGGGGGGCAGAGAGTCGATGAGAAATACCAATGTTGGAGAAATAAGTAGGAAATGTCCAAAATTCACCCCCAATCGGTTTGAACAGGTTTAATTTTGCGTGCACATAAACGTTCCATGAGCTTGAAAATGCTTAAACACATTAAAAACATCAGATTTACGCATAAGAGGATAAAACCAAAAAAACTTTGTATTGTCATCCATAAAAATAACGTAAAAAATGATGTCCATCAACTGAAGCAGTGGGCGAAGGGCCCCAAACATCACTATGAAAAAGATAAAAAGAAAATAAACTCTTACTATGAATCTCAACCAAAGACAAACGGCTGGCCTTACCCATCTGGCAAGCCTTACAAAGAGAACTAAGACGAGATGAAATAAAAGGTAAATTACTATTATTAAGCATAGTACGAAGTAAACACTCATGCGGGTATCCCAGGTGACGATGCCACATGTCAAGAGAAGTGTGAATAGCATGGTGAGCAGATGGAGAAGAATGGGGAGATAGTTCATAAAGACCCCTTTTACTCGGACCGGAGAGAAGAGTGGACTTTATGACCTAATCCTTCACAAGAAAATGAGATAGGTGAAATTAAAAGAAAACATTATTATCACATGCAAATTTCTGAATAGAAAGAAGAGATTTAGACATGGATGGGACATGCAAAACATTATGTAACAAAAAGGAACGAGAAGAAGTATAAGGGAAAGAATAAGAGCAATTGTGAGAAATAGGGAGTCCCTTACCATTACCAACATGCAATTGATCCTGACCATTATATTCTTCATATTGAGAAAGTGTTTGAATATCAGGAGTAACATGGTGAGAAGCACCAGTGTCAGGGTACCACGGTAATGATGAAGTGGGATTTGGTGTGCGTAAAATAGGTGGGTTGGGATGACCATAAGGAGGGGCGAGATAAGTGGGGTAGGTATAATGAGCTACCAGAGAGTTGGGGGAGGGGAAAGGTTGCGGGTTAGGGTAACCTGATTGGGATCTGTAGTAGCAGCGGTTTGTAGAGTGGTTTGTAAGCCTACAAATCGAGCACAAGAACCAGCCAGGGAACTGATTGGTGAAGCCACGACTACCACGGCCTCCACTGCCCCTCCCACCCCTACCTCCACGGCCACCCCTATTGGGAGAAGGAGAGCCTAGAGCACCAGGGGAGGAGGACTACTGAACAGTGTTGGTCGTGCGACGGGTACCAGATGGAGCATCAGAAAGTGTCAACTTCGTCATGGATGTGCCATAAAGAAACTCATGGTTGAGCAGCATCGCATGCAAATCATCATAGGATATAGGATTAGTCTGGGTCAACAAAGAGGACACCATAGCACGAAATTCAATCTTGAGACCATGATAGATGTGGAGATTAAAAGCGCTCGATCGTAGAGAATGACCGGCAGTGATTGATTTTGCTCACTCAAAAATTAAGACACAGGTTCATCAGGCTTTTGTGTAATGTCTTGTAAGGCCATAGTGAGAGACATACTATGGCTTTCAGAAGGAAAAGAAAAGGTTGTAGAGAGTCTCCCAGATCTCATGACTGGTCCGCTTGCCAAGAATAAGGGGAAAAACCTTCTCAGAGAGGGAAGCAATAAGAAAGCTCTGAATCAATGAGTCTTGTCGGTGCCAAGTAGCAGCAACAACAGCCTCGGTTGGGCATGGTATAGTTCCATCAAGATGTCCATACAAGTTTTGACCCTCGAGAAAATGTTCAACTTGAGTCTGCCAGAAAAGAAAATTCTTGGAAGTAAGCTTGATAGAGGTGTAGTGGTGTGCTTGATTGAAAGATGGAGAAGAAGTAGAGCCCGCGATAAGAAAAGAGTCAGAGGCAGCTATGTTTGAGATCGAGGAGTCCACGGTTGTATGAGGGGAGAGGCCATTGAGTTCGTCCCCCATCATGAAGGAGAAAACGATAGAAAGAAAAAAGAAAAGAAAAGCTCGGTGGAGCTAGTAGGTTTGTGATACCATATTAAGGTGAATAATATTCCTTGATTTCATAACTCTCAAAGTATAATATATAGGTTACAAAGATTACATTCCTAGCTTAGTTTAAACTAGGTAAGATATTTCTCAAGATCACATAAAATATTGACTTTACAAGTATATGAGGATCTCAATCCAATGTGCTAAATGAAGGAGGATTATTATCACATGTGATAATAAACCGAGAAAGGAAACTTGACTAAGGTTTCTCTCAGTATAGAATAAAGGGAGGTGTTTGTACCAGGTCTCAAGTGGTTTCTCATTGCCATTATGTCTATGGATCCGGAGGGAAGGCTTCAGGGGCTTCTTTAAAAGCTAGCTTTACTCTAGCTTGATAATAATGAAGTCATTGGCTAGCACGAGTACCCGAAACAATCATCATCTACCCTCTGCAATAACCGGGAGACCAAAAAATTATCTTGCAGTTCCATTAGCAGATCATGCAATTGAATCCATAAGTACTTCATATCAAAGGCCCAATCCTTTTCTGGTTTCTAGCATTCAAAAATAATAAGATTTCCAACTATAGACCACAGAGTCTCGTTCAACACATTTGTGAGGTCCATTGGGTGTTGAAATCAAAACAAGTAGGTATTACTTTGGAGGGGAGAGAGAAACAGTGACTGGATGGCTTATATTCCAGGCTGAGACCAAGGCCTCAATCACTGCTTGTTGCCTTTAAGGATGGCTTGGAAGGATATGACCAGCAAGAGATAGGGTTGGGTAGTGAGCCAAATGATCTTCAAATTCGTCGTCAAGGATGAAGACATCCTCATCTAGAGGAGGATCCTCTTCAGTATCAATATCAGTATGAGGGGATGAGGGTGGAATAGGTGGTGGAGTTTGTAATGGAAGATGTTGTTGATCCATTGGAAGCCAAGAGAAGGAGAAAGAAACACGCTAAAGAGGAAGAAAAAACACGCCAGACAGTAGAAAAGTGGAAGCATTCCTACTCTCCCATGTATAACTGAGTCTGGATCCTCTGCCATACTCCAAGGGTGTGCGGTGCACATTGTGCAACATAGTCGAGGTAATGTGTGCCATGCTGGCACACTTCATCTCTGTTGTGCCCTGTAAGATGTGCACTACACACTCTATAGTATGACAAAGAATTTTTATTGCGTATAACTAGGATTTACTATGTAACCCCTACTACCTCACTTGTAACCGTAACCCTACAACTTCCAACCTTCATAAGGGGTCAAGGGGATTTATAGCTATTACTCCTCGTCTACAAGAAGGAAAAGGGAAACTCTACTTCACTCCTTCCTTCAATCCCCTTCTCGTCTTTGCTCTCCCATTTTGCCCAGCCTCAAAATGGGAGAGCTTAGGAAAAAACTATGATATGTTTCTATAAATCAAACATGGGCCAAGCCCGGTCTAAGCCGCCCACAAGGGGCAGGCTGGACTTGACCTGACCCACTTGGCATGGAGAGAACCAACCACTTAAGTGGCTAGATCTTTTACCCCCTCTTTGGTCGATTCCCAGTGGGAGTCTAAATAGGGGCAGGGGGCTTAGGGTTTGAGCTTTAAATAGAAAACCTGTAACCCTAAGACCAAATCATCTGAGAAACCAAATTCTCCCTCTCTCCAGTGTTTTGTGTTCTCTTTGGGATTCCATCTCTTCCCAAGGATTTATGGTATGGAGTTCTCTGTGGAGAAACCTTTTGAGATATTCGAAGATCGTGAAGGAGATCGTTCGAGTTCGTGAAGCTTGTAACCAAACCTATACGAGATCCTCTTCCGCTGTTCAGGTAACACCCTAATGGGTGATGATTTATTTACATTGGCATCAGAGCCATTAAAGTTTTAGTTCGCTTTCGATTTTGGATGAGAGAGGTTTTCGATGAATGTTCACAATTTTTTTTTAGGGTTTCAATTTTTAATCCACAACCAGTAGCGGTGCATGCTGCCAAGGCAGCGTGCGCACCACCGCTAGCTGCCTGTGCGCACATCAACCTCATGCATTGCATCGGCTTGGCTGTATGTTGCATGCCCCATGCCTCTGTTGCGCGCTTTATGCGTGTCTGACATGCGTGAAAGCCCCCCTTGAATCATTTCTTTGTTTAATTATATTAAAAAAAGAAAAATAAAATTTTAAATGCATGATTGCTTTTTCCTTTTAGGAAAGTAATCATTGCATTTTACTTAGTTAATTCTTGTTTTTTGAAAAGTCCAAAGCAAGGATTAACTTGCGAGGACTATTCTCTCTCTTTCTCAATTCTGCCCAATGCCTACACTCTACTTGCGTACACAGCCATGGCAGTAGTAGGCCGTGGCCAGCAGCTGCCGTAGTTATGTGCGGCAAGGCTGCATACATTATTACAGTAGCTACAGGCCTTGGCCCGCGGTTGCTGTCGCCATGCTAAGTCAACCAAACAACTAAAAAAAAGGAAAAATTCAAAATTTTATTTTAAGGATTTGTTTTAGAGTTTTTTTGGAAGAAGATGGATGAAGAGATTCTCTCTTCACCCATATTCTTTCTTTTCCCTAAATTGGAGATTATTATATGTTTGTGGACCCAATTTTATTTATTTTTAATATCCCTTGAGTGTTTTATTTTTGCTTTTATGTGTTTGCAAATTTAAATTGGCAATTTTATCCTCCCGTGGCGGTATTGACCTTGTTTGACTCTACCATTTGGGTAATGATGTCAAACCCCCATCCTATGCAACCATATGGTTTTTTTTTTGTATTTCATGGGATAGAATATTGGTGCTTGTGTAAGGGATATGTTTTGATGTATGTGCGATAGAGTTGGTACCTGGACATGATACAAAGTACGGTGCTCCCCAGTAGTGATGTAGAAGGATTCTTGAATGTAAAGAGTTGGTTATAGTTTTTAATATTTTATTTTTTAAGAACCCATGTAATGGGAGCCTGCTGCACTGCGTATCATAACCTCGAATCGACTCGGCATATCACTTCAAGTACCAATCTGGGTCTCTTGTGTATGTCCCTTGTGCACCCGATGTATGGTGCATTAAATTGTGGTTTAGAGATGCCCTTTCCCCCTATTTTGTTCGAAATCAATTAAAATTATACGTTCCCAAACGCACACATTGTGAGATTTGATTATGAGCCTAGTGAAATATTTGGTCTCATCGTGTGGAAGAGGAAACCATTAATTTTAATTAGGATTTCTTGAACAAATTTTTTGTGAATGTATACTAAATGTCCTCCCTTGCATATTGTAGTGATGGCTAGCAAGAATGTTGTTGCTGACCTTAACCAAGGCAACAAGTTGGATGGAACCAACTATGACATGTGGCATTGTTAGGTGAAGTTCTTACTTAATGAATAAGATTACTTTCAACACCTGACCTCTGAAATGGCTAAACCCGACGGGGGTACTACCACCCGTCACCGTCAAGAAAAGGAAGCCTTTGAGGCTTGGTTTAAGTGAGCCTGTTGTGCTAGCTTTATCATGTTAAGATCGATGTACGATGATCTCATCGGCCAGTATGAAAAGTGCGAAACTACCAAGTCTATGTGGGATCTGGTTAAGTTAGAATGTGGCGGTACATCAACTACAAGGTTGTGGGCCATGACCTTGAAGTTTGAGATATACCGTAAGGACCCCAAGCACAACATGGTTGAACACCTTAGGGGTGTGAAAGACATGATATGAAAGTCAGATGATGTTGGGTACACCTTACTGATGAGCAGCAAGTTCAAGCCATCATTAGGACGTTACCTGATTCCTGGGCCCAAATGAAAGTGGTTCTCACACATAATGACAGTGTCAAAACTTTCAATGACATTGCCGCTCATGTGGAGCTAGAGGTGGAGCGCCTAGAGGCTACCCAATCACATACCCTTGTCGCCCAAGTAGGGCAGCGCAAGACTTTTGGGTCGAAGCCCAAGAGACAAAGGAACACAAGGAATCAGGGATAGGCTCAGAACGCTGCACCAAGTGGAGGCAAATCCACCAAACACAAACATGGCAAGCGAGGTGGAAAGAGAGGCATCACCAAGGTTAAATGCTATAACTGCCAGAAGATAGGACACTTCGCTCGTGATTGCACTGAAGCGAAGAAGGTACCATTTTATCCCTCTCTCCCTGTACTTTTATGTGTATGCATTTTTTGCTTTTCCAAACCCAATCTGACTGGATTGTGGATACAGGAGCAATAATACACATAATGCGTGATCGAGGGGGGTTTGTAGATTATAGAAAGATTCTAGATGGCGCCTAGAATATCCACATAGGGAATGGCATGAGTGAAGCAGTTTGAGGAGTTGGTACCTATCAGCTCACATTGTGCATTGGGCGCATCATGCTTCTTCATGATGTGCTATATGCATCGAAAATCTAGCATAATCTACTTTCTGTTACTACACTTTTGATGTTAGGTTATTCATTTATTTTTTATGGTGATACTTTTGAGATACGTTTGAATGGTAGTTATTTTGGACAATGTTTTTTTGAGAATGATTTTATTAAAGTAGATTTGATAACTCCTGTGGTTATTTCTTCATCTTTTGTGATTAATACTGATATTAGTTCGGAATCAATTGCATGACATGCTAGACTAGGACACATAGGTTGAGATAGGATGGGATAGTTAGCTAGAGAAGGCCTTCTTGGCCCACTCGCTAAAATCAACCTACCAACATGTGAGCCCTATTTAGCTAGTAAGGCCCGTCGAAAGACTTTTGAAAAGGCAATCCGAGCAACCCAGATCCTAGAGCTTGTCCATTCGTACATCTACGGACCAATGAATGTGAAGGCACACCACAGTGCTTCTTATTTCCTTACCTTCATAGATGATTATTCGCGATATGGCTATGTCTTCTTAGTCGCTTACTGCTATGAAGCATTAGATTGTTTCAACCGCTTTGTAGCAGAGGTTGAGAATCAACAAGGCAGGAGTTTAAAAACTCTACGCACTGATCGAGGACGTGAATATCTATCAGAATAGTTTTAAGAACTATGTGAGGAAAAAGGAATCACCAGGAAATTAACTATTCCTTACACTCCGCAGCAAAATGGTGTAGCAGAGCAAAGGAATAGAACTAGATATGGTTAGATTGATGATGGCGCAGGCCAACCTCCCAATATCCTTCTGGGGGGATGCTCTTTTGACCACTTCCTACATCTTTAACCATGTGCCCTCATAGTCAGTTCCTTCCACTCCCTATGAATTGTTGAAAGACACAAAGCCTACTTTGGGGCATATGCGACCATGGGGATGTGCAGGATATGTTCATAGTACCTCCCAAAAGTTTGGGAAACTTAGCCCTAGAGCTAAAAATAGTATCTTTATAAAATATTTTGATAGCTCAAAAGGCTATGTGATGTACAGTGGACATCAAGATAGAGGAATGACCAAGACTGAGTCCCGTAATGTTGATTTTCTTGAGATCGATATCCCCAGTATTAGTAACGCTAGCAGAGGTCTTGATCTCTTTGAGATAGAGATTGATGAAAATGTTTCCCCTACTCTTGGCGAGGGTGAGGAATTAATAACTCATCATGAGATCGCTAGAGAGGGTGAGAGTGATCATCAGCTCAGTGGGAGTGCGCTACTTAGTGAAAGTAGGGAGCACGTGGACATGTTCCCCGTCGTTGTTTTGAGATTGAAGGGGATGCCCTCGTTTGCATTCCAAGGGATGAGGATGAGCCGACCTCAATAAGGGAGGCACTCTCAACTCCAGGTAAGGAAATGTGGCAAGCTGCTATGGAAGATGAGTTGAGTTCTATGAGTAAGAACCAAGTCTAGGAGTTAGTTGACCTTCTGCCTGGACACAAAGCTATCAGGAACAAATGGGTCCTAAAGGTCAATCATAAGTGTAAGTACCGTGACCCCCGGGAGTCGAGGTTCCACCTTTGCCTAGAGGCAACAGGGATTGATATCCAATTGTTGTTTGACAACTTGTCGTGGGGATGGGAGTCATGCTTCATAGGGACGAAGTCGCCACCTAGGATTTGGGCCTAGGACCCGATTGGGTAGCCCTATCCCGTGGAAATGGACATGGGCTACAAGATTCTGTATGGTCTGGTCAGAGATCGAGTATGGGGTCAGGTTACAAAGTATGGGAAGGTTTTAGGCACCCATCTTATCCGATTGAATCGGTCTTTCTATTCTAGATGCTGAATGTCGAATATTCTCTCTTTGTAAAGTATGCTTAAAATGGTCGTACTGGATGCATTCTATTTACAATATATACACCTAAACAGGGAAACACAAAATATGACATTGTAACGATGAAAGATATAATGATTGTACCTTCACACGACAATTCCTTGAATATCAAAGGTCCCTTGGCTCAGGTGGAGACAGATGGGTGTATTGTCGTCGGTTCTTCGGACAGAGTCCCGGCTTGATGAAGATGTTCCTTGTTATCTATATACTAACAGAATTACGGCTATGAAAAGGGATTTTTGTTACCCATATGTGGACGGAGTAACGGCCAGGTTGGGAGGGAAGCACTCATCACTCAAGTGGGATAATCGAAGGATCTATCCATTTACTAGGATAAATTGCTCACCATGACTCAAAAAGGGTCAAAAGAGGGGGGGGAAGGGTTGGACAATCGATTTAAAGGGTCTCCCTTGCCTTCTACTCCATGAAAATAGAGGTAGGGGCCCTCCTATTTATAGGGGTGTCCCACAGATCATGGCGCCGTGGTTAATAGAAGATTTTTCCACGACACCATGGATGACGTCACTCGGGTGACGTTTGTCCATTTCCATGGTGTTGTGGTAAATTACCACGGTGCTATTCTCCATGGGCTTTCTTGGGCTAGTTTGGGCCTTTCTTAGGGCTTGGTGTATGGGCATGATGTTTTCCATCTGTATCCTGTTGTCATCATTGCCAAGGGCGGTGGTAAAATTTCAGTGTCTACAGTTTGCCCCTCTTTGGCTGAAGCCTGTGCCAGCAGCCGTAGGATAAAGACAAAAGAACAACTGATTTTGTCACCAAGAGCATATACTGCTGACGCTTTGCTCAAAGGGGGCAGAGTTGCAAGTGGTTAATCACGATGAAATCTTTAGATAAACTTTTAAAAGAAAACTCGGATGAAACCAAATCATTCGAGGGTGATATAGTGCTCCTCGACCAAAAACAAATGATTGAGGGTGATGCGGCACCACTCGACCAAAAATGGATAAATGAGGGTGATGTGGCACCGCTCGATCGAAAATGGATAATTAAGGGTGATGTTGCACCACTCGATCAAAAATGAATAATTGAGGGAGATGTGGCACCACTCGACCGAAAATTGATGATTGAGGGTGATGCGGCACCACTCGATCGAAAATAGATAATTGAGGGTGATGTGGCACCACTAGACCAGAAATGGATCATTGAGGGTGATGCGGCACCACTCGATCATAAACGGATAATTGAGGGTGATGCGGCACCGCTCGACTGAAAACTGATAATTGAGGGTGATGCGGCACAACTCGACTAGAAATGAATAATTGAGGGTGATGTAGCACCGCTCGACCGAAAATGGATAATTGAGGGTGATGTGGCACTGCTCGACCGAAAACTGATGATTGAGGGTGATGCAGTACTACTCGACTAGAAACGAATAATTGAGGGTGATGCAGCACCACTCGACCGAAAATGGATAATTGAGGGTGATGCGGCACCACTTGACCAAAAATGGATAATTGAGGGTGATGTGGCATAGCTCGACCTAAAATGGATAATTGAGGGTGATGTGCCACCACTCGACCGAAAACTGATGATTGAGGGTGATGTGGCACCACTTGATCGAAAACTAATAATTGAGGGTAATGCGGCACCACTCGCCCATAAACGAATAATTGAGGGTGATGCGACACCACTCGATTGGAAGCGGATAATTGAGGGTGATGCAACACCACTCAATCGGAAACTGATAATTGAGGGTGATGTGGCACCACTCGATTGAAAACTGATGATTGAGGGTGATGTGGCACCACTCGACCAAAAATTGATAATTGAGGGTGATGAGGCACCACTTGACCGTAAATGGATAATTGAGGGTGATGTGGCACCACTCGACCGAAAATGGATAATTGAGGGTGATGTGGCACCACTCGACCGAAAATGGATAATTGAGGGTGATGTGGCACCGCTCGACTAGAAACGGATGATTAAGGGTGATGCGGCACCACTTGATCGAAAATGGATAATTGAGGGTGATGCGGCACTACTCGATCGAAAATGAATAATTGAGGGTGATGTGGCCCCGCTAAAAAAAAAAACCACTATTTTTTTGAGATGTTGATGATTTCCAACCGTCTCTAGTGTGGGATTTCCACGATGCCATAGAGTGGGCTGCAGAATCCATTCATGGCACCGTGGAGTGGGCGGCAGATTCCATTCACATCACCATGGTTACCCTGCCGTGGTCCAAGACACGGTGCCATGGATGGTAACCACGGCACTGTGGGAAGTTGTCCACGACGCCGCGATCCAACTTCACAACGCCGTGGCCATGAACTTCCCCCTCTATAAATAACAAGTCATTTTCAACCCATCTCACTCCCTTTTTTCTTAGCAAAGCTCTGCCAGTTTCTTCCCTCACTTCATACTTGCACCTTTCTGATGGCTCTTCGCAGACGTGCCAGGCACTCCACCGACGGTTCCTTGTTGGGTTCAATGGACGAGGACACCCGGGCCGGGTGGTATGTTACCGACGACACACTGAGAGACACCGGTCGCCATATCTGTGGCCAGATATGGGGCAAGTCCCCACTAGTACATACATCCTTCCCATTATTTATTTAATATTCCTGTCTATTATTTATTTTAGATTAGATATTCATTAGTGTAAAGCGATGCCACTAGCTACCCTCCTAGGCACATTTTGGCCCGTAAAACAAGATAAAACCAATAGATACCACTCTAGGTACCCTTTGGCATGCAAAACGAGGTGAGACCTCCAGACATAACCTTGGGCGTCTTGTGGCACGCAAAATAAGACAAAGCCATTAGATATCACCCTAGGTATCCTTTGGCACATAAAACGAGGTAAGACCTTCAAACACCAACTTAGGTGTCTTTTGGCATGCAAAATGAGACAAAGCCATTAGATATCACCCTAGGTACCCTTTAGCACATAAAACGAGGCAAGACCTCCAGACACCAACTTAGGCTTCTTTTGGCACACAAAACATGGCAAAGCCAATAGATACCACCCGTACCCTTTGGCATGCAAAATGAGGCGAAGCCATTAGATACCACCCTAGGTACCCTTTGGAATGCAAAATGAGACAAAGCCATTAGATACCACCCTAAGTACACCCTTTGGCATGTAAAATGAGGCGAGACCTCCAGACACCGACTTAGGCATCTTTTGGCACGTAAAATGAGATAAAATCATTAAATGCCATCCTAGGTACCCTTTGGCACGTAAAATAAGGTGAGACCTCTAGACACCAATTTAGGCATCTTTTGGCGTATAACGCGAGACCTATTTATTTATTCTATTTTATGCTCTTATTTATTTATTATGTGTCATGCTCTTATTTATTTTGGTACTTACCAAGATTTCTTATTGTTTTGTTTTGCAGAAGAGGCCGCTTTTCGACCTGAAGAAGTACTGTTGCACTGATAAGGTGCTCTCCTGGTACAAGGAGCTCTACCCCCAAGTCCGATCAAGGGTGCAGCGGACCGGCCTAGGGTACATAGCCGCCCACAGCTCCCGGGATCTCGATAGTACGACTGCTTGCGTGGTTGTGGAGGGGTGGTGGCCAAGCACCCATTCCTTCCACCTACCAGTCGGAGAGGTGACCATCACACCTCTCAACTTTTATATGATCACCGGGCTATCCTTCGGAGGGGAGCCTGTTACCCTGACGGCAGCGGACCAGCTCTAGACCTTTGACTGTCTCGACTATTTCCACGACATATTAGGGGTCCCCGTGACTAAACGGGGAATGACCACCAACTCCCTCTGGTTACATTGGAAGGAGAAGGTGGTGGCAGGCGAGTCCTATCCCCTGGTGCAGAATCAGCTAATGAGGAGATTCCTACTTTACTTGCTGACGAAGGTCATGTTTAGCAACATGATCAAGCCGATCGCTGACCTCGCCTACTGTCGCTTCTTCGAGGATTTTGACTAAGCGGCAGAGTATAACTAGGGAGGCTCCACATATGCACACTTCTTGTGCATGATGGATATCTTGGTCGTGGGGCCTCCGAACCTCATCGGCTGCGCTTATGTCCTCTGGGTAAGTAAATCAGCACGTAACCTTTTACTTTACTTTATTTGGTTATTCTTCTTATTGTTATTATTTTTTATTTTTTATTTTTTCTTATATATGTTTCTTTTATAGATATGGAGCTATGAGGTCCTCCGGTTCCGGATTCCCTCCTTCCAGCCGGGTAATGACCCTGGCCCTTTTTTCCCCCAAGCAGCCCACTGGTTCAAGGGGATCTGCCCCAAAAGCGATCGAGACAGAGACCTGGCCTCGGTGCACATCCTCTTGAATGAGCTGAGGTTTGAGGATGTAAGTTCCTAAAACGCCAACCCTTGGTCTTCTTTTCCTTTTATTTCATTTTTGCTAACTTCCAAAACTCCCTTGCAGGTCGCCTTCCAGCCTAACCTCCTTGAGTACCTCCCTGAGCCCGAGATGTATGATAGGGCTACTACTCTTGCTCGCGGCAGATGCTATTCCAGGGGCCTTGGGGGTAATCCTTCTACCTGGGGGAGCGGGTGTCGCTTTAGTGGTCTGGGGTGAGATATGTCCCCTGCCTCCCTCTAGCTCGGATGCATACTCCCGAGCTTCTCTTGCCAAAGGAGATGGCACACTAGAGGGTGGGGGAGGAGGCGACCCTCCAAACCCTAGATGAGGGCGACTACGGCGCCTTCTTGGTTAGGGAGACCGTCTGCTTTCCCCTCACCACGGGGGGTCCTCAAGTAAGGCAAAAACTTAACCTTCCTCTTATCTTCTTTCTTTTTTTTTTTTTTTTGTTATTAATCTAACCACTCTCTTGCAGTACCCTGGTCATCCCCTCTTCCCTGAGAGCTTTGGTGGCAGGCCCTCGTCTCGTGCCTCTTGGACCACTGCCGGTTACTCTGAAGCTGGGACCTCAGGGGGGAGCCTCAACGTTGGATAGCCGATATGATCAAGGGCTATCGCCCATAGACTATCCAGTCGATCGAGCCTAGGAGGCATGATACGATACTACCTCCTCCTCAGACCCCCGATGGTGAGCTCGCCCTTCCTCTCCCGTACGATGGGGTAAGAATCCTTACCCTTTATTTTTCTTTCTCTCTCCTATATATATATTTTTTGGTTAGAGGCTAACTTGTTGGAGTTCCAGGTTAGCGCTCCGAGATACGTCGACATGCGGCATATGATGTGCAGCATCGATGAGGCCATCATCTCAAGGGTTGAGATGACCCAGTACTTGGTAAGGCTTCAGATGGGTTCCTCTTACCCCCTCCCTTTTCTTTTTATTATTTTATTACTTGGCTCAAAGTTTTTTTTTCTTACACAGAGGGACTAGGCTGAGAGGTATCGGGCCGAGTCTGAGAGGTATCAGGCCAACCTGGTGGAGGCCGAATTGGAGATAGAGACCCTTTGGTTGTAGGAGAGTGGATCTGGGAGCGGTCGAGTACACGACAATCTCTCAGTTAATGACTTAGACCTATGGCTCCCCTTCCCCTGTTCATTATTTTGTAAAAAAATAGATTGTTCATCAGCATTTTTTTTTTGTATTTAATGATTTTATGTACATTCTTTTCTTTGTTCTTTTTTTCTTTCTTTCTTTTTGCATATTGTTAGATGAACGAACATGGACGTAAATAAAAATTTCCTTCTTCCTTTATAGAGACACAATTCCCAGAACCGGCACATTTTTCTTTTGAAACTTTGGTTATATGGAAAAGGGAAGCAAAAAGGGCAGAATGTTAAACCGTTATCACTTGTTTACAACATAATTCTGCCATAATTTGGATAAAATTGGTTACCAACTCTTCGGTCAGAATCTCTGGAGCCTTGAAGTTCTTTAGCTCAATTTGCTCTTGTCTTTGAGATATTAGAGAGGTATATAGAAGCTGGTATGGGTTAAACCCATCAGTCTCACGTAGTTACACCCTTGTGTTTCTGGTGCCTTCAACTTTTCCTTCATCCAATTGCAGTCCCACTGGATTTCCTGAGTAGTTCCTTTTCCCAAATAATCCTCTCAGTCTCAGATTTCATAAAACCCTGGTGTTTATCTCTTTGTCTAGTAATGTATGGATTGAAGGTGATTACATGGAATAGGTTGTACCAGTCATAATTTTTCCAATAACCACATCTGGAATGTTGCTGGAGACCCATAAAAGAAATCTATCCCATATTTCTGGGAATGACACATGGCGTCTAAACCCTTGAAAGTTTATGCCAAGATTGTGGGAACAATGTCACATCCTTCTTCAATCTGTTCCACCAGCTTCACTATCATGGGAAGCATGCCTTTCCCTAGAGCTCTCAAGAGATACCTTCCGATCACGTAAAAGAGATAAGCCCTCTTCCTGCTTTGGACTCGAGATTCTTCTTCCAACCTGCTGCTGGTAAAGGTCTTGATTACTTTCATTGCATCCACCTTGTCATAATGGAGAAATTGCTTAATTTCCTTCTTTCTTAATCCGAAGAAACTTTCTAATTCTCTGTAGGGTTGGCCTTTCTGCAGTGTAGGATGAAACAATCTTCCTTGTGGAGGTGATAACATGCACGCCTAGAATTCTTCAATGGTTGGGGCTATCTTGACTTCTCCAAAGTGAAATACATGCAGTTAAGGGTTTCAACATCTCGATGCTTTCTGGATAAAATGTGGTGAAGTTTGAAACACCAGATTCGGCCTAAGATAGGTAACTTGACATCCTCTAGCAATGTAGGGCCATCCATATGCATACGGAGAGTCCATTGACACAATTGTTCGTCTAACCCTTCTTTCTTTGGCTCCCTCATGATACTTGCATTGAAGATTCCATTAGTAACTTGGACAATGGTTAGTCTTTCAATCGGTAACCGACTCTTAGTAACCTTGAATGAACCCTAGGTTGAATACACGGATAGGACTTCGAAGGCTAATTGGCAGAATTTACCATTTTTGTAAGGGAAACGTAGGTTGGCAGAGTTACGAAATGAACTAATACTCCACCCATTTGGTGAAATAGTCTATGGTGACCAAAATAAATTCATGGCCATTAGAAGCTTTCGGAGTTATTTTCCCAATAACATATATCCCCAAGTTGAGAATGGCCAAGGAGCATTCAACAAATGCAACTCTGTGGGAGGAATATGTATGACATTGGTAAATATTTGACATCCGTGACACTTCTTGACAAAGGTGACTCAGTCTGCTTCCATGGTTGCCCAATAGTACCCCAACCTGAGTACCTTTTTGGCTAGCATTCTTGCATTCATATGTGGTATACAAATCCCCTAATGAATTTCTCCCATGAAGGCTTGAGCTTGCTCTTCATCTATATATAACAATTGAATGCCATCATAAGATCTTTTGTATAGCAGGTTTTTCTGAAGGATGAACTGTGTGGCATATTTCCTCAATCGTTTCTTTTCTCTTGTTGTAAAATATTCAGGATACTTTCTTTCTCTGATATAGTCAATCATAGGTGCAAACTAGGCCCTTCCGTCTGTTATCAATAGGTTTACAGGTTCTCCATATGCTGGACCAGTCCTTCTTTCGACCAAAAAGGGTCAAATTTTGGCTTGGGAATCATATTCTACCATGGAGGCCAAAGTAGCTAGAGCATCTGCAAATCTATTATTGTCCCTTGGTAGATATTCAAAAGAGATTTCCTTAAAACACCTGATCATCTGTTCCAGATATTCTTGATAGGGCTTCATTTGTCGTCTCTCGTTTTCCATTTTCCTTGAGTCTGACAAATCACCACCGATAAGTCTCCAAATACTTTGACTCTTTCTGCAGCTACAAATAGAGCCATTTCCAAACCGATGGCACACACCTCGTATTCTGCAATATTATTGGTGCAACTGAATTCTAAATGGAAAGACATGGGTAAATGTGACCAATCGGAGTTACTAGCAACACGTCTGCTCCAAATCCCTTCTGGTTTGTAGCTCCATTAAAGTATAACTTCCATCCTTCTTCTTGGCTTTCTCCGACAATACATAACTCTTTATTGGGAAATGAATCTTCCACTGGCCGTGAATCCAATGTCGTTGGATGTGCAGCCAAGTGATCTGATATTGCTCGCCCCTTTATGGATTTTTGATTGACATAGGTTATGTCAAACTTTGATAACAACAACAACCACCTGGCCATTCTTCCAGTCAGGGCTGGTTTCTCAAAAAGGTACTTGATTGGGTCCATTCATGAGATAATCCAAACCGGGTGTGAAACCATGTGATGCCTCATTCTAATAGTTACCCAGACTAAAGATGTGCAAGTCTTTTCTAAAGGAGTAAAGCGAGTTTCATACTCTAGCAATTTCCTGCTTAAGTAGTAAATTGCATGCTCTTCTCCATTGTTGAAAATGGTATCAGAGCCAGTGATGTTATAAATTCTCTTTGTCATTTGCTGAGAGGCTTGCTGAACTCTCTTTAGTTTATCAATGAACCTATCCTAGCCTTGGCTTATTATGCTCTGGAGTGGCCACTTCAGCGGATCCTCTCCCTCAGAATGGCCTTGGCTGACCAACGACAGGAGGCAATTTGGCTAATTGTGCATTGATAATAGTCCTTGAGCGATGTATAGGGTCCAGGCAGATGGCCGTTATTTTCCCTAGTTATGCTCGGAATACCTTCTATGTTCAATTGGCCAGTTTCCTACTTTTGAACGCTTATTCCCTGGTTCTTGGTAATCTGAATTGTGTACGGTTTCTCCTCTTGGCAAGTGACCTTCCACAAACATGGCTTTACAACCTCCACGGCATTCCTCTGCAACCTCTTCCTTAGTCATTCTCCCCACATCCCATGCTGCCAAGATAGACTACTTGTATGAGCTTAGTTATACCCCTGCAGATCAAAAGATTCATCCCACCAATTTCCCTATTCTTAACCCCTATGATGTCTTCCCTAAGGACCCTTCTACCTTTACTAAGAAGATCTGTACCCTTCTTTCCCCCAAGAAGACTCCAGGGTTTAAGGAATATGTCCAAGCCTCCCCATTTTCTCAAAATCAGGTGACTGCCTTTGGCAAAGAATAATATTTCCCCATTGAATTCTCCCCGGATCTCATCCTCCAGTGGCTTGGTCTTGGTTATACCCACCTTCATTTAGGAGATGTCAAGATGAAACTTACCCTACATGGACAGAAAAGGACTTTCGATGGTCATGAAGTTGGATCTTCTGGACACTAGGTTCAAATACTATCAACATGCAACAATCACCAATGTCCAGACCACTCTGAATGATGGCACTGTGTTTTACACACTGTACCCTAATTACAACATCTCTTTAAAAGATCCAAACCTTCCTACGGCCTTGAAGTTTCTTGTCCATATCTCTGGTGCACCTCAGGTTTCATCCGCTATTGTAGCCACTTTGCATTATTAGATCTGCTACCATCTTCAGAATCATGCATTTGATCTCCATACTAGTCATACCAGTAATGATTCGGTGTTGTTCCTCCATATTGATGCGGAAAGGACACCTACAGTGACCCACGTGCCCCGGTAGCTGAGTTGAGCTGATCTTACCCGGTTGATTCCTGATTCTTGGATTACTGCATATGAATCCACTCATGAAGAGGAAACCACTTTGCTCCTCAGTTCTACCAATCCTACATATAAAAGGCTTGAAGATGGATGAACAGAGGTTCGGTTTCCAAAACTAAGAGATATGAGCCCAGTAGTTCTCGTCTTTTTTGACGACCTCCCAGTTCGTTTGGATGGAGTACCTATCACTTCTTTTGATGCTCAAGGCAACCCCATTTACCAATTTCAAAGCACTACCGGTCATAAATGGTTTGATATCTGTGATTGCCCCAATTGCTGTCCCACGAAAGATGAGGATGACACACCTCAGCGATGGCGGTCTTCTAAAAAGAAGAAAGCTCCTGATCCATTGTGGCAACGTTACAAACAAGGCTGCCCAAATGTTGGCCCTCTTGGAGATGACCCAGGCAAGTATCAACTTATTATTAAATATGGCAATCAGAAGCCTTGCCCGTTGGGATGCTGCTCGGCCCCACCATCTCCACCACCGCCACCACCAAATCCACCCCCAGTAGTTCCCTGCTACAGGCTAGGAAGCGGCGGAGGCTCATCATCTATTAGCAAGAACTTTCCAGGTGCTATAGATTATGAAGATGCTAATCTGCGCATGCATCATTGGATGTTACTCCTCCCAACACAGTAGACCAGAATGGTCAAAGGATTACAAATTCAACAGTTGAAGCCCAACTTAACTGGCAGGCAGAAAATGCAGTGGTCCAGAACTAGTATCTTCAAAAGATAGTGTCTTAATAGGAACACACTTCTTTGGCTCTTCAAAAGCAAGACATGGATGTTCGCTACCTGAAGGAAAGAATTGAGGCTTTACATACTGAACTATTGCATATTGCCTCTACAGTTAAGGATGTTGCTGATGCATCCTCTTTGATTTCTACACTAGAGAAGGAGAAGCAATGCCTAGAAGAATAGCTTCGTTGGGCCCAAACTCCTGGCCTATATTACCCAGATTTTCCTCCAATCATTGACGTTGGTTCTCCTCCGTACACCTTTCCAACAGAGCTACTGAAGGAGCTTCAGCGAGATCAACGGCGAATTGGCTAAAGAAGAACTTCCTCAAGATCTTCACCCTCTGCCTCTGGTTTAGATATTCCTCTCTCACCCAGGCGATCTAGTACATCCAGGTCCCAGCCAAGCCAGTCTAGTCAGCAGCCATAGCCATCCCAGCAGTCATACCCTTCATACTCTCAAACCACTTTCTAGCCTCTGCAATCAGCCCCCACAAAACCCCCACCTTTAATTCCTTATGTACCCTTGGCATCTCGTTCTTACTATCCAACTTGTTCTCCCCTAATTCCAGCAAAAAACCCAAATTCCTTAAGCTCATTTTTGGCCCAGTTATATTTCATAGTCAGAACCCCTACCAAGTCTCCCACACCTGTTTATACCCTTCGGCAGCCATATGATTCTAGTTCTGCCCAGACTAGCTCTGATGAAGATTTTCAACTGGCTTATATGGCAGACCAACAACAAGGAAGGAATCAGCAGACAGAACCACCAACTGATGGAGTCACTAAACAAACAAAGCAATTCTTCACTTTTGATGGGATTCCGCTCCATAAATGGCCCAACAAAATCTCAAAATTCCATACCTGGTTAACGGCTGAACTACTCCAAGAAGGAATGACTCCTCAAGCTACTATTACCAAGTTTCTGGCCCGCACCCATGGTACTCTCCGAGAATGGTATATGGCTTTAGGGCCATACCGACAGCTTCAATGGGCATAAATCAGAATTGATGCTTTCATCTCCCAATTGTATAATGAATTCATTGGTCCCATTAAGAGCAATCGGGTCAAAGCCCGAGAAGAATATTTCCGAATGAAGTGTTGTTCTTTCCGACGCTCCGACCTGGAAAAACATTTCACTCGCATGATGGATAGATTCTACAACCTTTGGCCTTCCTACTATTAATGAAAATGGTATCAAAGCCACAGTGGCATACAGAGAGTTGGAACCAAAGGATGAATTAGGGGTTTAGTCTGAGAGAGAAAATCTACCAATATATTATCTTTACCCTTGATGTGTTTTACCTTGAAAGACCATTGGGAGAACCATTGTGCCTATCTAGGAAGTTGGGGCTCTGGAAGGACCTTCTGCTTGAAATGCAGCATCTTAGGGAAAGAGGACATATCCATCTCCACTTGAAAAGTGTGTCCAATAAGATAGAATTAGAACTTCTCAATTCCTCTCCTGACTGCTAGAATTTCCTTGAATGTAGAGTCGTAATGTTTCTCTGAGGGTTTGAATTATACACTGCTGTAGCCACAAACTTGCCATGTGCCATTAGAAACTTCTTCTAATAAGACTGCTGCCCATTGCTCATCAATAGCATCAGTTTGAAGGATACGAAGTCCTATGGATGGGATATGCAGAGGTGGGAGCCTCTGAGTAATGGCCTTTAGAGCCGTGACAGCTCTGGTGTGTTCAGCTGACCAAGGAGGAGGATTCTTCTTGAGAAGCTTATTCAAAGGGCCAGTATACTGAGTCTGGTGAGGGAGGAATTCAGCCATATAATTGATAATGCTGAGAAATTACTGGAGCTGTGGGACAGTGAGAGGACCATCTGAGAATTGGAGGAGAGACCTTCCAATATGAGGCTGGAGCTCATACTGGCCTTTATGAATGGTAACACCAAGAAAGTCAACTGTGTTGACACCAATCTCCATTTTTTGGGGGAGAGCATGATACCAAATTGAACCGTGATAGCCAGGAACTTTGCTAAGAGTTGTTGGTGCTTTTCTTCTATTTTGGAGAATAACAGGATGTCATCAATATAGATGAGGGTATGGCTCTGGGGGGGAGCATAAACTTTCATCATAGCCTTTTAAAATAGGGAAGGAGCAACTTTGAGACCAAATGGCAGAACATTCCAATGGAAATGCGATCCAGGGATGCAAAACCCAATCTTGGGATGGTCATTAGGGTGAATGCCCAGTTGCCAAAATCCTGCTTTCAGGTCAAACTTGCTAAAAATGGTGGCTACTGCAAGTTGTAACATCAGAGTTGATCTAGTAGGCAGAGGAAACTTTTCATCAGCCAGGAATGTATTGGGAGGCTGATAGTTGATGACAAGGCGAAGCTTTCCCCTATTCTGTTCAGCTTGCTTATTGACATAGAATGCTTCACAAGCCCAGTTAGAAGTTGTAGGTGAAATAAGACCCTGAGCCTAGAGTAGCTTGACTTCTTCTTGAGCAAGAGTTAGATGAGTAGGATTCATCCCTACATGACTGGCTTTGGTAGGATTGGCATCTTCATTTTTCTTGAAAGGAAGGTGAATAAGAAACTTCGGATTCTACCATAATGGATGATCACATTTGGTAAGAAATTCAGCATGGGAATCAGCACAACATTGATCAAGAAATTGCTGCCAAAGATCTGCAAAAGGAATGGTTAGAAAAAGATTGGGGGCAGTGGTCCATAGGAGAAACTACTTCTTATAAGTGAGTCCAGTAGCACTCCACTATAGAGAAGGGAATTTGCTAAGGAGGTCAAAGCCAATGAGAGCTTCTCTTCCGAAAAGAGAAGATCTAAGGACACGGTAGCTAATAGTCAAGGTGGGAAAGATCCTGAATTTCATGGGGTCCTTTGAAATGAGATCAACAAAGAAGGTTTTTCCATCAGTCGTCGTGAAATATTGCTTATGGGGTTTCCAACAGTAGGATGGGAGGACATGGGGAGCAAGGATGGTTATGGTGGCGCTGATATCAAAGTAACCTATGACTTTAACTAGGCGATCCCCATGTGGTTGGGATTATGTACAAAGGTGCAAGGGGAAGTAGAACCTTGGTGGAGGACATGGAAGGAAGGGGTGGAATAGGAGAGACTAATGGGTAGACCAAGTCAAAAGTGTCTGAGGCAAAGTCAAAATCTGATGCCGAATTAGAGAAGTAGTCTTCAAGGGCAAACAACAGATCTGCAGCAGAGTCCTCATCAACAGAATAGAGGGACTCTATATCAGCATCAGGGGCATCAGCAGAGTTGAACTGGGTCAACATATGCATAAGTTTGGCTTTTTTCTATTTATCTGGACAATTTTTTGCAAAGTGTCCTTTCTTGCCACAAGAATAGCACTTGTCTGAAGTTTTGTCTCTGAATTTCTTCCGCTTGAAATACCTGTACTGCTTACCTTTGGTCCGTTTATGGTTGGGACGGTTGTGACGATGAGTGTGTGACTTGTGTTGGTGAAGACGAGTGAAATGAGCCTTCTTCTTAATGGGACAACTGGAGTTCTGGTCTTTACACTTGATCTGGAGATGTCAGTTGTCACAGGCATCTTTCAACTTTTCGGTAGTTTTTTCCTAGGTTTTGAAGAACTTCTACTGATAACAAAGACGTTGAAGGGCAGTTTGGATTTCCTGGTAAAGTCTACCTAAAGTAATCTGGTGAAGTTGAAGACCTTGAAGGTGCAGATGTTTGATTGCATCCGTGCCCAGAGGTTCTGGGAAAGAGTTTAGGAAAACTTGCTTCATATTGACATCGTCAAGACCGCCAAGGATGTAGAATCTATCCTTCATGCGAGTGAAATGTTTTTCCAGGTCAGAGCGCTGGAAAGAACAACACTTCATTCAAAAATATTCTTCTCAGGCTTTGACCCGATTGCTCTCAATGGGACCAATGAATTCATTATACAATTGGGAGACGAAAGCCTCAATTCTGATTTGTGCCCATTGAAGCTGTCGGTATGGCCCTAAAGCCATATACCATTCTCGGAGAGTACCATGGGTGTAGGCCAGAAACTTGGTAATAGCAACCTGAGGGGTCATTCCTTCTTGGAGTAGTTCAACCATTAACCAGGCATGGAATTCTAAGATTTTGTTGGGCCATTTATAGAACGGAACCCCATCAAAAGTGAAGAATTGCTTAGGGTCCTAGTTTTGGTAAGGTTGGAAGTCCGGAACCGGTGGTACTTTAGGAGGAGCATTTTCTCCCGTATGATCTTCATTATCAGAGACTATAGGCTTTGTTTGTTTAGTGACTCCATCAGTTGGTGATTCTGTGTGCTGATTCCTTCCTTGTTGTTGGTCTACCATATAAGCCAGTTGAAAATCTTTATCAGAGTCAGTCTGGGCAGAACTAGAATCATATGGCTGCCGAAGGGTATAAACAGGTGTGGGAGACTTGGTAAGGGTTCTGGCTGTGAAATATAACTGGGCCAAAAATGAGCTTAACGAATTTCGGTTTTTTACTGGAATTAGGGGAGAACAGGTTGGATAGTAAGAACGAGATGCTAGGGGTACATAAGGAATAAAAGGTGGGGGTTTTATGGGGGTTGATTGCAGAGGCTGGAAAGTGGGTTGAGAGTATGAAGGGTATGATTGCTGGGATGGCTGTGGCTACTGACTAGACTGGCTTGGCTGGGAACTGGATGTACTAGATCTCCTAGGTGAGAGGAATATCATAACCAGAGGCAGAGGGTGAAGATCTTGAGGAAGTTCTTCTTTGGCCAATTCACCTTTGATCTCACTGAAGCTCCTTCAGTAACTCTGTTGGAAAGGTGTGTAGAGGAGAACCAACGTCAATGATCAGAGGAAAATCCGGGTAATATGGGCCAGGAGTTTGGGCCCAACGAAGCTGTTCTTTTAGGTGTTGCTTCTCCTTCTCTCGTGTAGAAATCAAAGAGGATGCATAAGCAACATCCTTAACTGTAGAGGCAATATGCAATAGTTCAGTATGCAAAGCCTCAATTCTTTCCTTCAGGTAGGGAACATCCATGTCTTGCTTTTAAAGAGCCAAAGAAGTGTGTTCCTGGTAAGACACTATCTTCTGAAGATACTGGTTCTGGACCACTGCATTTTCTGCCTGCCAGTTAAGCTGGGCTTCAACTGTTGAATTTGTAATCCTTTGACCATTCTGGTCTATTGTTTTGGGAGGAGTAACTTTCCAATGATGCATGCGCATATTAGCATCTTCATTATCTGTAGCACCTGGAAAGTTCTTGTTGATAGATGATGAGCCTCCGCCGCTTCCTAGCATGTAGCAGGGAACCATTGGGGGTGGTGGCGGTGGTGGTAGTGGTGGAGATGGTGGGGGCGAGCAGCATCCCAATGGGCAAGGCTTTTGATTGCCATATTCAATAATAAATTGATACTTTCCTGGGTCATCTCCAAAAGGGCCAACATTTGGGCAGCCTTGTTTGTAACGTCGCCACAATGGATCAGGAGCTTTCTTCTTTTTAGAAGACCACCGTCACCGAGGTGTGTCATCCTCATCTTCCGTGGGACAGCAATCGGGGCAATCACAGATATCAAACCATTTATGACCGGTAGTGCTCTAAAATTGGTAAATGGGGTTGCTCTGAGCATCAAAAGAAGTGATAGGTACTCCATCCAAACGAACTGGGAGGTCGTCAAAAAATATGGGAACTGTCGGGCCCATATCTACTGGTTTTGGAAACCGAACCTCTGTTCGTCCATCTTCAAGCCTTTTATATGTAGGATTGGTAGAACTGAGGAGCAGAGTGGTTTCCTCTTCATGAGTGGATTCATATGCAGTAATCCAAGAATCAGGAATCAACTGGGTAAGATCAGCTAGACTTAGCTACCGGGGCACGTGGGTCACTGTAGGTGTCCTTTTCGCATCAATATGGAGGAACAACCCTGAATCATTACTGGTATGACCAGTATAGAGATCAAACGCATGATTCTAAAGACAGTAGCAGATCTGATAATCCAAAGTGGCTACAATAGCGGATGAAACCTGAGGTGCACCAGAGATATGAACAAGAAACTTCAAGGCCATAGGAATGTTTGGATCTTTTAAAGAGATGTTGTAATTAGGGTACAGTGTGTAAAACACAGTGCCATCGTTCAGAGTGGTCTAGACATTGGTGATTGTTGCATGTTGACAGTGTTTGTACCTGGTGTCCAGAAGACCCAACTTCATGACCATCGGAAGTCCTTTCCGTCCATGTAGGGTAAGTTTCATCTTGACAGCTCCTAAATGAAGGTGGGTATAACCAAGACCAACCCACTGGTGGATGAGATCCAGGGAGAATCCAATGGGGAAATATTATTCTTTGCCAAAGGTAGTCACCTGATTTTGAGAAAATGGGGAGGCTTGGACATATTCCTTCAACCCTGGAGTCTTCTTGGGGGAAAGAAGGGTATGGATCTTCTTAGTAAAGGAAGAAGGGTCCTTAGGGAAGACATCATAGGGGTTAAGAATAGGGAAATTGGTGGGATGAATCTTTTGATCTGCAGGGGTATAACTAAGCTCATACAAGTAGTCTATCTTGGCAGCATGGGATGTGGGGAGAATGACTAAGGAAGAGGTTGCAGAGGAATGTCGTGGAGGTTGTAAAGCCATATTTGTGGAAGGTCACTTGCTAAGAGGAGAAACCATACACAATTCAGATTACCAAGAACCAAGGAATAAGCGTTCGAAAGTAGGAAACTGGCCAATTGAACATAGAAGGTATTCCGAGCATAACTAAGGAAAATAACGGCCATCTGCCTAGACCCTATACATCGCTCAAGGACTGTTATGAGTGCACAATTAGCCAAATTGCCTCCTATCGTTGGTCAGCCAAGGCCGTTCTGATGGAGAGGATCCATCGAAGCGGCAATTCCAGAGCATAATAAGCCAAGGCTAGGATAGGTTCATTGATAAACTGAAGAGAGTAGGCAGAGCCCCTCAACAAATGACAAAGAGAATTTAGAACATCCCTGGCTCTGATACCATTTTCATTAATAGTAGGAAGGCCGAAGGATGCCCAATACAATCCAAGCACAAGCTATATATAGAAGAACATAGCGGACTTTAAACATACTTAAGTCCGCGGACTCCAAACATAAATTCAATCCGACATAACAAATTTGGACAGAAAACTTGAAAAGACAACACTACGCTTACTTTAACAACATCAAACCATACTGTAATAAAAGAGAAAACACTGCTTTAGTCGGACTCAGAATCTATGTCATTAAGCTGCAGATATTGGTCCACTTCATGCTCTACGTGCTGTATCATGATGTGATGGATTAAAGGATGGTGCAGAATATCAGTGTTCACATCCCAAGCAGTATGAGTGGTAGTGAGAAGGATTGGTGGCAAAGTGGCGGGGTCCACCCGATTCTCAGAGCACATGGTGTGCATGAATTGTCTCCATTGTTCTCTAGTAGAGACATCATTATCTCGGTTGGCAAAAAGATCTTCATCAGTGGTGCCAATAATGGAGTAAGAGGGGCTATATGCAATGAGATGGTGATCTAGGATTGGTGGTTCAACCAGGGCAGGGTGGATGTGATCAACAGGACAGTGGAAGATAATGGTAACAAAGTGGTGATCTCTTAGAAGGCTAGAGAGAAGGTTTAGCCAGTGAGGTATAGGAGCAAAGAGCTGGAGGAACCTTGCAAAATGAGCAGGGACAACAAGATGGAGGAAGGTGTTAGGTCCAGATGGAAGACGGTATAAAGAAGAGGCTTGGCGAAGGTAGTGGATGAGGGCATGGACTAAGAAATTCATGGCAATTTTATGGACAACTAAGAGGTGCCAAAAAAATACCACAAATTCCTTTTCAAAGATAAAATAATGACTAACGGTGAACAGAGTGAGGTAGGGATAATCCGGGTGACAAACTAGCCAATCATAAGCAAGACCGTATTTGTGAACTAAGATTGCTAAGAGAGACTGGTAAACTTGGGTGCTGTAGTTTATCATGGTTCGGCCTGAAATATCAACATATATCTCGGGAGGAAGGGTTGGCCAGAGACTAATAAGATTCGAAGGAGGAGGTCGGGGTTCTGAGGGGCCAGGGTCTTGGGAGGGGGGCTGGGAGCTTGAGGATCCAGGATGGTCTAAGGAAGGCCACAGTGGCATACAGAGAGTTGGAACCAAAGGGTGGATGCCCAATACAATCCAAGATATATGCTGATATTTAAAAGGAAGGCCAAAGGATGCCCAATATATGAAGGCCAAAGGATATTTCTTCCAAATTACACTATCATTGATCCCATGGATATTTCTTCCACTGACAAGTATAGCAACAAGGGTTTGCCCAGGACTGGTGGCACATAGACAGGTGGATGCACCAAATATTCTTTGATTTTCATGAATGCGTCCTGGCATTTGCCATTCCATTCCTTTGGTTCTTCTTTTCTTAAGAGCTTGAAGATAGGTTCGCATATCATGGTCAATCAAGATATGAACCTACTTATGTATTGAATACGACCCAGGAATCTACGAACTTCTTTCTCCATCCTTGGTGGTGGCATTTCTATGATGGCTTTTATCTTTTCAGGACCTACTTCTACCCCTCTCTCACTGATGAGAAATCCTAACAATTTGCCTGTCGTGGCCCCAAATACGCATATTTGTGTATTCAGCCTGAGCTTGTATTCCTTTATTCTTTCAAAAAATTTCTTCAATGCTGCAAAATGCCCTTATCGATCCATTGATTTTACTATCATGTCATCGATATATACTTTAACCTCCTTGTGTGTCATGTCTTACAATATGACTGTAGCTGCTCTCTGGTATGTTAAACATACATTCTTCAAACTAAAAGGCATTACCTTATAGCAAAATGTCCCCCATGGTGTAGTAAATGCAGTCTTCTCTCGATCCTTGGGACACATGCTAATCTGATTGTAGCCAAAAAAACTATCCATGAATGATAGTAGCACATGCCTAGCAGTGTTGTCGACCAGTATGTCGATGTAGGGTAGTGGGAAATCATCCTTGGGGCTGACCTTATTCAAATCGCAAAAATCTACACACATCCGAGCTTTCCCATCCTTCTTGGGAACTGGGACGATATTTGACAACCATTGAGGATATTGGGTTAGTTGAAGGAAACTTGCATTCAATTGTTTAATGACTTCTTCCCTGATCTTTTCACTCCACTCTGGTCGCATTCGTCTTGGCTTTTGCTTGATGGGGTGGGCATCCGGATATGTCGGTAGCCTATGTTGCATGATTTCTGAATCAATGCCAGGCATATCCTCATAGGACCATGCAAATACTTATTCGAATTTCTTAAGGAGAGAGGTCATTTGATGGATCTCTTCATGGTTGAGAGATGAACCAATTTTGATCATTCGAGGGCATTGATCAGTTCCCAAATTTATGAAACGGGTGTCCTCTCGGACAGGTTGGGCTCTTCTTTGCTCTAATTTCTCTAAAAGATGTTGATGCTCAATGGCGTCATCATCATCGGAAGAATAAGAGGAAGAAGAAGAAGAAACATACTCGGAATTAACGATTTCATTCATGATAAAAGGAGTACAAACAGACTCGATAGACTGGAAGTTACCAACTTCCTTTTGGAAAGTACATGTAGACTCAGACTGGATTACACTAGAGCTGGCTACGACTTCAGACTCTATGACACAAAAATCTTTCGCAACCCTTGCCCAGTTTCCTATGGACCCTTGAAGAGGCTGTATCAGGAGTTGAGGTGCTGGCTCTTCCTTTCCTTCAGTGATCATTGCTATTTCAAACATTTCATCAATCCCTTGATCATCCTGTTCTTTGTTCACCTTGGCTTGTTCCAACTCCATGGTTACCCAGTCTACTTCATCTTTAAAGAATATCTCAAATCCAGGCTGGAAGCTGTTTATCTCTGGGTTGAACCAAGGCTCAATGTTTCCGCAATATGGGAAGCTTTCCCCTTCCTTCACAAAGTAACCATTCACAAGTCTTGAAGTAAGGGGTGACCTCAATCTTCTGACTCTTTGCTTCTTTGACATTGCTCCTCCACCCTGTCAAGGTCTTTCTTTTCATCGGGGTGAAACCTAGGCCATGACGATTAGTGTTGGCTAATATCTCAGGGAAGTTTGGTATTCCTTGTTGGTTCTTTCCCAATCCCAAGCCTGGGAAGTACTTCATCTTCCTCATCATCCTCAACGAAGCCTTGCTCTACCTAGTGGGAAATTTATCCGGGATGTAATCTTTTCCTTTGGAAGGGGTTACACGAATATTTCCAATCTCAAACCCTCCTAACTATACTTTTGATGGGGTCAAACCCTCCACTTCTATGTTTGCAAGTGTATAAACCATTTCTGGGTCTCCAAAAATGGTGATCACCTTTTGCTCATGAATGAACTTCAACTTTTGGTGAAGGCTGGATGCAAGAACGCCTGTAGAATGTACCCATGGCCCTCCTAACAACATGTTGAAAGAAGCATGAATATCAATGACTTGAAAGTCAATGGTGAACCAGGTCGGCCCTACCTTGATACCCGTGGTAAGGATTCCGATTACTTCCCGCCTAGTATTGTCATACGCCCTAATGGTCTGGCTTGAAGGTTTCATCTTACCAAAAGGCAAACCCATGCACTTTGCAGCTTTCAATGGCATGACATTGAGGGTGGAACCGTTATCAATCAACACTTGAGGGATTTGATTTTTTTTGTATTCTACAGTGATGTAGAGTGCTCTGTTATGTTCCTTCCCTTCGGGGGACAAATCCTCATTCGAGAAGATTAGCGACTGGATTGCATATGTGGCTCCTACTATATGGGACAGCTCTTCTGGTCCCATTTCAATGGGCACTTGAAATTTGGCAAGGGCTTTCAATATTGCTTCTCGTTGAGTTAGCGAGGCCATTAATAACCCCCAAATTGAAATATTTGCCTAGGCCTTCTTCATCTGATTCAGAACTGGATTCTCGAGTTCACGATCCGGCTTCGAGTGATTAGACTGATGTTTGTCTATCGTCAAACCTTTATTCTTGAAATCCTTTCCACTTCTAGTCACCATTATCTCTAATTCTTCCTTTTTTATGATTAACTGAATTAGGCAAATATCTTCGTCTTCTATATCACTGTCTGTGATAATGATGGTTCCTACAGTAGGACTCTTTTGCTTTACCTCTTGCTTCTCGATCCTGATTTCCATAATAGAGATGGACTCCCGAGTCTGAATCAAGATTTTTGCCAAGGACTCTTGCTTTTCAGTGATTTGTTGCATTAGATGAAGATGTTTCGAGTCGCCTAGATTCTCAGGGACCATCTGATGTACCTAATGGAAGGTTTCTAAGGCAACTCGATGCATTTCCCTGGCTTTGGCCAAGGATTTGTAGAGATGATCAATTCCTTCGCCTTGGAAGCTAAAATTTTTGAAGTTAAATCCCGAACTTTCTTCTGGGTTAGAGGTAACTGGACAAATGTTTCTCGAAGGTCATAGAAATGATCTTCTTCATTCACATTATTGAGGAAGCAGTCATCATATGCCTGCATGGTACTCTTCACTGCCATGATCAGGGGAAGAAGGGGGAGTTCCACACAAATCTTGCGTCAGAGCAAGTGTCAATTTTATCAAGTTTTCCAGGTTACATATAGCTTGCGGCAGAACCCACTGTTCCCTGATTGGTTCTAATTGTTGGAGTTCCTCTTGATATTTGTCATCTGACACCACAATCTTCATGAGCATTCCTTGGATCTTATTGATGTCCCAGTGGATTTTGCTTATTCAGAATGGTAGGTCCCAAGGGGCTGGCCCATAAATATTTTTATATTCGTCAAAGGGAGTTATTGGCCAATCAGACTCCTCTTCCTCTTCTTCTTGGCTTCCTTTCATGGATTCCTCCTCCTCTTCGGATGAATTGCCTTCTCCTTGTCCTTCCTGATCATCGGGTTCCCTTGGTCCGAACTCTTCTTCACTCTCATCTTCTTCAAATGAGTCTTCTTCACTTGAACTTTCCTTATCATCCTCCTCTATGGGTCGGATGTCATTTGTGGGGTCAAGAAAAGGGATCCCTTGTATTAATGTTGCTGATCCATATTTCCCACTCTTCTATTCTTGGAGGCCTTGAGTATGCTTGGGAATATGAATACAACATGAGGTCTTGGGGAGGTGTTCCAAATATATCTTGCGCCAAAGTGTTGGCGAGCCAAGTCATGTTCCTTAGTTCATGCAGAGTTCGAAGGAGGCAGATTGTTTTCATCTGGCATTTCTAACCTTTCACATCATGCTACAAAATTACTGTAGATCAGAACCAGGAATCGGGAAGTAGCCTTGTACAGGATGTCTTGGGTGTTGGTAGTGACATCCATTATGTCTGCTATTTGGTAATAGACACTCATGCTCCATCGGTCGAAATCTCTTCCAGATAAGGACCAATTTCCTCTAGGGTCTTCTGGGGACCCCTATTTCTTCATCATTTCCTTCTTCATTATCGCTTTCCAAAAGGACGGGTTGGATGAGATCAGTGGGATTGATATGGTCTTCATCGGTCCCAATGCTGTTTATCCATCCGATTGCCTCTATGGGGAGCTCATTCTGAGAAGGCTCCAAGCAGATTTCTTCCTCAACGAAATTCATCCACTCATCATATACTCTGACGTATTCAAACTCTTCTTTCTCCTTTGTACTATCTTTCGTGTCTCCTCCGATCTGAATGAGGGAGACTTCTTTAAGTAAGAATTGTCCGATGGCAAGTGTTGACACAGCCTTAAGTAATTCAGGTGTCACCTTCTTTATGTCTTTGTCACTTTCCTCACTATTATCGAAAGACTTCTGCTTGGGTGCCAAATGATCAACTTTAAGAGCTGTGAATCCGTACTTCCATAAAGGTACACCTGGCTCGATGCTGTCCAAACCCTTTTCCAAGAAATGTAACTTTTAGAGCCACCTATTAGATGTCATGCCTCTCCCCTAGTCACATAATTGTCCTCCTTGGATGCTACCATCGCAGTTTGTTCTGGCACAATGAACACAAATTCGCATTCATTGGGCCCTTTTCCTTCAAGCTTTCTTACTCCTTGACAAATACCATTCTTCTTCTTAAAAATGCCTCCTCCTTTCCTGGGGTTGGATCAAAGTGGTGGGATCCAGTGAAAGTCCTTCGTCTTGAATCATGTTTATCGAGCCTATCGACGATTCTGGAGAGTAAGATCCCTTTAGTAGAGGCTGTGGTGCTTTCTTTAATGAAAGAAGAGGTTTTTCTTGTCTGCTATCTAGAGACCTTGGGTGATAAAAGGGGGAGTCGGGTCGGTTCACTTCCTGAGAGAGCCTGAGAGACCTCTTGCCCAATCTGACGCTTTCTCTTTCCTTTCTTTGACGTAAAAAGGGCCCTGTAAACGTGTGCATCCATCAGCTTCCTTCTCCTTCCTACAGGTCTAATCAAGGGAGTGGGATCCTTAGGCTCTGACTCTTCTTGTAACATATTCACCCCATGAGCCGGTAATGGATTTGCAGTCACGTTCACCTATTGCCTTGTTTGGAGCTCAATCTTCCCAGCATCTATCATGTCCTAGATAGCATACTTAAGATGTATACACTTGTCCGTTTGATGCCCCTTTTGGTCATGATAGTGACAGTACAGATTAGGCTTGTACCATGTTGGTAGATTAGCCATGTCTACATGTTGAGGTGGGATAATGTTGATCATTCCTTCCCTTTTAAGCTTGGTGAATAGCACAGTCGGTGTCATCCCCCCAAAATTGAAAACCTTTTTAGGTGGTTCTGGTTCTGCCTGAATCACAAGTGGTGGGGCAGTTGCAGAAACCATTTGTACTTTTGCCGCTTGGCAACTGGGTCCTGCTGTGTTTACCCCTTTTGGTTTCAAAACCTTCCTCCCAAAGTAAGACCTGTTCGTCTCCTTGGTTACCCCTTGTACTTGCTTTTCTTTGAAGATCTTATCTTCAATCTTCTTTCTGATGGTCATGAGGGCATCAAAAGTTTTGATATGCTAATAATTTAACTTATCATGATACTCCCCATACAAATTCTCGAGCAGAATCTCCACCTGGTCTTCTTCAGTAGGACGGTTTCACATCTTTACAGCCTTTTCTCAAAATCTCGTGATGAAGTTCGAGAATTCCTCATTTGACTCTTGCCTCAGGGTTTCCAACTGTCTTCTGGTAATGTCCATCCTAGTATTATAAGAGTACTACTTAGTAAAAGTTGTCATCATAGAGGACCATTTTTTAGTCTGAGTTTGATCTAACTGAGTTAACCATCTCAGAGCGGATCTGGCCAAAGAATAAAGAAAAGACTATCCCATCTGGTTTTCTTTAAGTCATCGGGTTTTCGGATCTCCTAAACCATCAAACTTGTCTAGCTTCCACTTAAAGTCATCGGGTATTCTTCCTTCAGGGAAGAAAACTAGCTCCTCTTCGACTTTCTCTTTACCGTTGTCTTTGACTGCAACCTCCAGTTTCTCAAACTTTTCTCTCATCTTCTTCTCCCTCTCAGTTTTAGGAGGGTCAGGTGATAAACTTGCCACAACATCCTCTCCTTGCTCTGTTATTATTGTGACTGATGCCTTGGGATTTGTTGGAGTAACCTTCCTTACTTCCTGTTCCGTACACCAGTGTTGAGTCCCCTTTGGAGATTACCTAGACTGCTTGCAACACCTGGGTCATGAGCTGCCTCATTTTTGCCACATCTACTTGCAATTTCTCTACTTGTTGCTCCAAATGACTTTCAGAGTGGTGATCATCAATAGGGTCCATGCTGCTCCCAAGTGATAACTCGATCGAAGAAATAGATGAGGGGGAAGGCGATGGAAGGTCTGAAAGGAAAGACTGGTTGATACGAATTAATTTCCCATCATTTCTGGTCCACATAGGTAGGGAAAACTTTCTTGGATAGGGAATCGTGCCTCTACATAAGAAGGAAGGTGGAAAACCATTCAGACGCTTAGAAGAGACGAAACAAAAGAGTTTTATGGGTTAAACAAACAAACTTTAGCCAAGCCGTTGCTCTTGGTTATTGATCACCTTATACTTAGGTAACTGAGAATGCGATCACAATCCTTTCCAACAATGATCAGGAAATTCTCCCCCTTTTTATTTTGGAAAGGGTCTGACAACATGCCTCGGATGTCGTCCTGGTTCGATGTTTCTCGAACCAAGAATGACTTGCCATACGGATACGCAAAAGAGAAAGCCCAATTCAAGATTCTACCTGATATCTCCTGAGATAACACAAGATGCTCACTTTCTCGAGGGACAAGTAGGATTCCAGTTTAGGGGAACATACTTCCCCAATTTCTTTTTTATTTTTGAGGGACTAATTGCAGCACCGCGGCATTCCTACTTTGGTTAGCATCTTGTGTTAGAACAAGATCAACCATTGACGACTCTTGAATTGGGCCTCGAACATGCTAATGGAAAGTTAGTTTGTGTCGCATTCCTATCATATTTGGTCTATTTTCCTACATGACGCATGACATAGGTGGGTTTATAGGACAGAAAAGGTCACTCTTGACAGAATCGATATACCTGTCGCCTATGCGAGTCATGGGTATGTGATTCTTTTAATATACCTGGAGAGTAGATCACACGATCCCAGAACAACCATGCTACTGCCTTTTTTGAGTGCTTGAAGCACCCCACAACACGCTAGTGGTCGTCCTCGTTAATGATAACTAATCTTGTAAAGTATGTATCAAGAGTTGTAGCTTCGTCGCGAATTACCCATGACTACACATAGGGTCCAATGACTAACTACATGGCTAATGCATTCCCATGCTCTGTGTGTGTGGATGAAAGTGGTGTAAGAAGCGGTTATCATCGAATCTCAGAGTACTTAGTATGGCATAACTCACCTCCCTAGGGGTAGAGGTATGACAGGGAGTACCCTCGCCATTTGATTTCACTTCAAATACTATGCATGATGCGGTTATTACAATTCAGAAGTCAGCCATACGCGTTTTCACACAGAAATGGAGAGAATATTCTTGCATTTATTGGTTGCATCTATTTTTGAAAGCTTAACCACGAATGGGTGTTTTACTGCCCAAACATTGTCCCCAGCGAAGTCGCCACTGTAAGTACCGCGGCCCTCGGGAGTCGAGGTTCCATCTTCACCTAGAGGCGACAGGGATTGGTATCCAATTGTTGATTGACAGCTTGTCGTGGGGATGGGGGTCATGCTTCATAGGGATGGAATCGCCACGTAGGATTAGGGCCTAGGACCCGATTGGGTAGCCCTATCCCGCGGGAATGGACATAGGTTATAAGATTTCATATGGTCTTGTTAGAGATCGGGTAACGGGTCAGGTTATAAGTATGGGAAGGTGTTAGGCACCCATCTTGTCCAATTGAATCGGTCTTTCTATTCTAGGTGTTGAATGTCGAATATTCTCTCCTCGTAAAGTATGCTTAAAATGGTCGTGCTAGATGCATTCTACTTACAACATATACACCTAAACAGGAAAACAAAAATGATTACATTGCAACGATGAAAGATATAATGATTGTACCTTTACACAAAAATTCCTTGAATATCAGAGGTCCCTTAGCTCAGGTGGAGACGGATGGGCGTATCGCCGCCAATTCTTCGGACAGAGTCCCGGCTTGATGAAGATGTTCCTTGTTATCTGTATACTAACAGAATAACGGCTATGAAAAGAGATTTTTGTTACCCGTATACGGACGGAGTAACGGCTAGGTTGGGAGGGAAGCACTCATCACTCAAGTGGGATAATTGAAGAATCTATCCATTTGCTGTAATAAACTGCTCACCATGACTCAAAAAGGGTTGAAAGGGGGGGAAAAAGGGTTGGACAATCGATTTAGAGGGTCTCCCTTGCCTTCTACTCCATGAAAATAGAGGTAGGGGGCCCTCCTATTTATAAGAGTGCTCCACAGATCTCGGCGCTGTAGAAGATTTTTCCATGGCATCGTGGATGATGTCACCTGGGTGACATTTATCCTTTTCCACGGTGTTGTGGTGAATTACCATGATGCCGTGGACTACCTTTCACAACGCCGTGGTGAATTACCACGGCGCCATGCTCCATGGGCTTTCCTGGGCTAGTTTGGGCTTTTCTTAGGGCTTGGGGTATGGGCACAATGTTTTCCATTTGTATCCTATTTTCGTCATTGCCAAGGGCGGTGGCAAAATTTTAGTATCTATAGTAAGGTAGATGGTTCAATTGACAAGTATAAAGCACTCCTTGTGGCGAAGGGATATACCCAAAGAGAGGGTGTAGACTACGATGAGACGTTCTCCCCTGTGGTGAGAATGACCTCTATACGCCTCATTCTAGCTATTGTCGCAAAGTTGGATTTCGATTCTCAATGGAGAACTGGATGAGGAGATCTTTATGGCTCAACTTGTGGGTTTTAAGAAGGAGGGACAAGAGCACAAAGTATGCCATCTCAAACATTCCATTTTTGGCCTTAAGCAATCGTCCAAGCAGTGGTACATTAGATTTTATCATGCCATTACCTCTATAGGTTTGATATGGTTGAAGAGGACCATTACGTGTATGTTAAACAGTCCAAGGTAGGATTCCTTATCTTATCTTTATATGTTGATGACATCTTGTTGACTGGGAATGACATTGAATTGATTGTCGCCACTAAAGAGTGGTTGTCCTCTACTTTTGAGATGAAGGACATGGGTGAGGCCAACTTTGTGTTGGGCATGAAGATTGTGAGGGATTGCACTAGGAGACTTCTTAGTTTGTCTCAAGAGACTTACATAAAAAAAATCCTAGAGCGATTCTATATGAACAACTCAAAATCTAAAGACACTCCAATGGACAAGGCATGCACTTTAAGCCTAGACCAGTGCCCTAAGACTGATGAAGAGAGAAACCAAATGTACAAAATACCCTATGTGGCAGCAGTAGGTAGTCTGATGTATGCGATGATGTACACGCGTCCAGATATATGCTTTGTTGTTGGAATAGTTAGCCGTTACTAGAGCAACCCAGGACTAGTTCATTGGCAGGCAGTAAAGAGAATCCTTTGATACCTACGTGGAACTACAGACCTCTCTCTCACCTTCAATGGTTCAGACTTGAGACTGAGAGGCTATAGTGTTGCTGATTGGGCTAGTGATAAAGATGAGCGCAAATCCACTTCAGGGTATGTATTTGTCCTAGGAGGTGGAGCTGTGACTTGGAGTAGTAAGAAACAGACCTGCATCGCCCTATCCATGATGGAGTTGGAGTCCATCGCATGTTCGACAGTAGTTCAGGAGGCCGTTTGGCTTAGAAGGTTCTTGCATAGACTTAGTGTTTCTACTCACTCAGACGACGCTGTGCTTATACATTGTGATAGCACGACAGTACTTGCATTTGTGAAGGACCCCAAATTTCATGGTAGAGCCAAGCACATTGATATACGGTATCACTACATTTGAGATATGATCGTGCAAGGTGAAGTTGTTCTATAGCATATCTCCACTGGTAATATGTTGGCTGAGCCTTTAACAAAGCCCATTGCCAGAAATGTTTTCCTAGTTTATGTTAGAAGCCTGGGACTCAACGGATTTGATGCATTTTTTTGGGAACACTTTTGTGGATGGACATTTATTTGTATTCCTCTTACATTTATTAATGAGAATATTTGTGTGAGCAATGTTGTGTGTATACATTCATTATTGTAAAGATGTCACCAAACACTGAGTCGACCCACTCACACGGGTGACTCGCCTTGGCGCTTGTAGATAGCGAACAAGATGAGCCTATAAGCATTTGTGCTTCAAGGCACCTTAGTTAGAGCTAAGATGAGACCTTATCTGGTCCAACTTAGAAGATACCACACTTCTATGTAGCCTGTGGAAAGTCGAATGTCAGGTTTTAGGCAGAAAGAGGGTGACTGCGCTAGAAACTCAGGCTAGGCGTTTGAAGTAGCGACTAGACTAAGATCCATATGGCGTTTATATTTTCGTAAGTGACATGCCCACCTTAGTGGGAGTTGCGTCATAGCATGCATATCATACTGCATGTGCTTATACCGACCGACTGTGAGAATGACTGAATGGATCCCTGCTTCATCACTGTGTAAGCCACATGGATTATAATAATCCCACAGTACCCTTATCACCGGAGACAATGACATGAAGAGGACATCCAATGATGCTATTTTGAAGTTCTCCTTAGGATCATGGATGATGCGGTCCAGCGGGAATCGATTGGGAAAGCTATTGGAGATAATTAGATTGACATGAGGGGCTCAGGGAAAACCATCTGACATTACACCTTTGTTTTGTGACTCATTGCCCGACCGATTTGTCATATTTGTGATCGACGTAGTCATGAGTGCATTACATACAAAGGGTTAGCACTGCTCATCATGAGGGATCGAGAGTGCTAGATCTGGTGTAATTGGATTGTTTGGGGTATTTCAAGATTGTTTGTGATTGATGTACTATGTTGATTAGATGGATGCTTGATATAGTACTCCTACCCTGTATTATCTCGATAGGTTGCACGCCCCATTTCCTGTATGAAGAGTTACACAATTGAGAGAGACTTGGATGCATAGTTAAACTAATGAGCCCTATGTGGGTGAGTGGGAGATGTAAACCGAACATGGGCCAGGCCTGGTCCAAGCCGCCCACAAAGGGCAGGCCGGACCTAACCCGATCCGACCTGCTTGGCGTGGAGAGAACCAGTCACTTAAGTGGCTGGGTCTCTTCCCCACTCTTTGGTCGATTCCCAGTGGGAGTCTAAATAGGGGCAGAGGTCTTAGGGTTTTGGCTTTAAATAGAAAGCCTGTAACCCTAAGACCACATCATCTGAGAAACCAAATTCTCCCTCTCTCCATTGTTTTGTGTTCTCTTTGGGATTCCATCTCTTTCCAGGATTTGTGGTGTGGAGTTCTCTGTGGAGAAATCTTTCGAGATATTCGAAGATCGTGAAGGAGATCGTTCGAGTTCATGAAGCTCGTAACCAAACCTGTACGAGATCCTCTTCCGCTGCATTCCCATCTCCGTTCTGGTAACACCCTAACGGGCGATAATTTATTTACAGTTTCTAAAGGAATTAATTTTTTTTTTTTTTTTGATTTCTAATACAGCCAAGTATTTGGAAAAAGACAATAATTTGTAGTCATTGGTTCCCTTATATCTTCATTCGCATTCGGATCTATATTTATGGAATCAACTGCCATAAAAATAGAATTTCTTGTCAACAATAAGAAAGACCTAGCAAATGGAGGCAACAAGCGAGAAAGCCCCGCTAGGTTTTCTCACTTTTTATCGTAGTTTGCTACCTAAGTTTGCTGCTTTAGACCAAAGAGAGTTTTCTTGAGTTTGTAATCTTCACACTAAAAATATTAGGGAAAATGAACGCTACTTGATTGCGTGCAGCATGTGCTCAAACATAGCCCCCTGAAATGACCATCTCACCCCTTTATAAAATAAAAATCCCCCCTCATTGATGCCCATGTGTTCCCTCATTGGCCACTGTGTTGGTGCAGGAGCCATATGACCGGTTAGCATTCTTTTTCCCAATATGTTATATAAGTAGCCCTAGTACAATTATACCAGCAAACACCAGGTGTTGTTTGCCAGTATAACCACCCTTTGGCTGTAGAGAGGGTTGAAGTTCACTTAGAGATCGTGAGCTGAAAATGAATGATGCTAATGCAAGTGGTGGTTGCAAGAATAATAGTAGGTGGTAGATGGAACAATAGTACTAATGTGAATTCTTTAATAGGAGGTACAAGCTCAGATAATTTATAGATTAAGTACTAAATAATTAGTATCCCTGGTCGTGTGACCCTTGCACCAATATGGGGCCAATGAGAGAGCGTGCAAAAACATCAACATGGATGGGATTTTTGATTTCATGGGGTGAGACATTAATGTTGTGTGCTCCTATATCTAGGTGTAGGAGCCATGCGATTAGGTATCATTCTTTCCCCCCTTGTGATTAGTATATAGCTTTTAAAATATATTGATCTTTCCCCCTAGTGATTATTATACAACTTTTTAAATATATTTTCCTATGTTAATCATAGGGTCCATATTTTTCATGGTGAAGAGATTCTCCCTTCACCCATGGTGAAGAGAAGCGGAGTCCTTGTCTCTAACACAACTTATTACTTTTGTTTTTTTTGGTCAATAAAATGAATCAAGCAATATTATTGAAAGTAAGAAAAGTACGACCTCCATCCAGATAAAAGAGAAGGATTTAAACAATGAACTTAGGGGCCTGACCCCACCAAACTTTAGACAGACATAGGGGAGAAGCACCCTTAGCAAGAGTGTGGGCCTCCTTATTAAACCTCCTTGAAATGTAAAGAAAGCTTATGCTATCAAAACAACAAAGACATAAAATGTCAGATACAAGTACTTCAACAGGCCCAGTCTGAAGAAGAAGAGGACTTATTTAAACTGGCAACTAAGCCCTTAGCATCAGAATATACTACAATTTTTCTTAACCCCAAACTCCGAGCTAGCAAAAGCCCATCACTCAGGATCAGGATCGTCTATGGCCTGCTGCCCATAGCAGCCATAGCAGAGCAATGACCGCCTTACCTCTGCTAGGGCAAGTCGCTTGGGCAGGGGTAAGGCAGTCATTGCACCGCGCCTCAGTAGGGCGCTGCTATGGCTGCTACGGGCAGGCAGGCCGTAGACGATCTGAATTCCATCATGAACAGCTTCAGCCTCCATGGACATTGCATTTGGCCGCTATAAAGCTATTCTGGAAATCTCAGCTCTAACGATAATACCCCGGCCACCAGAACAACTATTAGCTCCCCAGGCACCATCAGTATGAATGACATACGTATAATTAGGCCAAATAGGGTAGGAAAGAGAAATAGCAGTTGGATTATCAGGATACTTACCATCCGACCCTCTACAACTGCATGACAAAACCCCTGTAAAGTTGTGGACAAAGAGAGATCAGTATGTGCAAAAACAAAATGATTCCTAGAGTTCCAAATGTGCCAAATTAAAGTGATCCATTGGAGGATTGCATCCTCTAGATTAGGAAATTGAGGTGTTGCTTTGAGGATTTGAGTGAGAAAATCACAAAACTGATTACAGTTGGATCCTCTAGGATCAAACCTGAAAAGAGAAGCTTTCCAAACAGATGAAGCAAAATCACAAGTAAACAGAGTATGCGCAACCCTTTCTTCTGCCGATAAGCAAATGGGGCAAAGAGGATCTGTGGCCAATTTCATAGAAAATGGGGCATGTTTGACTGCTAGTCTGCCTGAACAGCACCTCCACACAAAATGTTTTAATTTGGGAGACACCTTAAGGTTCCAAATAATCTTCCATATAGGGTTCCTTACAGAATTAGCTGTCTGAATACTCGATTCATGATGATATTTAAAAGCCAAATGGTATGTTATTTTAACAGAGAACTTACCATCAGTTGAAGGACGCTACATCCATGTGTCAGAAAAATTGTAAAAGCAAAGAGGGATACTCATAATAGCCTTACCATCATTTGCAGAAAAAATGGATATAATTAAATCAGTTTTCCAGTAACAAAAAGTGGGAGCAATTAGATCAGAAACTTTGTAGTTCTATTTGGACAGGGGCTCGAAACTTTCCCCTCAGGGAGAGAGGGAACCCAAGGGTCCTTAAAAGCATCAATAGAAGCACCATTACCAACCCTCCAGCATAGCCCCTTTCACAAAAGTTCTCTACCTTTGAGTAAGCTATGCCATGCCCATGAACATATATACTCCTAATAGGAGCATCAAGAAAACTAGAGCTGGGAAAATACTTCCCTTTAAGTACTTTCACCCAGAGTGCATCTGGGTTCATTAAAATGTGCCACCCCTGCCTCGCAAGAAGAGCAAGGTTACAAGCTCGAAAGTCCCTAGAACCTAATCCTCCATCAAACTTGCTTTTACAAAGCATGGACCATTTAGCCCAAAACACCCCCTTATTTGCATCATCTTTCCACCAGAAATTTTGGAGAACCCTATTAAGCTTTTTACAATTGGAAAGGGTTAATAGAAAAATGGACATAGCATACAATGGTATGATAGTACCTACTGCTTTAATGAGAACCTCCTTACCTACCGGTGACAGGAGATTCCCCTTCCAGCCTGCAAGCTTATTAGTGACTCTCTCAACAATACTGCCGAACAACATTTGTTTGTTTCTGCCTAATTCTGATGGTAATCCTAGGTATTTCCCATGATTAGCAACCTCCAAAAGGGATAAAGAAGTAGCAATCATTCTCCTAAAGTCAGCTAGGGTATTAGAGCTGAAAGTGCTAGATTTGCTAGAGATTAACTGTTGCCCAGAGACATTGCAATAATTCTGCAGAATTTGACTTATAATGCAGCAATCCCTCATATCAGCTTTTGAAAAAAGAAAACAATCATCCGCAGAGAAAAGATGTGAGATGTGGAGACCTCTCCTACTAGTTTTAACACCCAAGAAAGGACGAGAAATCTCAGCATTAACCAAATGACATGAAAGAACCTCTTGACAGAGAATAAAGAGATAAGAGGCTTAATGGGCAGCCTTGTCTAAGCCCTTGATGGGGCTTAACAGTACCAATCACACCACCATTGAATTTGATATGAAACTCTACAGTAGAGACACATTGCATTATCCAATTAACCTAAGTAGGATCAAACCCCATTTTTAGATAAACTTTATCAAGGAAAGACCACTCAATCCTGTCATAAGCTTTACTTAAATCAAGCTTAAGAGCCATCATTCCACTTTTACCTTTCTTACGACGCATTTGGTGTAAGACTTCATGTGCAACAAAAATATAATAAAAAATTGCACGTGAAGAGATAAAGGCACTTTGATGTAGACTCATCAAGCTATTGAGAAGAGGCTTAAGCCTATTGATCAAACATTTTTCTATGATTTTATAAACAACGGAGCAAAGACTAATTGGTCTAAACTGACTGAGTGACAAAGGGTGATTTGTCTTAGCAATTAAAGTAATGCCTGTTTTGTTAAATTCCCGAAACATGAAACCATTGGTAAAGAACCGCTGCACAGCTTTAATAGTAATAGGACCAACAGCCCTATGGGATTGAAAAAACCTCCGAAGAAAGCCATCCAAACCCGGTGCCTTGTAAGGCCCAATTTGATACACAGCATTTTTAATTTCAAGCACTATTGGTTAGAGGTAGACCAGCAATTGGTACTTTTTTGTCACTTTTGTGAGTCCCCTGGACAATTACAAACCTGCCATCTTGATTCTAATCTAGACAAAATATGGTAACATTGTGTCACATGTTCATTGTTATGTAGGCATGTGGACTAATGATGCACATATGTCATGACATATGAAACCCCCTTGTGGTACTACCTATGTATAATATAAGGGGACTAGCTTATATTTTGTGGGTTTTGAAAAAGTTCACCAGGCACTACTAGCTTTCATGCAAACCGCAAATATCACTTTTCCTACTAACCTCAATAGGTAACCAGTCCTTTTGCCAATCACCACCTAGTTGTGTTGGTCCGTATTTTAGGTATCAGTATCCGACCGATCATCATATTGGACTGTGACTGATATTAATTCTTAATTGATATGTATCAATGGCACGGTTAATTTGTTCGATGTGGGCGATACGTATCGGTTTTGCAAGTGATGGATCCTGATACTGCATCGGTGACACGATACCAACAAGGGGTAAAATGATCAAAAATTCCATTTTTAAAGGAGAATAAAGGGCATATTTGTTTGATATGGCCAATCCATGCCGATACCATATCGTTTTCCGGATTGGCGGATACCTGTTCCGGTACCATGCACTAAAACCTTGATCGATGGTACTAATCAAAATGGTATTTTTTCCTACATTTTTTAATTGATTCAGAACCAATACGGTACATTCTGTAGTAGTATTAACTGCTATTGATACTAATACCATGAACTAGAACCCCATGAGAGAGAGGTAAGGGTGTCAATTTGGGACTGTCCCGCTAAACCTAATACCAGACCGTCCTATTAATAAATAGGACAGTACTGGGATCTGATTTTGGTACTGAATAATAAATGGGATGGGACGATTCTGGGATGGGATTTCTAATGATATCAGTACCACAATACCAATCATGTATCAGATGGGACTGCAACTATCAATATCCATTCAAAAAGTATATTTCATGTTCTTTTGTTCAAGTTTTATGTCTACAATTTGATGCATTTGGATGATATTGGGATTGACACATTTGATACCGATATTGGTACAGATCCATCCCAAATACCGAAACCGTCAAAATTGACACCAAAGAGGTGCTTCGTATGTTTTAGTTTCAATTTTCTTTGGGGTTCTAGATGGCCCACTATAGGGCCATACCCAGGAGGGCCAGACAGAGACCCACAAAGGGGACAAGACAGAGGGGACCAAAGGACCCGCACTTATTGAAAGCAGGACAGGAGTGCAGGACAGGCTATGTACACTACACGAAAAGTGTCTCAAACTCAAGACACCCAACCTCATGCTTTGAACGAGTGGTGTCCTTTACCAAAATAAACAAAAAGAAAAAAAATGAGTGGTGTCAACCACCAGCCCAAGGCGGCTGTCGATTATGTTTTAGCAAAACTAGATATGACTATAACAATTTACCAAAAACAAAAAACCAGAAATGACTATAACAAAACGATCGCCGAATTGTTAATTTTTATTTGGATAAATTACACGTCATCCCTTGGTTTCAAACGAAATTCAGATCATCCCTTGGCTTTTAAAAAATCTTAAATCATCCCCTCTATAGTAACAGTGTTAGTCTGCTGTTAATTATTGGTGTGAAAGGATTATTTTACCCTTGTAGTAAAATATTATAATTAAATTTACTATGCTACCCTTTCTTCATCTTCAATATTGGTTAAGAGTAGTTTAGGGGTTTAAATTTATTTAATTGGCTAACAGCATCACTTAACAGCATAAAACTAACGGTAACCATATTGGGGTCTAAACCAAGGGGTGATTTGAGTTTTTTCAAAAACCAGGGGGTGATCTGAGTTTCGTTTGAAAATCAGGGGGTGACGTATAATTTATCCTTTTTATTTAAAAAAATCGTGATGTTGTGACTGGTTAATGATGATGCTGATGATAATAAGCCAATGTTTCCTTGTAGTATAAATACTTATTATGGGTAGGTTTTAAGGAATTCAAGTGTAGCGGATTTGGAAAGTTGAAGTCACTAACACAATTTTCCTGCATGAAGATGTGAAGATTTGGGAATTGAAAAAAAAGTAGTTTTGACAAATTTTGGAACAATTTTTGTTTGACCATTTGAAAATACAAGGATATATTGGTAAGCCAAAAAACAGGAATGGGCCATGTTGCACAAAGAATGATGCTCGAGGGAAATCCTCAAACACTACAACTTTCAAGCTAGACTGGGCTAGAAAAAGATTATGGAAAACGAAGAATACTCTTTAGGGTTTCTTGATTTCTCTATTGATCAAAAAAGAATGTCTTTACATGGGTGCAAAGACCCTTATTTATACAAGTTTCTCTCCAACCTCCTTTCTCTAATCTTCCTTGGGATTCGTCAGTGGGCTTTCCTTCCCTGTAAGGTGGTACCCCTATGCTCGGATTAGGAAACCCTTCCAAAAAGAGGGATCTAGGATTTTCTCGCCCGTCAATTATGGTTATCAGCCTCCATCCACTAGGAAGTTCTTATTTGATCTTGCTGACGTGTCTAGACCAGTATAACTGTTTCGTTAGTGGTCTGTCCTGTCCCAGTAGTGGTTCGGTCACTTATAATCCGAATCATTCCACATGTCACACCCAAATTGGTACGTAAAGTGTGGTGTATCATTTGCCCCCTACTCCCCTTACCTGGAATGAGGTATGGGGAGAATTATCCATTCATCACATGCAGAAGCGCTTCGGCTTGTATGCTCGGTTATCTACAATCTTTGCTCGTCATTATGTCTCGATGATGATCGGTTTAATGCCCAGTAGAACTAGGTACCAGTTATAAATTACTTTCTTTTTGAATTGCATTCCTCTTTTGGATGACTTTACCCTCAAGGGTCTTCATAACTAGACCGCCATTCGCTGTTGTTCGCACTTGGGTCCGAAATATCTTCCGGATTTCACGTCTTTTGAGGAAAGTTGAAAGGATATCATAAAGTTTGAATTTAAATTTTTTGCTTTCCCGGTGCTTTCCTTATCGAGGTAGCTTACCTCATTCTCAAAACACCTGCTTCTTTCATCTTTTCCTCTCATCCTGACTGTTCAATTAAAATCACTGATTGGATTAGGAGCCTTGGTTCTTTCCCCCAAGGGTACAAAGTGTTCCAACTTCCCGGGGCTTCTCTTCTCCATCATCTTCGAGTTCTCTAAGCTTGAAAATCTCTTGATTCTCTAACTTCATTCCACCTCTTAAGCTATCCCGCTTTGCGTTCTTTTTCTTTAAGTACACCTCTCTTACTTGAGTAAGTTCCTTTTCCTTTACTTCTACAGTTGATTTCTTTCTCGTCCTCTTTTTATTTATTTATTTTGAGAGATGTCAAAATCTAAGAAAACCTTGGTTCCTGAGTCCGACTGGGATGTAGCTTCCTTGTTTAAAGAATCTGAGGCGTTATTATACCATGGGGAAGGTGTTAGTAGAACCAGGGTGGTTCCACCTATGTTATTTGAGGAGGTTGTCGTAGTTCCTAGGGTTTCTGCCCTAGTTCAGCGGGGTACGTCTGGTGTTTCTGCTGGTACTTCCATTCGTGCCCCTCCCAAGAAATCTTTGGCTTCCCAGGGGAAGAAGGCTTATCACATTCGCCAACCTCAACTTGATCCTACCATAGGGAAAGGGGTGGATGAAATTCCTTCAACACTGTCAGTGTTCGACATTGTGGAGATCCGAGAGATTTACTCAATCCTGGAGTCCGTTGACCTCAAGGTCGCCTCTCTCGAGGATAGATTAAATATTGAGCATCCCAATGAGGTTGGCCTCATCTTGGATGCCTTTGAGGCCGGCCTCCACTATCCTCTTCCGGTATTCATTTCTTATCTTCTTAAGCATTACAGAGTTGCCCCCAGCTAATTGGTCCCAAACTGCTGGAGATGTGTCAGAGTCTTCATCCTTAGATGTACTCGGTTAGGTAGACATCCCTCTCTTGCTTTGTTCATTAGGTGTTTCCTACTGAACTTGAACAATGGTCACCCCGGGTGGTATTACTTTCGTCAGTGCGACATTCCTATTATGGGTAGAGTCCCCACCTCTATCCATGGTTGGAAACAGAGATTCTTTTGGGCTTCATATGTGGGATCCAGGTTCCCCAATACATGGGGTTTTTCGACCACCTCTGCTCGGAGCAAGGTCCCAATTCTTGATGATGAGGATTTATCCTCCTTGGAAAGGATTGTGAATACTTCAGGGCCTGTGGAACTGGCCGATATTGACGCTTTGGAGATGTCCAAGTTGGAGAGGGGTGAGCGCCCTTGGATTTCATCTCTTTTTACTATCTTCTCTTCATCGGTTTTTACTTTGTGCTAATTCCTTCTTTCTTCTCTGTTCGGTGCTGTGGATTTTGATATGGGTTCCCTCACCAATTTTATAGAGAAGGAGAATCTCCAAGTTACCGGGGATACAGTCCTCTCCTCTTTGGATACGAAGAAGAAAAGGAAGGAAGCTCCAACCGAACATAAAAAGTATCTTCCGAGGAAAGAACTCAAGAAGAATGTCCCTCCCCCGACCACTAGGGGTCATAAGAATCAAGGGCAACATCTGAGTAAAAAGAAGGCACCCTCCCCCTCCGATCATACTACACGAGAGGTGGGCTCTCTTACAATTTTTTATGGTGCCCCCTTGTTGGAAGGCACTGGGAAAAATAAGGATAAAGATAAGGTGGGCTCGAATTTGTTTGTCCCCAAGTGGTCGGTGTGAACTGACCAGAAAGTGATCGGGGATGCGAAAGCTGCAGAGCATCTGGTGTTGACCTTCATTCCCCCAGCTGACCGGGATGTCCTCTCGAATATAGAGGATGACACGCTGGAAAATACCGCCCTTGCATGGGCCTACGAGGTGACGCTTTCTTCTATTGGAGATTCCGCGTTCTTACTTTATCTTTACTGACTATTCCTTGTTCTAGGCTTTGGCCTTTGTTTCCGGGTTGGTGCAGCAGAAGAGGAAAATTGCCTCCGTATACAGCCAACTGGAGAAGGATTGCAGGGAGTTGAAGCGTACCTATCTCGATAGGAACGATCAGATCCATTCCCTGGCTGCTGAGTTAAATTGCTAATGGAGGGAAAAATTGTCGTGGAGAAGGCCCATACGGTGGAGAATAAAAGTCTTGCTACCGCCGAGGAACGCATTGAGATTCTCAGCCTATCAAATAAAATGGCTGAGGGAGAGCTAAGTAAGAAGAACCAACTGATGAAGAGCCAGAAAAAAGAAATTACAGATTTAAAGACCAAGTTAGGGTATGCTGGTACCAGGGCCGTGGGAGCCTATCTTTGCTCGGAGACTAATACCAGGGAGCATCTGAAGACTGCTTCCAAGATTTTTTTGCAGGTGGCCACTCTATTTGGGCACAGGTGAAGGAGAAGCAGCCTGATTTTGATTTTTAGAGTATACCTGAGGTGGAATATATGCTTGTTTGGTTGAAGTCGGGGACCTATGTCCCCACCTCGAATAGGGGAGAATTGATGATCCCGACGTCGCGTCCCCCTTCTATGACTACGAAGGTGGTAAGCACTGAGGCTAGGGAGTCCACCTTTGCAGTAGTGACTAAGGAGACCATCGTCGGGCATACCAAGCAAGCCAAGATGGTTGGGAAGGAATCCGAGCAAGGCACTGAACAAGGCGTCACCCCAGCGGATGGAACCTTGTCCCTGTCTCTTGTAGATGGAGCATTAACAACCTCGGATGCTCAGGATCCGAAGGATTCTACTTTAGTTTAGTTCCTCTCCCTTTTTCTCTCTAGTTTTAGGCATGTGCTGTTTTTTGCTTGTTATTAGTTTGCACTTTGTAATTCTCCGTGCATGTCTTTAATGAAGAACAATTATTTTCTGGACCTCTTTGTTCTATGCTCGTCTTCAGAGTTACATTATCTGATCATGACCTTCGTGTTTTGCCTATAGGGTTATTCCTCCATGCCTAGTATCATACAACCTGACGTTATGGAGCAAGAAAAGGAATTGTAAGCTCAGATAACAATGTATGCGAAATTAAATGCTACCCTGTGGAGGCTCAACTCTCGTCTTGAGACTGAACTAGACTACTATAAGTCAGTTGAAAGTTGGGAGAAGGATCTGCTGGAAAGGTTGGACTTTGCTTAGGATATTATAGACAATGTTGTTGACTATCTCTAGGTGAAGAAATATGCCGCGGCGAACCTCACCCTCAAATATCTCTTATAATCGGCGGTCTTCCAGGGTTTTTACAAAGATAAGGCCCTAGAGGGTGCCCAACGCCTATATGATAAAGTAAAGAAGTTGCCCCCACTTTAAGTGGGGGAAGATCAATTTGGGGTTTGATCCAAGAATTCCCGTGTAAGAGGTGAGGTTGGACCCATCTTCTATTTCGGTGCCCTTCTTTCCTCCTCCCAAGAACGTTCCAAGACCATTGCCCCCCAATCCTCGAAGTCCCAAGCGCCTGTACTTGTAATCGAGGTGGTAATAGTTGGCATATTTTATTTATGGAATCTTTATCCCTTTGATGCTCGTACTTGTTTGACTCATAATACTCGGTTCTCTAACTTGGTTAGGTAGAAATCATTTCTTCTTGTTGTGCCAGTCACCTTTTGGGGTGAAAGTCGCCTTTATGGTTAGGAGATCTCTTAGGTGAACTTGTTTGAAATTTCCAATGCAGAACATTTATTATCTAAGCCCCCTTTAATCCTTTGTTTACTGCACCATTGATGGGACTCAAATGGAAGCCGAAGTGTCGCCTTACTTCTTAAACCTTTTCCCAGATTTTGAAAAGCGTAGGTACAATGGGGACCTGCCGTGTGGCCCCTGGCAGTTACTTCTCTTAAATTTGGGATATTGCCCTTTGAGATTCTCTTTTGATTTGGACCGTCCATTCCTCCATAAATAGTAGCTTTTCCCTCTTCCTTCCTTACCATTCTCTGCTTCTTTCCTTTGGAGTGAAGCTATGGACCTTCTCTGTGGGTTTCTTCCCTGCACTTCTCTTAATGCCTTGTTATTTCCTTGGTGTTGTGACTGCCGTTGCTTCAATGACTACAACGGATGCCAATTCTTGGGTGCTCATCTTCTGCTTGGCAAAGGTGCTTTCAACTCTGATCTTTAATTGACATTTGCCCTTACAGCTTTGATCTTCAATTGACACACGGTGTCTTTTGTAGTTTCAAGCTGGAGGGCTACCTCTTTGTGTGGTGTGCCCGTGCCAATGCTTGGGTCTATCATGCTATCACGGAGAGGAGGGGAGTCTTGAGGGGGCTGTTTCCTACCTTCCCTAACCTCCTAAGAGTTTGAGGATGGGATGTTTGCACAAATAGTGCGTTGGAAGACCAAAGCCGGCGCCTTCCTTATCGTCTTCAACCTCCTCATCTTTTGCAGGGGGAGGAGGCCGTCCGTGGGATCCATTCCATCTTTAGAGGAGCTCAAAGATGTCGGTATGGTGATTCCCATTTGGCGAAACAGCTTCCCAAGGCTTCCAAGGGTTGCGTTGGGCCACAGGGCGGAGCTCTATGAATGTTTGGGTTGATCATAACGACACTCTCTTTATGGCTACTCCTATCTCAAGCTTCTCGGCCCCTGCTTCCCTCATCCCTCAGATCTCTTTTGTGGCAAGTCAAGGTGATTCTTTGCATGCTCATGGTTTAGGCGCACCTCGCTCTTGTTTCACATTCGCTGTAAGGGAGAAGCATTTACCTGGAGCCGAGCACCCTTGATACTTCTTTTCCAGATCTTGTACAGCTTTTAGTTCTTGTTCTAACATTTGTAAAAATGACCATGTCTTTGCTATACAATTTGGTATTGTCAATAAAGAACTTTCTGCTACTTGACTTATCCCTTCTATTTTTCTTTTATTTTTGGTCCCTTATTTCACTTGGCGTAAACTTCTCGGCGTGGTCGGCTGATCATGCAACCCCTAGTAGTGGGGCTCTCAATCGCATGGTCGGAAAACCGTTAATCGTGGGATGCTACTATGGTGCAACTCACCATCATGGTCAGATGACCATTAATTATTTTTGTGGAACTCCACTATGGTGCAACTCACCATTATGGTCGGATGACCATTGATTATTTTTGTGGAACACCACTATGGTGCAACTCACCATTATGGTCGGATGACCATTAATTATTTTTGTGGAACGCCACCATGGTGCAACTCACCATTATGGTCGGATAACCATTGATTGTTTTTATGGAATGCCACTATAGTGCAACTCACCATTATGGTCGGATGACCATTGATTATTTTTGTGGAACGGCATTATGGTCGGATGACCATTGATTATTTTTTTGGAATGCCACTATGGTGCAACTCACCATTATGGTCGGATGACCATTATTTATTTTTGTGGAACATCACTATGGTGCAACTCACCATTATGGTCGGATGATCATTGATTATTTTTATGGAACGCCACTATGGTGCAACTCACCATTATGGTCTGATAACCATTGATTATTTTTATGGAACTCACGATTATGGTCGGATGACCATTGATTATTTTTGTGGAACACCACTATGGTGCAACTCACGATTATGGTCGGATGATCATTAATTATTTTTGTGGAACGCCACTATGGTGCAACTCACTATTATGGTCGGATGATCATTAATTATTTTTGTGGAATGCCACTATGGTACAACTCACCATTATGGTCAGATGAACATTGATCATTTTTATTAATTTGCACATCAATTTTTTTTGCTACAGGTCAGCAAAGTATCAATTATGAATGATAAATGTAAGTTACAAAAAAGACACTGTGACTATCCCTACTTCAAGAGAAATAGTGGGGCAGTCACAAACTGTAACATAGTAAGACATGTTAAAATCTGTAATATGGCCGGCTCATAGCCTCCCAAACTATAGAATGAGCTATAAAACTCCGGGGTGTGGACCATGAGTGTGACTCTCTTCGCATGGCTACTTTTTTGGCTAGCACATCCGCTACAGTATTTACTTCTCGAAAGCAGGGAGTCATTCGCCACTGGATGGAATCTAGATAGCCTGTTATCGCCCACCACTGCTGCAGGTTGTGCCAGGGGGTTTTCCAGACAGAATAGAGGAAACTACAGACGCCAAATCGTATTCCACCCAGAGATGGCTTATTTGTAGTTCCTTAGCTTCTTTTATTCCCTTGAAGAAAGCAGCCAATTCCGCTATGAAATTCATTCTAACCCCTTGGTAGGTAGAGAAACATCTGATTGGATTGCCAAGGTGATTTCTAAAGATCCCACCTGCTCCTAAGGTTCCCGGATTTCCCAAGGAAGATCCATAAACATTAAGCTTAGTCCAACCTAGAGGTGGTAGGCGCCACCGTACCTCTTTGGCTGAACTCGCCGGCTGCCGAGTGATCGTGACATTAAAGTTTCTGGCCAGAATTAGATCTTGAATTGACTTCACATTGACGCCTTTTAGTCGAGAGCAATCCGCAATATGTCTTATGCATCGCTTCACCACCTGCATTGGCGTCCCTCTGAGATTGGCATATCTACGCCTATTGCGCTCAAACCATAATTGTTGACAGCCAACAATTAAGAGCATCCCCCATATTTCCTTTAAGGGTAATTTGCACATCAATAATAACATGTGAAACTTGCTTATAAAAATGAATCATTGCTCACAAAAGTGAAGAGCAAATATATATACCTTTATAAAACGTAGTAATATGAGAATTTGAAATAATCCAAAGTTGATTTAAAACAAACGAGGACTGACCTTTACTAATAGAATTTTCTCAAATTTTCTGAGTTTCAAGACCGTGGTATGGGTATCCCCTCCAAAATCTCCAAATGGTAAGCTCCTGGCGCCATTTTTTTGAAGATTCTATATGGTCTTTCCCAATTAGGTACTAGCTTTCACATGGCTCTTGGATCAGAGGCTTCTACTTTGCGAAATATAAGGTCTCCTTAGTGAAGCATTCTTGGTTTCACCTTTACATTATAATGGCATGCTCCATTGTTGGTGCGTGGCATTCCTTACCCGTGCTGTTTCTCGAATTTCCTCCAATAGGTCCAAATTTGCTCTTAATTCTTCCGCATTAGTTTCTTGATCATAGAGTTGTACTCTCAATGAAGACTCTCCTATTTTCACAGGGATCACTGCCTCGGTTCCATATATCATAAATGGCGTTTCGCCTATTGCGAGTCTGGTGGTGGTTCAGTATGCCCATAAAATGTTCGGTAGCTCCTCCATCTACAACCCTTTGGCAGTCTCCAACTTCTTTTTGATCCCATCTAGCAGGATTTTGTTCATGGCTTCTGCCAGGTCGTTAGATTGGGGATGTGCCACCAAGGTCTTACGTAGTTGAATCTCATACTGATCACTAAATTCCTTAAATTTTTGCTCAGATGGCTTTCCGTTATCTGTGATAAGGGTTCTCAGAATGCCATATCTGTATATGATGGAATGGAGGAAGAACCTCCACATCTTCATAGCTGAGATTAATGCCAATGCCTCTACCTCAACACATGGTGAAGTAATCAACTACCACTACCAAAAATTGTCTACCTCCCGGTGCCTTTAAGAATGGACCTAGAATGTCCATCCCCATTGTACAAAAGGCAATGAACTAGAGATGGAAGTGAGCTTCATTGCCGGTTGATGTGTGATAGGTGCGAAGGTTTGGCATTTGATGCATTTGCGTACAAAACTCATTGCTTCTTTTCGTAAGTATGGCCAAAAGTACCCTTGCCTGATGACCTTGTGAGCCAACGCTATGCCCCCAAGTGTTGTCTGTAAATGCTTGTATGGATTTTCCTAAGGACATAGTCTGCTTCGGATGGTCTGAGGCATTTCAAATAAGGCATGGCGTAAGCCTTTTTATATAGTACTCCTTCGATCATGGTGTACCGTGCTACTCTCATCCTTGTCTTTTTGGCTTCTGCTTTGTTTGTTGGGAGTGTGCCCCCTTAGAGATAGGCTATGAGGGGGTCCATCCAGCAAGGCTCAACTTTAATGGACAGTATGTCCTCGATTTCTTCCATACTTGGTGCACCGAGAAAGTCTATGTATACCGTTCAACCTAGCTCTTGAACTCTGAGGTGGCTAGCCTAGAGAACGCATCGGCATAGGTGTTCTGTGCTCAGGGCCCCTGTAATATTTGAAATTAAGAAAACCCATCAATTAGGTTGCATACCTTTCCTAGATATTGCACCATGCGTAGTTCCTTCGCTTCATATTCTCCATTCACTTGATTAACCACTAACTGAGAATCGCTGTGCACAGTGATGTTCTTTATCACCAGACTCTTTGCCAGATTCAGACCAGCAATTAGGGCTTCATACTCCGCTCCATTATTCATGGTTTGGAACTCAAATCTTAGCGTGCATTGCACTAAGAACCCTCCGGGGCTTGTCAATATTAGGCCTGCGCTACATCCATTGCTGCTGGATGAGCCGTCCACATACAGAGTCTAGGATTTCGTTAACTCCGTAGCACCGTTCTCTAGCGCCACCTCATTGTCTGGCAAAGTGCACTCAATGACGAAGTCTACGAGAGCCTAACCCTTGATGTTGGTACGGGGCTTGCATTGGATGTCAAATTCTCCAATTTCTACCGACCATGCCACCAGTCATCCAGAATGGTCGTGTTTGGCCAGAATTTTCTTCAAAGGCTGGTTTGTTATTACCTCTATGGTATAGGCTTGAAAGTGGGGTCTTAGCTTTCACACGACCATTATCAGAGCATAAGCATACTTCTCGATATTGCTATATTTGGTTTCTACATCTAAGAGTACCTTGTTGACGTAGTAGATTGGCCTTTGCACCCGACTATCTCCTTAGATTAATATCGTGCTCACCGTAATCGCGGTAATGGCTAAATAGAGTTGAAGAGGGTCCCCTGGGTCTGGCTTGGTCAAGAGTGGTGGTTTGGTCAAATACTTTTTCAATTCTACGAAAGTTGTTTGACACTCTTCCATCCATTCGAAAGTTAGCCTAGTTCCCTTTGCCTGTCTCTCCTCGAATTTGTTTTCAATGCCTTAAAGAAAGGGAGGCAACGATCTCCAAAAGCCGAGACAAACCTCCCAAGTGTTGCTGCTCTCCTGTTAGCTCTTGTAGGTCCTTGACTCTGCTCGGTGGCCGCATTTCTAGTATAGCTTTGATTTTTGGCCGGATTAGCCTCTATTCCCCTTCTCGAGACCATAAAACTGAGGAATTTCCCTGAGGTAACCCCAAAGGTGAGGTAATCCCAAAGGCATACTTAGGCAGGTTCAACTTTGTATTCTTTTCCTCAAGACTTGGAATGCCTCCTCTAAGTCGGTGACATGGTTTGATGCCTTCAAGCTTTTTACCAACATATCATCTACATAGACTTCCATATTGCACCCTATTTGACCTTTAAAGATGTGATTCACCAAACGTTGATAGGTGGCTCCTGCGTTTTTCAGTCCAAAGGGCATATGGATGTAACAGTATGTATCCCTTCTAACAATGAAGGAGGTCTTCAACATATCCGGTTCATATATTCTAATCTGATTATATCCAGAATAGGCGTCCATGAAACTTAACATTTCATGGCCAGTAGTCGCATCTATTAGTAAATCAATACGAGTCAAAGGATAGTAGTCTTTAGGGCATGCTTTATTCAAATCATTGAAATCGATACACATTCGCCATTTACCATTTGGCTTGGGCACCATTACAATATTGGAAAGCCATTCTGGGTAGATGGCCTCTTCTATGAACCCTGCTTCTAATAGCTTGATCACCTTTTCAATGACCTTCTTCTATCGTTCTGGGGCAAAGGTCCTCTTCTTCTGAAAAATCGGCTTGGAGGTTGGATATACACTGAGCCTGTGTTCGACAAACTCCTGGTCTACTCCGAGCATGTCTGATGCCGACCATGCAAATATATCAGCATTGGCCCTTCAGAAATCCACAAGGCTGTTCCTCTGCTCGCTGCTCAGGCCTGCTCCAATCTGCACGGTATGGCTCCCATCTCCTTCAATGATTTCTATGGGGACCAAATCCTCTGCTTGTTCCGTTCTTTCATTCGCGGGGTTGTCCCGACCATCCTCAAGGTTAATTAGGAGCGTCTAAGGTTCCTTACCCTTGGCCCTCAAGTAACCTTCGTAGCATTTTTGAGAAGTTATCTGGCTTCCCGGGCATTCCTTGATTCCCTGATTGGTATGAAACTTCATCACTAGGTGGGGCTGGAGACAACGGCCTACAGAGTGTTGAGTCCTGGTTGGCCTAGTATCCCATTGTGGGTAGAGTTCAGCTTCACCACAAAAAAGTTCATCATCACCATAGAGAGTTTGGGTTCCATCCCTACCATTACTAATAATTCAATTGACCCCTCTACGGGCACAGGGGCTCCATTGAATCCATACAAAAGAGATTCAACCCTCTTCAGCATCTCGGGTTTCAGGTGCATATTTTCAAATGCGTCATAGTACAAGATGCCAATCGAGCTTCCATTATCTGCAAGGACCCTAGCCATAGTACAATTGGCAATAGTCATTTTGATTACCAAGGCATCATCGTGGGGAGATTGTATGTCGGATAAGTCTTCATCTAAGAATGTGATCTGATGCTCGGTCCTTCTCCTCTTATCGGGCACTTCCGTTTGGGACATGCACCGAGCATGATTCTTTCTAGAGTTGGAGGACTCACTTCCCAGCCCTGGGACCCCATATATTATGGCAATTTCCCTAAGTGGGGCATTCTTGGTATGTCACTCCCCCTTGCCTGGTCTTCCCTATCCAACCAAGCAGGTGATTCGACCCTCTCCTCGAACTCCCAGGAACGATATTCCTGCCTCCTCTCACTACCATCTTTCTTGACAAATCGGCTCAAATGGCCCCTCTAGATGAGGGCTTCAAACTCGTCCCTCAACTATCTACAATCCTCGGTATCGTGGCCATGGTCTTGATGAAATCTACAGTATTTGCTCTTGTTATGTTCATGCGCGGGTTTGATCATCTTGGTAGGCCAACGTAAGGTCACCTAGTCCTTTATCTCATTCAAGATATATGCCCTGTTGTGTGTGAGGGCCGTGTAAATCGGCTCTGGGCCTGAATCATTCTTTGTAACCCAGGCCTTGTCATCTCTCTTTCTCTTCCCCTCCTTCGGTTCTCTACCGTGCTTCGGGCCGTCCTCCCCAACCTGGGCATCTTTCTTTTCTTGACTTTACTTCTCGGGTTTAACTTATTTTTCTTATTCAGATGCAAGAACTACGACCAGGTTGATGTGCTTTTCACAGCGCAAGAAGAGTTCATACATGTCCGTCAGATTGTCCATGATCAGGGACCTCTTTAACTCGACATCCCTAATGCCGCTGCGCAGAGCCTGGAACTTCACGATCTAGTCTAAGTTTCACACCTCTAGTGTCTCCTCGTTGAATTTTAAGAGAAAGTCTTTGATAGACTCATCAGGGCGCTACTTTATAGCCAAAAGATTGGTGGTTGTCTTCTTATAGACTCTGCTACTCACGAAGTGGGCAAGAAAAGCCTGTCTCTCCACAAAGTTGGTTAGGGAGCATGGCCGGAGGCACAAGAACCATTGTCTCGGCGCCCCCTTCAAGGTAGCGGGGAACACCCTACACATTATGGCGTCCGAGCCACCCTGAAAGAACTTCAATGACTTAAAAGTTTCCAAGTGATCTTCTGGATCAGCCGTGCTCCCATACTGCTCGATCGCAGGCATCTTGAATCCTTTCGGCAGAGGTTCCGCTCGAATCTCATTAGTAAAGGCCAAATCGATAGTGAAGTGGAAGTCATAATTTAGGGTTAGGTTCTTTCCTCTCATGTCCTCCTAACCTTGATCCTGTAGTTCCAACACTTTGTCATTTAAAGCTTGTTCGACCTTGGTCATCTGGGAACCTTGGCGCTTGCTGTTCCCTTGGACTTCTTTATCCTTCTGCCGAGCATTATTCGCGTTGCTGTGGTTCTCGCTATGCTCAAGGGAAGGGGTTCTTTCCCTTGCCTGCGGTGGATGTGGTGGTATCAAAATTCCTTGTAGGAAATCAGGTTGCAGCTCTACCATCTGATCCATCTGGTCCTGCCACCGAGCCCGCATCATATTGAATTGTTCCACCATTACGTACCACGGTGCGTCTCCGGGGAGTCTTGGCTAAGACTCCACTTGTTGGGATTCATTCACCCCTAGGATTGGATCATCTGCTTCAAGGTGAGAGCCTGCCGGTCTGCCCAGGTTCCTCCTTGAGTGACGGTAGGAGTAGCAGCCGCCGTAGCAATGATAGCGGCCCTAGAAATCTTCGATTGATTTTGGGTGTTTGTCATGATGGAATCCTCACAGGTGTTTATTCTTTGTTCCCACAGACGGCGCCAAAGAATGATGCACAAAGAATCGTGCTCGAGGGAAGTCCTCAAACAATACAACTTTCAAGCTAGACAAGGCTAGAAAAAGATTATGGAAAATGAAGAATACTCTTTAGAGTTTCTTGATTTCTCTATTGATAAAAAAAGAATGTCTTTACATGGGTACGAAGACCCTTATTGATACAAGTTTCTCTCCAACCTCCTTTCTCTAATCTTCCTTGGGATTCGCCAGTAGGCTTCCCTTCCTTGTAAGGTCGTCCTCTTGTGCTCAGATTAGGAAACCCTTCCAAAAAGAGCGATCCGGGATCTTCTCGCCCGTCAATTACAGTTATCAGCCTCAATCCACTAGGAAGTTCTTAACTGATCTTGCTGACGTGTCTAGACCAGTATAACCATTTTGTTAGTGGTCTGCCCTATCCCGGTCATGGCTTGGTCACTTATAAACCGAATCATTCCACGTGTACCGCCAGATTGGGTAGGTAAAGTGTGGTGTATCAGGCCCCAAAACCCAAACCTTAATAATAGAAGGGAAAATTTCCCATCCTAGTGGGATTTTTTTCTGATCTATTTGTTTCCATTTCTTACTTTTTTTTATGGGTGCATTTCCATCTTTTTCGGCATCTAGAATGTGTACTTCTATAATTTGTGACCATGGTTTTAGTGCACGATATCTGATCCGGTATCAATTAGTTTTGAAATTGATATTGACAGCAATATGTATCAACTGCGTCGGATTGAATTCGATCATTTTGTCTTTCCTTTTTCCGATACCACCAATATATTAATTGCTCACGGATAAAATCAACACGATCGATCCGTATCAATACCAATACCTAAAACCATGTTTGTGACATTGCTACTCAGGTATGGTTTGAAATATAGTAGGGATAAATGTGCCGGCTTGGAAATGAGGCTAGTGGTGGCTCGTAGAATGGGATGCAGGGCACCACCCGACTCATACTATGTCATATAGAATGCATATGGTTAGGGTGTCATCACCCATGCTATAAACCCTTGCCAACAGGGGTTAAGGTGTTGGATATCATAATTGTGTGAGGTCAATGTCCTAAAGGGGCTTTGGTCATTCAGTAGACTCATCGGGTCATTAAGACAGATGATGTCAGTTGTTCCATCAGCCAATAGGGCTGGTGGTAGCACAGTGGTAACTTAGAGGGATGGTCGGGCTGACCTTGGGAAGAGATGCTGGAGCCGACCAGTCTTCTCCGACAACTCAATGAGTGTATCACAGGAAGGGGTTAGAGGCCCGCACCAGGGATACATGTCTTGGGGATTGTAGTAGCACTTTTACTTGCCTTAGTTTTCATGCTAGGTGGCTTAATAATAACAATGAATTTCATTCATATAGGCTCATGGTTATGGTTGCATGTGCATGCCTGGTTTATATTTCATTCACGGGCTCGGTGGAGCTCACACTCTTGTATATTCTCTTTTAGGTGATTTTACAGGTACTGGATTGCCAATGGACGATGAAGCTGTTGATGGAACTGTAGATCTTCCTCATGCTGTTGATCTACGGAAATTTTGTTATTATTTGAGTTTCTCTCTTTCAAGAAGTATAATTACCATGACAATGTACTTTTCGAATATAAATGGATATGTATATGGTATAACATAGGTATTTGGGATTTTATTATAAATGATATAAATCATCTATGGGTAGTTCGATTTCCTGTTGCACTCTGATATTCATTTGTTATCTTTTTACCCTCATTGTGTGGTTTGTGACATATAAGTACTGCTTCTGGATCCTTGGGGATTAGCGGAGGTCGTAGGATATCCGGGTCACTTACCTAAATCCTCCTAGGGGGTGGTTTAGGGCATGACAGAAGGGACCCTTAAGAGGTCGACGACAAAAGTGATACCACTCATCTCCCTTCTTCAATATATAGAAATGTGAAAACAAAAGATTGGTAGCGACACGACCCAGCCAAGCAAAGAACACAAAGAAGCCCATGATGACCCTTCAGGAGTGGGGTAACACCTGCCCGGGGTTGAGATGCCAATGGTCTAACACCAATTTGGCAAACTTAAGGATAGGGAAGCAAAGGCTGAGGGAGAATGAAACCTCATAAAGGCATACCTCATCTGCCCGATGGGAGAAAGCACGATCACCTTCCTCTCAGGGGCACAGAGGATGATTTCAGCAGGAATGTGATATAACTGATGTAAGGTCGCTAGATCAGAGGTGGTCAAGATACTCTGGTACTGTCCCATCCTACTAGTCATATCCATCACTGGGGGAGACAATTCATAGTCATCTCCATTAAAATAACCATCTAAACCTGGGCTCTCATCTGTGCGGATGGGACCAGTGGCACCCTCCCCATCGTCACTAAGTAAAGGTCTAGGGGAAGACAATGGAGGGAGGGTGTCCACATCAGACTCAGATGAAGATGAGCCTGAAATAGGCCCATCAGTATCATATCCCTCATGTATAGCATCTAGGTCAGAGTCACTCGACATGGCCATAGGTAGAGAGGACTTACTCGGGTGAAGCTCCCCAACGCCAAGCCAAGCACCTGAAAAGAGAAGAGAATTGCAACAAGCACAAGCAAGCAACTAGGAGAGGATCTCAGAAACTAAACCATAAAGACTTTTTGTAATAAAAAAAAAGAACATAATGACAAACAAAGAGGAACATACCAAGCACACCAAGCAAAGGGCGAAGACCAAATGGAAGGCACTGTGAGAGCCAAGACCAAAGATCAGATACCTCTACGAAGGACAAGAGAGGTCGTAGGCGAGACATCACAGATGAAAGGCTAAGGGCGAGATACCGATCGTGAGCGAGATGTGGCAGACGAAAGGTCACGAGCTAGAGGTTACGGGCGAGATGCCGATCTTAGGCGAGCAGGTCGTGGACAAGAGAGATCACGGGCAAGACACCGGTCGCGGGCAATGCAAGCGATGGCAAGATCGTGAGGATGGCACAAGGACGCGGGCGAGACCCCTACGTTATAAGGTTGAAACAAAAGTATGGACGAGACCACAAGGGTAAGACCACATGGGCGGGGCCAAGAGGAGAATACAAGATGAAAGACAGAAGAAGCAAAAAACAAAATCTCCCAACGAAGAAAGAAGACAAACACTTGGGGGGCAAGAAAGAGACTTTGCTCCAAAGACGAGAGAGAGCAAAGAAAAAGTGAAAAGTAGAAGTGAGTGGAGAATGAGGTGGGAGAGTAAAAGAAGAAATAGGAAAAATGGGCCAAAAAGAAAGGAAAAGAAGGGAAAAGTGCAGTGGGGAGGGTTTGAACCCCTCACCTCTCCCACTCACCAGGAAGAAGAACAAGCCATCTACCTTAAACATCAAAATTCATCTGACGGTCAAGAAATGTTGATCATGAAGCTCCCCTAAGAAGACTTATTTGCAGCCAGCCCTTCAAGAAACATTTATCATGCTACTCTCTTGAGCACTTCATTCCAAGACAGTGGGGGGCATGTAATAAACCAGAAATACACGGGCCAATTCTGATTTGCCACGTGGCCTGGCAAAAAGAGAAGGATGACCTAGGCCCCGCTACGTCAAGACTCATCCAATTAATCCATAAGGAAGAGACCCTGCAATTTACTCAAGGACCAAGACCCCCGCACGGGCCAACTATGATGTCACCATCGAGGGTTACATCATCTTATCACTAGAGGGATCTTATCCCAAAGAGATGTGACCTTATCTGTACTCAACCCTCAAGCATCTTATCCAACACGTGAGGAACATGCATATCTACCTCGTAGGGAACCTCTTTCGTACCAGGACTCTACGTCTCATAAAGAGTCACCCTGCTACGTGATAGACTCTTCCACGAAGAATACTTATCACCAACAGGGACTCCACACCGCCATACTAAACTATAAATACTCAGGTATTCTAACCCATTATTCATCTTGAATTCCAGTAATTCATCTATTTCTAAGACAGATCTAACTTAGTCATCAGAGAGTCCTAGGCCAGAACCACACCGGTTCTCCCTTGTCCCTGACGTCCTTTCGCAGGTTACGGCACCCGAAGGACCTATCGGATATTTCCTGATGCAACACTTCAGTAACTCTTGATGTTACATTAACTTATACTGTAAATGTGTTTTCTTCCGTATTCTGATGTACATGTGAGTTGTATTTTAATTGACTGTGATTCGGGCCACTGCATTGAGATCCTGGTGATGGTTTGGGATATTGGGAAGCATCCTAGTTGTCATACCAAAACCTTAGGGTGGGGGTTGTGGTGTGACTGTGACAGGATCAATTTTTATCTCTATTTTCTTTAAAAATTAGATTTTTTAAAATATTTTTACCCTTGTCCATACCGATACACCGATAAGAGATCAGCCAAGAATTGGTCTCCATCGATATCAATATGAATTGGTCGATCTGATACTAATTCCTCAAACCATGGTGTGGATGGCACTTTAGGCTGACTATCATAAATTCACTAAGGTGCATTTAGCATTTTCCTTTTAAAAGAATCTTACAACTCTTTCCTGATCATAGTCTATAATATAGCTCTAGCTTTTTATATTTTATTGAAGTATATACTAATGATTACTAATGCGTTGACCCATTCCTTTTATTAGAAGCCTTAGATTAAAGGGATGTCTACTACCCATGGGGTTTTAAACAATTATGTCCACCACTCTTGGAATTTAAAAAATTACTTTCGTACCCCTGGGTATTAACTCTGTTAGTTTTGAAAAGAAATGACAATTTTACCCTTGTCAGAGAACCCTTGGAATTTCTTCTTCTTCTTCCCTATTTCTACTCTTGAACCCTAACGGCAGAGAGCGCTTCATTCATATGCTGCTCTGCATGGAGTGGTCACGCCACCATTGGAACCCCAACACACACAGATTCCAAAACCAAGTTCCACCCACAAACCCACTGTCACAACCTTGCCTCTCATTGAATCGGCCCCATCTCTTTTGAAAGAATACAGAGGGAGCTCCGATCCTAAAATGTATGAAATCAAACAATTCATGAACAAATTCTTACAGAACTAAAAAAAAAAAAAGGGATTAATGGTTCCAGCGTTTCCAGGGAGGCAACGCTTGCCGAGGCAATTTTGATTGCAACCAAAGGATTGGAGGGCTTCCTCCTAGAAGTTGGAGACGATAGTCAAAACCCTTTAGATGGTCAAAATCTCAAAAAATTGAAAGCAAACACCGAATATTGGTTACAATCAATGTTGGAGGACGATCTGACTTTATGGCCAAGAATTGCTTAAGAGACAGTGTTGCCAAATTTTTCATGGCAAACATTGCAGATACAGAGGTTGGAGTCAGAGATCACACCATGATAGAAGATTAGTTGCAGATAAGCTATTTTTGAGGAAGAGCAACCTCCAGAAGGGGGAAATTAGAGAAGAATAAGAATGAGGCAGGGAATTTCTCAGAATAAGGTTCACTATCTTCCTTCACGGGGACTACATTTATCATTCTTTCTGTACATTCTCTAACACCCCTTTACATGTGTCAGCATTCTATTTCTCTATTACTAACTGACTACATCATTCCCAACTCTCCTAACAACCTCGTATGCGTTGTCCTATTTCTCATACGTGGTTACACATAATCAGCCAAGTGACATGTCCTGGTCCGTTGCCTAGCCTGGGGCCTGGTGGCCTCTTCTTTGTTGCTGCCTTAATGTGCAGGGCTGTGTGTATCATTCCTACCCCCATCAGAAGTAACCTTGTCATCAAGGTTAAAGTTGGGGTAAAGGCAACGAATTTCAGAGGAGTCCTTCCAGGTGGCATCGAAAGGGGTGGATCCAGTCCTCTGGATGAGGAGTTGGTCACAAGTGCCTGGACCGCGCTTTATGGTGTGGGTAGCAACTATTGCAGCTGGTTCCAGTATGGGGCTAGAGTGTGTGGCCAATGGTGGAAGCGGGAGAGCCTGGCTGGTGATGTCCCCCATGCAAAGTTTAAGGAGGGAGACATGGAACACGGGGTGGATAGTCTTCTGGGAAACTAAGCCTGTAAGCGACTACATCAACGCGCTCAACAATTTGAAATGGCCCGTAGAAGCGATGCGCCAGCTTGTCAGAGGAGTGATTATGTCGCACCCCTAAGGCGGGTCGGGCAGGTGACCCGGATGACGAACCACATCCGCCAATCCCCAAGGATTCAGAAGTAGTATTTACATGTCACAAATCACACAATGAGGGTAAAAGATAATAAATGAATATCAGAGTGCCACAGAAGGTAAAAGAAAAACTACCCAAAAGATGATTATATTAATTACAGTAAAATCCCAAGTACCTATGTTATATCATATACATATCCTTTTATGTTCAAAAGTACAGTACACAAGAAGATTTCGCTTCCGAAAGGATGGAAGAAAAAAAAACTACAAGATCTTCAGGGGGCAGTAAAGTACAGAAGTTCTACAGCTTCATCAACAACTCCATCTCACATTGGTAAGCGAATTGGTAGCTGCAGAATCATCTAAAAGAAACAATCCACGAGGGATGAGCTCCACCGAGCCCAACAAATGAATAATAAATCATACAAGTAGGTACAACCATCATCATCATCAATCTATATGCTGGGTTCAATTTTATTACTCTAGTCCACCTAACATTAGAACTAAGTCACTAGGTATATGCTACTTGCAATGACTTGGGCAACAACCTTAGTCGCTCCCTTATCGATCTTCGGTTGCCACCTCAATCATTACGGGTGGAACCCATGTTGGTCCGGGAGCACCGACTCCCTCCCTTGGCAGACCTCAAGTTAACCACGATAACCTGACCCGGCTTCTGTTGCCTCGGCTGTTCAGGAGGCCATGATCACCCAATACCTGCACCCCTGTTGGTAAGGGTTGTAGCATAAGGGTATGTTCACCTAGGCCAATGATCTACATGATAAGTATGAGTTGAGTGGTGTCAATCGTATCCCATTCTATGGGCTACCATAAACCTCATTTCCAGTATAAAATGTTCGGTGCTCCCGCAGCCCATACTACGGCTCACCATACCTTTCATTTCCAAGCTGTCTATTTCGACATCTAATCTAACAGTTCACATAGCATGCATTTTAGTCATCAATCATTTTATCAACATGCTCATAATCACAATCCACAGTTACATCTATAATTTCAATGTCCAAAAGTAAATAAATAATTAATATAGCACAGATATCAATAATGAAAAGCAATTTTGTTATCTTTGGCACGTTCACAAGGTTACACCTATGAGGATGATCCAATATCCACTCACCTTGACTATACTCCGCTGGTTCCAAAGACTGTCGATCCGCAAAAGTGCTTAGATACGCATCATCGAGCAAACAATCAAAGCCTAGGTAAATAAATTAAAAATATCACATTAATATTTACCAAATTATCCTAAGAGACTAGGGGTGACCTTGGTCCAACTTCTAAACCAAGCAGGACACAGAACTACCATGACAACAGCAGTGGTTGATTGGCACTGGTCTATCCAATGGACCAGTAGGCGACTGTGGTCAAAAGTTAAAAGGGGTTTATAGTTTTAGACCCAAAAGATTGCCCAAGTACTGTTTTAAGTAACTACAGGGGTTAGCATGTTCTTCATTCATGGTTTACACTGGTTGATTGGACTGGTCTATCCAATAGACCAGTGGCAATCAACCAATTGCTCCAAGTGTAGGAACAGGGCTAGAATGATGTGTGTTGTATTAGGGCTTATACCAAAGGCTCTGGAAAGGGTATTTCAGACCTTGGGGTAGGTCAGGGACAACACAAGTTTAGGTTCCCTGCAGTGGTTGATTAGTGCTGGTCCATCCAATGGACCAGTAGTAATGGACCAGTAAGGGGTTACAGTCACAGAATTGGAAAGGGTTCACACCATGGGTTTTAGATGGTACTGCAGTAGTTCCATCAGTGATTTGGGTCATGGTTCCATGCCAAATATGAGTTTGATTGCCCGAAACCTATCTCGGGATGTCAGATTGGTTCTAAGCAGGGGTATAGTGCATTATTTTTAGCTTGGATTTCATGTAGGACCCTATGCAGGGCATCACAGACCTAAAGATAGGCTAGGGGTAAGACAAGTTTCAATTTCCTGCAGTGGTTGATCCAATCGACCACTGCAATCAACCAGTGCATGAACAGCTCAAAAATTTAAAAGGTTAAGCTGTTTTGGCCTGGATCTTTGGATCTACGGGTTGCATGGATGATCAGGACACATCATTGGGTTCCATGCATGCTAACCAGCATATTCATGGTGGAAATTTAAACATGCATGGGGTTTTGGAGCTTTTGGCTCTTGGACATCATGCATGGGCACAATACAAAGGTCTGCAGATTTATACATGTTTTAAGAAGGCTCTAACAATTCTGTTATGGTAGGTAGGCCATGAACTCAACATATAATTAGGTACAGAAATTCCTACACCTATAATACTAATCTAAAATTAGCTATGGGTGTGAGGATTAGCCATCCAAGGCTAGCAATAGTAGTAACAGTGTGTGTTCCTCATGAGAATGATAGATAATAAGCCAGACATAGCAAATCCATGCATGCCTGCAAAGATCTAAGCATATAAGGCTAGCAAAGCATGGTTTTCATTGTAAATCTCATGAGAACAAGGCTGTACAGTAGGTTTCATAGTTCACAGCAAGGTTACAGCCATAGAAATTGGTAAGAAGTAGTGGAGAAAGGTTGGGTTTAGGCTTACCTTAACGGATCCAAGCTCAAGGATGAGTTCTAGCTCTTCCTTCCTCATCTTCCCTTCTCTTTCTCCTTCTCCTTCTCTTCCTTCTCTCCAACGAACTGAATAGGAGAGATTTTTGGGCTGAGGCTTGTTTATACATAGGCCCAACCACTAAGGCTTGTTTGCCAAAGGTGTTTTTATGAAAAACACATTCTTGAAATCCATTCTCCCATGCAAATGCCTTCAAAATGGGCCCCACATGATCACATGGTGAGGCAATATTTTCCACGGGTCATTCTAAGTACGGGGAGGTGATCTGGGGTGCGAGACACTAGGCCCCATGCATCTGAGATGCATTCTGTGCAGTACAGCAGTACTGTTTGATCCAACTGGTTGATCCAATAGACCAATAGAGATGGACAAGTAGGTAAATCCCTGCTATTTTTGCATTTGGGTCCCACTGAGGCCTGTGCCATGCCTAGGGCATTGTCCTCGTACAATTTACGACCATTAAACCATGTTTAAACATTTAAAATTGAATTTAATCCTGGTTTGGTTAAGCAGGGGTTGTACCTTAGGTTGCCCATCGACTGGTGTATGGAGCAGCAACACAGGTCTAGCAGTTGCCTCTGGATCGATAGGTATGACATCACTGGAAATTCCCCTTAAAAAATGAGCATCGGGTCAGTGCACCACAGGGTACTAGTGGGTAAGACCCAGGATCCATCGGGTTCCGGACCTACATTCGGAGTTCGGGTCAGGGTTCGGGCACGGATGTAACATTCCCCCCCTTATAAGATTTTCGTCCTCAAAATTGACGTACCTTGTAAGCTGAAAAGGTGAGGGTATCCTTTATGCATTTCTTCTTCATTTTCCCACGATGCTTCCTTGGGGGTATGGTTTCTCCATCGAACCCTAACGTAGGCAACGGTGCGATTGCGAAGCTTATGTTCTTTCCGATCCAGAATTTCTTCAGGTTGCTCCACATAGGTCATGTCAGAGTTAAGATGTTCTGGTTTGACCGAAATTACATGTGTCGGATTGGTTCTGCACTTCTTTAGCATCGACACATGGCACACATTTTGAACACCTTCCAATGTCGGTGGTAGAGCTATCGATACGCCACTGGTCCAACCCTAGTTAGGATTTCCTACGGGCCAATATATCTTGGGCTCAACTTCCCTTTCTTGCTGGAACGTGTGATGCCCTAGGTTGGAGAAATCTAAAGAAACACCTTCTTGCCAACCGTAAATTCAATATCTTTCCTTCTATTGTCTGCATAGCTCTTCTGCCTTGATTGAGCCGTCCTGATCTTTTCTCCTATCATACCCACTTTCTCACAGGTGATCTGACCTAACTCTGGGCCCATCATGCGTCGCTCTCCAACTTTATACCAGTAGAGAGGCATGCGGCATTTCCTCCCGTACAGTACTTCATAGGGTTCCATTCCAATGGTGGAATGGTAGCTATTATTATAAGTGAACTTTATCAAGGGAAACATGCGAGTCCCAGTTGTCCTTCATCTCCAAGGTACATGCCCTGATGTAAGTACCGTGGTCCTCGGGCTCTGACGAGGTTTCCGCAGCTTTCTTGGTGACCATATTGTATTGGTATGGATAATATTGTCAATGTATAATATTGATAAATGGGGATTGGGATCATGCATTAAAATATGCTAACATAATGTGAAGTCGGCACCTAGGGTTAGGGCCCAGGACCCATTAAGTGTAACCCTATCCGTTGTGAACAGAATCAGGCTACGTGACTCCATATGGTCTGACCAGAGATTCGGGTAAGGGGTCAGGTTACAAGTGTGGGAAGGTGTTAGGCACCCACCTTGCCCGGCTGAAACCGGTCTCTCTATATTAGATGCTACATAAGGATGAATGTTCTCTCTCTTTTATTACGGGGATGGGGGATATTATGAACTACATTCAAACGTTGTAAATTAAATTAGAACATAATAAACTACATTACATATATGAAAAACATATACTAAAATGATGGAATACGAAAGGACTACATTGAAACGATGAGAATGTAGTAATTATACCTGTACGATTATATTCCCTTGGCTCAGGGGAGATGGATGGATAGGCTGACACCGATTCCTTCTGGGCAGAGCAACGGCTCTTTCAAGTGATTTGGTGGGGAGCAAATAGACAGAATAACGTCTGTAATAAAGGGGTTTTGACTGTTATCCGTACATTGACGGGATAACAAAGCTTAGGAGCAGAAATGCTCTATGCTTGGAGGGATAATCAAAGGATCTATCCGCACCAAAGAGGGCTTCACTCACTCACACTCTCATAAGAGAAAGGGGAGAAAGGAGGCTGAAGATTGAGAAAAGAGGGGTAGAAATCTCTTGGGGAGGGTCTCTCTACCCAAAAATCCTTAGGGAATGAGGGAGGGGGACCCTCCTATTTATAGGGAGGGGCCCCTTCTCTCTCCTGGCCAGATAAATCCCCCACGACGCCGTGGAGGTGTCCATGGCATCGTGGAAAAGTCTCCACGGCACCGTGGGGAACTTTTCCATGGTGCTGTGGGTGACGTCAGCAAGCTGATGTCACACCCCTTCATGGCGCCATAGAAATCAGGTACACGTCTCCACGGTACCATGGGACACGGTGCCATGGGAAGGAGACCCATGGCTACTTGGGAGCGCAGTGCCTTTTTCCCTTTGTTTTTGGGCCTAAAATGGGCTCTAATGGGTTCTTAGGTTTCAAGGTTCCAGTGAGGAGCGTCGCTCTTAGTCCATGTTCGGTTGTCATCATTGCCAATCCGGGAGTGACAAAAATCAGTGTCTACAGTTTGCCCCTCTTTGGCCAAGGCCTGTGCCAACAACCGAAGGGTAAAGATAAAAGACCAACTAATTTTGTCATCAAGAGCATGTACTGCTGACGCTTTGCTCAAAGGCGACAGAGGTGCTAAAAACAGACGGTTAATCACGATGAAATCTTTCGATAAACCTCAAAAGAAAAACTCAAAAAAACCAAATCTCTACTGTGTGAGCATCGCTCAATCAAATTTTGAGGGTGACAAGGCACTACTTGCTCAAAGATCAGTCTCGGAGGTCCTTACTGGGGATCAAGTTTTGAGGGTGATAAGGCACCACTCGACCAAGGATTAGGTTTAAGGGTGATAAGGCACCACTCGACCGAGGATTAGGTTTGAGGGTGATAAGGCACCACTCGACCAAAGATTAGGTTTGAGAGTGATAAGGCACCACTCGACCGAGGATTAGGTTTTGAGGGTGATAAGGCACCGCTTGACCAAAAACTAAGTTTTTACTAGGGATAAAGTTATAAGGTTTCGAAGGGTTTCACTGAGGACTAAAATTCTGAAGGAGATAAGGCACCACTTGACTGCGCATCATGTTTTGAGGGTAATAAAGCACCACTCGACAGGAGACGAGGTTTTGTCAATTCCACTAGGGATGCATTGCTTCGAGGGCGATAAGGCATCACTCGACCGGAGCTCATGTTTATGAGGGTGATAAGGCAACACTTGACCAGAGATCAGGTTTTGACAACTCCACTGGGGATCCCATATAAACACATTCCCCTAGGGATATGGGTGAACAACGGTCTTGTGGTGAAAATCATGTCAGATGCACCTTCATAGGGATTTATTAGATACAGAACTGTTGACTTGAATGCGAGTGCAGGGGAATTTGCAAAGTAATCCTACTGAGGATGCGGAACTGCGAATAGGTGCAGAATGATCCAAACTGATAGGTGTGCACAAATGATAGAAGAGTTGAATACATAGCCATGATGCAAATGGAAAAGTAATCCAAAGATGCTTGTTTGATGCAAAATGGCCAATAAGTGCTGGCGAATCTAGATTTTTATTTTTATTTTTATTATTATTTTTTTTTTTTTTCCATTTGATTATTGTCCTGACTAACAATTTCTCTTATTATTATTATTATATATATATATATATATTTTATTTTATTTTATTATTATTTTTTTTTGCAGGGCAAGTTCCTCCCTTCGCCCAAGAAGTATTGTGGGCTAGAGAGTGTCTCAGAGTGGTACCCTACACTCTGCTCAGCAGTCCGGTCCCGAGTGGTGTGGGCTAGTTTAGGACACATCGCCGCGTCTTTTGCCCGAGAGCTGGACAGTTTGATAGTGAGGGTGTTGATAGAGAGATGGTGGCCGAGCACCCACACCCTTTACCTTCCCTTTAGTGAGATGACTATCACCCCTCTCGACTTCTACATGATCACCGGGCTTCCCTTTGGAGGGGTGCCCGTGACCCTACCCCTAGACGAGCTGGTGGTGGCTTCGGTGGAGCCATAAGAGAGCCTGGACTTCTACAGGCGGATGCTGGGGATTGAGGTTGTCAGTCGAGAGATCCTTGCGGCATACTTGAGGAGTGCCTGGAGTAAGAGGGTCGTGATTGACGAGTCTCCCTCTACTCACCAGGACCAGCAGGCTAGATGCTTCCTCCTCTATCTTCTGGTGGAGGTCGTATTTAACGACATGACCGGGACGGTGACAGCTGATGCTGTGTACGTCCGGTTCTTTCAGGACTTCGATCTAGCCGCGGGCTATGATTGGGGTGGATCGGCGTATGCCCACTTGCTCTACATGATGGATTTATTGGTAGTGGGGTCGCCGAACCTCATTGGATGCTGCTATGTCCTCTGGGTAAGCTTCCCTTCCTTTGTTAACCCTGTCTTTTGTTATTATATATATTTTTTTTCTTTTTTCTTTTTTTTTTTCATTTGACTGATCTATTTATTGCAGACATGGAGCTATGAGGTTCTCCGGTTCCGGGTCCCTACTTTCAAAGCTGGGAATGATCTCGAAATCACTTTTCCCAGGGCTGCACGGTGGCGTAAGTCCCCCCTGCTCACGAGCGATCGCCATAAGGACGTCGAGCCCATACGTGCCCTCCTGAACGAGCTGCGGCTCGAGATGGTATGACTTTTATCTTTATGCTTTTTATCATTACTTTCTTATTATTATTATTTTCCTAACCTCCTTTTTGCCTGACAAACTACTCCCCGCGCCTATTTGGGGGAGATTATTCTAGAGTCGGACCTGTTCAACAGGGCCTCGGCACTCTCCGGCTATCGGATGCTCTTGAGGGCCTGTGGGGGTTCTCCTTCTACATGGGAGAACGAGTATCCCTACAATGGTCTGAGACACAACTAATCCCATGCCCTCCTCATGCTAGAGTTCACGAGCCAGCCCTGATGGATAGAGAGAAGATCGAGCATTGGAGGGCGGACGAGCCTGGGATAGGGCTGGTGTTAGTCGATACGGACTACACCACCTTCCTTCATTGGGAGACAGTTTGCGTCCCCCTTACCCTAGAGGGACCTCAGGTAAGATCTTCCCCCTCTTTCATTCTTTCTTCAATTACTTTGTTAGATTGTTAAGCTAATTCTGGTTTTGCTCTTGCTTCTTCTCTTGACAGTTCCTAGACCGTTCTATGGTTTCGGGGGTCTATGGTGGCGGGAGTTCATCCCACGCCTCTCGAGCAGTGGAGTCGGGCGTCGGACCTTCTGGAGAGGTCCCGGCCATGTGGATTGCTGGTCCAGATGATCACATCCCGGGATATCATTCATGGTTTATCCGCCACCACAAGCCCGGGATGGTCGAGGTCATCCTGCCACCTCCTCGTGCCGCGGATGCCGATCTAGGCCTCCCTCTCCCTTATGATGGGGTAAGCATATCTGACTTTTCTAATATTTATTCATTGATTTATTAGCCCTTAACATCTTGAATGAATATTGTGTTTAGGTGGACGCAAGCCGATACGCCGATATGAGGCGTATGATGGCGAGTATGGATGAGGTGATCATCTCTCGCGTGGATGCGACCTACCGACTGGTAATGCTTTCCTTCTTTCCTCATGAAACTTATCTCTCGATGTTTGACTCTTCGTTCCTTTTTTCCAGAGGACCAATCTTGACTATTATCGGAGAGAGAATGAGAGGTTGCGGCTCACGATTGAGAGGCTATAGGGTGATCTGGCCCGAGTCGAGGTTAAGAGGGATGACCTGAGGATGTCTCAGAGCGGGGAGGGGGGAGGCTTGGATGTCGATGATTACTCCCCCGAGTCTTGAACTTTTTTTTTATTCTTTCTTTTTTTTGTTTTGGGAAATATTGTCACAATTATGTACATTTACTCTCTCTTTTTTTTTTTGTTTAGTTTTTGTTGTTTGTATTTGTTTATTCTTTGTACAGATACTACTATGATTTTTATGTACACTTTCTTCTTTTAAACAGTTGTTTACACATTATTGCATGAATTCATTGGATACTTCTTTCTCTGAAATGCACACATGACCCAATCCCTTTCCTTAGAAGCACAAATTCCATTGACCAATGGTTCCATTACATGAGAAGGGATAGAAAACAAACAAAGATAGGAACATTGGATTGATATCACTTATTTACAACATTTTTCCACATTTTTTATAACAGAATCACCACTTCTTGTGTCAACATCTCTGGGGTTCTGAAATTCTTCAACTTGGACTGTTCCTGCCTTGGAGATACTAAGGAAGGGATATAAAAACTGGTGTGAGTCAGACCCGTGAATCTCACATAATTGCACTCGGGTGTTTCTGGTTCTTCTACTTCGGCCTTCATCCAGGGGCAATTCCATTGGATTTCTGGAGCATCTCTTTCCTCTAGATATTTCCTCCAATCTTGGATCTTGTGGAACTCTGGTTTTTCCCTTTTTATTTGGTAATGTAGGGGTCAGAGGTGAGGACACGGGATTGGTGCTATCAACTTCAGTTTTCCCATCAACCACATTTGGAACACTGTCGAAGATCCATGAAAGAAGTCTGTTCCATATTTCTGAGACTGACTCATGGTATCAAACCCTTTGAATGTTTCTGCTAAAACAGTGGGAACAATGTCGCATCCTTCTTCAATTTGCTTAACTACTTCCATAATCATTGGAGACATGCCTTTTCCTAGAGATGCTAACAGGTACTTCCCAATCGTACAGAATAAGTATGCCCGCTTTCTGCATCTGGTTTGACTTTCTTCTACAAGACTGTTGTTGTTGAAGATCTTCACAACTTTCAACGCATCCACCTTGTCATAATTGAGAACTTGCTTCACCTCCTTTCTATTCATGGCTAACAAATCTTCCAGATCTCTGAAAAGTTGTTCTTTCTTCATGGTTGGGAGGAACAATCTTCCTCGAGGGGGTGCCATCAAGCAAGCTCGGAATTCTTCAATGGTTGGAGCCAACCAGATTTTTTCAAAACGGAATGTGTGTAATTGAGAATTCCAACATTTTGACACTTCTCTCAATAAGTCATGATGGAGCTTGAAACAACTAATTCTTCTTCCCAGGACTGTCAGATGGAAATCCTCTAGAAGTATAGGCTCATCTACATTCATCTGGAGGGTCCACTGGTGCAATTGTTCATCCAGCCCTTCTTTCTTTGATCCCCTCATACTACCTGCATCAAGGATCAGTTTAGCATTTGTGATACAGAATGAATAAATCCCTTGTTAATAACCAGCTCCAAATGACTCTATACCTAAGCTAAGTCACGAAAAATGGATTAAAGGCCAAATGGTGGGATTTACCCATATGTGCAAGGGATGCCGGTTGGCAGAATTATGGAAGGAAACCAACACAATGCCCTCTCTCTTTTTTTTTTTTAATTTTTTTTTTAAGATCGTACCCGAATACATCGAGTTGCCTACGTATCCCTTGGGGGGAATCAGGTCGAACGTAGTTCAAGTTACTTCACATATCTCAGACGAAATACTTCTTTAATTGGTCCATGTTGACCAATCCCCAAAGATCTTCTCCGTCAAGATCAGAGAGTTGGACTGCCTGGCTTGGCAATATGCTCTTGACTTTGTAGGGTCCACTTCAATTGGGTCAGAATTTTCCTCTTGGGTCATGAATCGGAGCCCGCTGCTCTCTAAGGACCAAATCTCCTTCTTCAATACTTCGGATGCGGACACCCTTATTGAATGCCCTAGCCATTCTTTGCTGATATTTCTTGAGATTGTCCATGGCCTTCATCCTTTTCTTGTCCAGGAGATTGAGCTCTTAGTATCTAGCCCATACCTATTCTCCTTCTGGAAATTGACTATCGAGTAAGACTCGAAGAGAAGGGACTTGAATTTCTACTAGCAATACAGCTTTCGTCCCATATACCTAGAATACGGGGTAGCTCCAGCAGAGGTTCGGATAGATGTCCGATATGCCCATAAGGCTAGTGGAAGTTTCTCTGCCCAGTCATTGTGGGTATCTGCCATCTTTTGCAATATGACCTTCATATCTTTGTTGGTTGCTTCTACCGCTCCATTAGTCTGTGGACGGTAAGTAGTAGAGTTATGCCTCTTGATGCCAAATCTGTTGCAGAGTTCTTCCACCTTTCCTCAAAAATGCAAGCCTTGATCGAAAATCAATTGCTGAGGGACACCATATCTATCGATGATGTTCTCTTTTATGAATTTTGCCACCTTGGCGGAAGTCAAGATTGCATAAGATTGAGCCTCCACCCATTTTGTGAAGTAGTCGATGGCGACTAATACGAATTGATGGCCATTTGAAGCTTTTGGAGTTATCTTACCAACTACATCAATTCCCCAAGTAGAAAATGGCCAAGGGGCATTTAATGAGTGCAACTATATTGGAGGAATATAAATGATATTGGCAAATATCTAGCATTTATGGCATCGCATTACGAAGGCAGCATACTCAGTTTCCATAGTGGCCCAATAATATCCCATCTTGAGAATTTTCTTAGCCAGCATCCTTGCATTCATGTGTGGTTCACATATTCCTTGATGGGTTTCTTCCATAATGGTTTGAGCCTGATCCTCATCTACACATAATAGTTGGATACCATCATAAGACCTCTTATATAGCAAGTTTCCTTGGAGGATGAATTGAGTAGCATATTTTCGCAAGTGCCTCTTCTCTCTTTCTGAATAATATTCAGGGTACCTCCTTTCTTTAATGTAATCAATCACTGGAGCATACCAAGGCCTTCCATCCTCGGTGAGAGCATTGACTAGCTCTCCATATGCTGGGCTAGTCCTTTTTTCTATCAGAAAAGGTCTGATCCTATTTTGAGTATCACATTCCACCATAGACGCCAAAGTGGCTAAAGCGTCAGCGAACCGATTGCTATCCCTGGGTAGATACTCAAAAGAGACTTCCTTGAAGCATTGAGTCAGTCGCTCCAAATACACCTGGTAAGGCTTTAACTTCTCGTCCTTAGTCTTTCACTTTCCTTATGTTTGACAGATCATAACGGAGGAATCTCCATAAACTTTAATTTTGTCCACCCCTACAGACAAAGCCATTTCTAACCCAATAGCACAAGCTTCATACTCTGCAATGTTATTGGTACAACTGAATTCTAACCGAAAGGCCATCGACAAGTAAAAATCATCTGGGGTTATTAGTAATATGCTAGCACTAAACCCCTTTTGATTGGCGGCTCCATCAAAGTATAATTGCCACCCTTTATTTGGTTCTGCTTCTATGGAGTGTAAATCTTCATCTGGGAAAAGGTCCTCTGTTGCTCGGGAATCAACTTCTGAGGGGAATGCTGCCAGATGGTCAGAGATTGCTCGCCCTTTCACAGATTTTTAATTGACATAAGTTATGTCGAATTCTGATAATAGCAATAACCACCTAGCCATCCTCCCTGTCAATGCTGGTTTCTCGAAGAGGTACTTAATTGGATCCATTCGCGAGATCAACTTGATGGGCTGTGATACCATGTAATGCCTTAGACGCTTAGTTACCCAAACTAGAGACGTGCATGTTTTCTCCACAGGAGTATACCAAGTTTCATACTCCAACAATTTCCTACTCACATAGTAAATTGCGTGCTCTTCTCCATCCGCCTTGCCGACTTGGGCCATCATTGATCCGACCATTGTTTCTCCTACTGACAAATATAGGAGCAAGGGTTCACCGAACACTTGAGGAACCAGTATAGGAGGAGAGAGTAAATACTCTTTTATTTTCATAAAGGCATCTTGGCATTTCTCATTTCATTCTTTCGGCTCTTTCTTCCTTAGGAGTTTGAAGATGGATTCACAAGTGGATGTCAACCGAGATATGAACCTACTGATGTACTGGATGCGGCCAAAAACCCTCGTACCTCTTTTTCTGTTTTGGGGTGGTGGCATTTCTGTGATGGCCTTTATCTTGTCAGGGTCCACTTCTATTCCTCTTTCGCTAACAAGAAACCCCAGCAGTTTTTCTGCTTTGGCCCCAAACACACACTTCTGAGGGTTCAGCCTTCGCTTGTATTCTTTGATTTTTTCAAAAAAAATTTTTGAGGGCTGCAAAATGGCCCTATCGACTAACAGATTTGACTATCATATCATCAACATATACCTCTACCTCTTTGTGTATCATGTCGTGTAGGATAGCCGTGGCCGCTCTTTGATATGTTTCCCCAGCATTTTTCAATCCAAAAGGTATCACTTTGTAACAAAATGTTCCCCGTGGTGTGGTGAAGGCAGTCTTCTCCCTGTCCTTCAGGCACATACTGATTTGGTTATATCCTAAAAAATCATCCATGAAGGATAGCATAGCAGAGCATGGCCTGCAGTATTGTCCACCAAAATGTCAATGGGGGGTGACGAAAAATCATCCTTAGGGCTAACTTTGTTTAGGTCACAAAAATCCACACACATCCTGACCTTCCCATCTTTCTTAGGGACTGGGACAATATTGGATAACCATTGAGGGTATTGGGTTACTTGGAGAAATCATGCATTCCACTACTTGATGATTTCTTCCCTGATCTTCTCACTCCATTCTGGCCACATCCTCCTTAACTTCTGATTGACGGGGCGAGCATCCGGATATGTTGGTAATTCATGTTGCACAATCTTTGGATCGATGTCGCGCATGTCCTTGTAGGACCAGGCAAAGACTTCCTCAAATTCCTTAAGGAGAGAGATCATTTAGGATGTTTCATCATCATTGAGAGAAGAACCAATTTTGATCATTCGAGGGCATTGATCGGTCCCTATATTTATAGGATGGGTGCCCTCTCGGATGGGTTGAGCTCTTCTTTGCTCTAATTGTTCTAACAGATTATGATGTTCTAAGACATTATCATCATCTGAAGAATAGGAAGAAGAAGAAGAAGAAACATACTTGGAATCAGTAATTTCATTCATGATAAGGGGAAGAGTACAGACAGACCCAATAGACTAGACATTTCCACAGGACTCGGATACAGACTCAGGGACAGACTTAGAGAGGACTATGCTAGAGCTGGTTATATCTTTAGACTCATTAATATGGAAATCTTCCATCATTCTTGCCCAATTTGCTACGGATTCTTGGAGAGGTTGTATGAGAAGATGTGGTGCTGGTCCTTCTTCCTCTTCTTCAATGATCACCACCACTTCGAACAGCTTGCCAATCCCTTTATCTCCTGGGACTTCCTTCTTGTTGGCTTGATCCAATTCCATGGCCACCCAGTCTACTTCATTCTCAAAGAATATTTCAAGCCCTGGTAGACGTTCGCCCTGCTCTTGATTGAACCATGGTTCTTGATTTCCACAATAAGGGAAGTCTTCTCCCTCTTTCACGAAGTACCCGTTTAGAGTCTTGAAGTACGGCGTACCATTCGCTGCACTGTTCTTCCGTCCTGTGGCTTTCTTCTTTGGGTCCTTCAGGTTAAACCCTAACCCACAATGATCAGCATTGACCTGTATTTCTGGGAATGCTGGTGACCCCTGTTGGTTCTTTCCTAATCCCAATCCTAGAAAGTATTTCATCTTTTTCATGATCTTTACAGAGGCCTTGCTCCAAATCATTGGGAATTTCCCTAGACTCCAATCTTCTTCACTTGCAGAGGTAGTGTGAATGTGACCGATTTCAAACCCACCCAATTGTACCTCCTGTGAGGGTGAACCACCTACTTCAATGTTAGCCAAAGTGTGCACCATTTCTGGGTCTCCGAAGATGGTAATCACTCTCTGGTCATGTATGAACTTCAACTTCTGATGAAGACTTGATGCTAAGGCTCCTGTTGAATGCAGCCATGGTCTTCTAAGCAACATATTGAAGGATGCTTGAATGTCGATGACTTGGAAATCTATGGTAAAGCAGGCTGGCCCGATCTTGACATTGGTGGTGAGAATTCCGATTACCTCCCTCCTGAAAATGTCGTAGCAACTTGTTGGACTGTGTGAGAATCTTCTGGTATTAATTGGCTAATGGCCTAAAAGGCTTCCAAGGCCGCTTGGTACATCTTTCTTGCTTCCGCCAATGACTTATAGAAGTTGCGATCCTTCCTTTCCCCTTGAGAACCTAAAATTTTGGAACTCTCTTCGGGGCTTGAAATAACTGGGTGGATGTTCCCTGTTGGGTCATTAACTGCTCCTTCCTCATTGACATGACACATATGGAAATCATCATGTGCTCTTGCCCACGCACGGTATTCTTTGTTGCCTCTATTTTGGGACTGAGGAGGAGTCCCACATAGGTTTTGTGCCAAAGCTAAAGTTAGCTTTACAGAGTTCTCCAAGTGATGAATTGCTTGAGGGAGCATCCACTGTTCTTTGACGAGTTCCAGCTGTTGAAGCACTTCTTGGTACTTATCATCCAAGACCACCGTTTTCATAAGCATTTCCTAGATGTTGTCTACATCTTGATGGTTCTTGTTCACCTGGAATGACAAAGCCCATGGTGTGGGTCCGCAGATGTTCTCATACTTTTTCAGATGCGTCCTTGGTTGCCAAGGTTCCTCATCCTCTGTCTCTTCTTCCCCTTCGGACTCTTCATCATCGGATTCTTCTGATGCAGATTCTTGCTCACTTTCATCTTCTTCGGATGATTGTTCTTCTTCTAACTGCTCTTCCCCTTCATCATCGATGTCCATCGGAAAGATACCTCTGGTGGGGTCATTATGAAATTCCCCGAGACTGATGTCATTGATCCATGCGTCCCATGTTTCACTTCTTCGGGGTGGGTCCAGATAAGAGAATGAATCCGAATACAGGGCCAGATCTTCAGGAGAGGTTCCAAACAGGTCTCGAGCCAAATCATTGGCTAACCAAGTCATGTTTTGCAACTCATGGAGGGTCCAAGCAAGTACATCACTCTCATTTGGCATTACCAATCTCTCACAACGTGCTGTAAAATTGCTGCATACTAGGTCTGGGAATAGAGAAGTGGCCTTGTAAAGGATCTCTTAAGTATTGATGGAAACATCCAGTATTTCAGCCACCTGGTAGAATACGCTCATGCTCCAATGCTCAAAATCATCCCTAGACACAGTCCAATCACCTCGCGAGACTTCTGGCGAGGATATCTCCTCATCCCCTCTGCGCTCATTGTCATCTGATGATATGGGTTGAATAAGGCTGGTAGGATCACTATTATCATCGCTCCCAATGTTATTCACCCAATCCATCACAACTACTCCTTCATCATCCATCGTCAGACTCTGCTTGGCATACTCTATCCATTCTTCATGGATTTCTTGGTCGTCCACCTCATCTAAGCTGTCGTCAGTATCTCCCCCTATATGGATAAGAGAGACTTCTTCTGACAGAGCTTGACCAATAGCTAGTGCTAAGACTGCTTTAAGGAGCTGGGGTGTGACTCTAGTGATTTCATTCCCTTCTTCTTCTTCAGGGACCAGGTGACATATTTCAGATGATGAGAAGCCATACTTGCATAATGGTGTCATTGACTCGAGACCTTCTAATCCAAACTCTAAGAAATCCAACTTTCAGAGCCGATTGATGGATGCTATGCCTCTGCCGCGATCACATGGCTGTCCACCTGTTCGGATATTCCTGTCACAGTTAGTTCTGGTGCAATAGATGCAGACCTACATCTTTTTCGCCCGCACTTGCTGTGACTGCTCATCTTTCCCTAAATACCATGGGATGGGCTGGATCAATGTAGTAGGATCTTGGAATGGTGCTTCTTTTTGTAACATATTTACCGACCCTGTAGATGACTCTGGAGAATAAGTCCCCTTCACAAGTGGTTGTGAGACTTTCCATGCAGGCATCGGGTACTCCACCCAGGTGGTACCTTCTAACTTTGGATGATAGAAAGGGGAGTCGGGTCGATCCACTTTTTGAGACATCTCCTGTTGAGTCAGTGGTTCTTTTTCCTCTTTAAGTCTCTTGGTCAACATTGCTATATAGACATGCGCCTTCATTAGCTTCCTCTTCCCTACTGGCTGAATCAAAGCGGTACGATCTATATGCTTAGCATCTTCTTTAAGCATGTTTACTCCATGGTTGGGCAGAGGATTTGTGGTGACATTTGGAGGCTGCTTCTTTTGAAGTTCAATTTTGCCCTCTCCAATCAAATCCTGGATTGCATGCTTAAGGAATATGCATCTATCAGTATGATGACCTTGTTGGTCGTGATAATGACAGTACTGATTGGGCTTATACCAGGCAGGTGGGTTGCTCAAATCCACAAGCCTAGGGGGAACTGAATTGATCATTACCTTCTTCTTGAGCTTAGTGAATAACAATGAGGGTGTCATTCCTTCGAAGTTAAAAGTCCTCCTGGGTGCTTCAGGTTCAGTTTGGATCATAAGAGGGGTGTATCCTGCGGTTACCATCTGGACTTCTGCCGCTTGGTTGCTAGCCCCTGCCGCATTTCCTCCTTTGGCTCTTGGACTCTTCCTTGTCGAATAGCTTCCTGAGGCCTCATGGGTCATACTCTGATTCTGCCTTTCTTTGAAGATCTTACCTTCAATCTTCTTCCCAATCGTCATAAGAGCATCAACTGTCTTGATATCCTGGTAATATATCTTCTCACGGTACTCCCCATACAGGTTTTCTAATAATATCTCAACGTGTTCCTCTTCAGCGGGGTGGTTCCACATCTTCGTAGCCTTCTCTCTGAACCTCATGATGTAGTTTAAAAATTCTTCACTTGGTTCTTTCCTCAAGGTTTCCAACTCTCTTCGAGTAATATCCATCTCGGTATTGTACGAATACTACTTCGTGAATGCTTTAACCACAGAGGCCCATGACTGGGTTTGAGTGTGATCAAGCTGTGTTAACCAACTTAAAGCAGATCCAGCCAAAGAATACAGGAATGCCTGCCCCATTTGGTTCTCAAAGAGTCCCCAAGATCTGGCAATGGTAGTGAAAATCTTGAGATGAGCTCTAGGATCTCCTGACCCATCGAACTTGTCCAACTTCCACTTGAAATCTTCAGGAATTTTTCCTTCAGGAAAGAACACTAGGTCTTCTTCATCTTTCTCCTTAACTTTGCCTTTGACAACCACTTCCAGTTTGGCTACTTTTTCTCTCATCTTCTTCTCCCTTTCAGTTTCAAGAGGGTCCGTAGGGTGACTGTCCTCCCCTTCTTCTACTAGTATGGTGATTGGAGTCTTGGGGGTCACAGAGTTGGTTTTTCGGACTTCCTTCTCTATTGGCCCAGGTATGGATCCGCCCTTAGACACTTCGTTGACTGACAGCACCAGTTATGCCATGAGTTGCCGCATTTCGACCAAGTCTGCTTGCAGCCTATCCACTCAATTTACAATGTGACTTTCAGATAGGTGGTCCTCCGTAGGATCCATGTTACTCACTAGTGATATTTTGGCTAATGAACTAGAGGAATGAGAGGAGGTCGGAGAGCTTGAGAAGAATGGTGGGCTGGCCCGAGTCAGCCTTCCACCGCGTCGGATCCAGATGGGCAAGGACGGAATTATGCTTCTATGAAAAAGAGAAAAAGATCTAGTTCAGGTCCTAAGAAGGAATAAATCTTATTCAGCAAATTTTTTTTTTTATTTCCTTTTTTTTATTATTATTATTTTTTGTATTTCTTTTTTTTTATTATTTATTATTTTTATGACTTTTTTTTTATTTTGTTTGGCTCAAGTAATCGAAGCCGTCATCAGAGTTCTAGTTAGGCCTCTCTGAACACGGGCTTCGAATGCTGTCATTGCCCAAGCATTTTTGGATACAACATAAAAAAAAATAAACAAAAGAAAGATCCTAGTTATCGGGTTACTGACGATTGTGTCTGGGGTCAACATGAGATGCCCTTATTTCGAGGGACATGTAAGGTTCCATTATATGGAAGTGAGCTTCCATTTTTCTTCGAGGGACCATCGCGGGGCTATGGAATTCCTTACCTTCGGTGGCATCTCGTATCAAAGCCAGGTTAATCGTCAAGTGACCCTAAACTCGGTCTTTCTTACAGCTAACAAAGGTTAGTTTGTGTCGTACCCTAATCATATATGGTCTATTTTTCTACATGATGCATGTAATGGGTAGGCTTCCATAGGACAGAACAAGGTCACCCTTGACAGAACCGATATACCTATCGCTCGTGGTCACGAATCGTAGGCACGTGGTTCTTTTGATATACCTGGAGAATAGGGCACACAAACTCAAAGTAATCGAGCTAGTGCCTTTTTTGAGTGGCGAAAAGCACTCCAAAGCACACTAGTGAATAACCTCGCTGGTGATTCTAAACTCGTACAGTAAATATCAAGGGTTGTAGCTTTGCCGCGAATTACCCATGACTACTCATGGGGGTCCAATGACTAACTACGGGGGTAAGAGGGGTTCCCATGCAGTGTGTGTGTGCAAGAAAGTGGTACAGGAAGCGGCTATCATCCGATCTCAGAGTACTTAGTATGATATGCCTCACCTCCCCGGGGGTAAAGGCACGACAGTGAATACCCTCACCATTTGATTTCACTTCGAACACTATGCATGATGCGGCTAGTACACACAGGGGTTAGCCAAACAAACATATTAAGGTATTTACTATTATTTTTTTTTATTTTTACACAAGAATTTGGAGAGAACATTCTGTCATTTATTGGTAGCATCTATTTAGAAAGGTTGACCTCCAGTGGACATTTGTCAACTTTGTCCCCAGTGAAGTCGCCACTGTAAGTACCGTGGTCCTTGGGCTCCGACGAGGTTTTCGCAGCCTTCTTGGCGACCGTATTGTATTGGTATGGATAATATTGTCAATGTATAATATTGATAAATGGGGATTGGGATCATGCATTAAAATATGCTACCATAATCTAAAGTCGCCACCTAGGGTTAGGGCCTAGGACCCATTAAATATAACCCTATCCGTTGTGAATGGAATTGGGCTACGTGACTCCATATGGTTTGATCAGAGATTCGGGTAAGGGGTCAGGTTACAAGTGTGGGAATGTGTTAGGCACCCACCTCGCCTGGCTGAAGTCGGTCTCTCTGTATTAGATGCTACATAAGGACGAATGTTCTCTCTCTTTTATTACGGGGATGGGGGATATTATGAACTATATTCAGACGTTGTAAATTAAATTAGAACATAATAAACTACATTACATATATGAAAAACATATACTAAAATGATGAAATACGAAAAGACTATATTGAAACAATGAGAATGCAGTAATTATACCTGTACGATTATATTCCCTTGGCTCAGGGGAGATGGACGAATGGGTTGACACCGATTCCTTCTGGGCAGAGCAACAGCTTTTTCAAGTGATTTGGTGGGGAGCAAATAGACAGAATTACGTCTGTAATAAAGGGGTTTTGACTGTTAGCCGTACACTGACGGGATAACAAAGCCTAGGAGCGGAAATGCTCTATGCTTGGAGGAATAATCAAAGGATCTATCCGCACCAAAGAGGGCTTCACTCACTCATACTCTCATAAGAGAAAGGGGAGTGTTTGAGTTAAAATAAAACCGCAAGCATATGGGTCAATCGTAGCTACGGGTCGAACACGAGGAGATATTTGCCACTCTATTTAACTAACTTAAAAGTAATGCAAAGTGAACCAAATTAAAGTGTTAAATTAAACTAATTAAACTAACGAAAATCAATGCATCCTAACTCATAAGCATCTAACAATATTAAGGGATTAAATCGGCATCCTAACACATGAGCATCTAATCTATCAAACTAAAGCAAATTGAAAGGAATAAAAATGCAGCCACACATACTAACCACATAAAAATAAATAAGGGAATAAAAATGCATCCACAAACCACAACCATATAAAATTAAAATAAAAGAAATAGAGGCAGAAGAAGAAGAAGAAGAAGATTGAGAGAGATAGAGGAGATGAAGAATGAGATTGAGAGTTTAGATAATAAAACCTGGATGTGCTTGCATGAATGTAGTTGAAAAGCTTGAATACTTGCACAAACTTACCATGGCCTCCTCTTCTTAATCTTCAAGTCTTGTCATCAACTTAAGAACTTAGACTAGAAGGCTTAAAACCTAAACTAGAATTAAGAAATTACGACCCAATTGAAGACTTAAATTGAAATTAAAGAATAAACTAAATCTATTATAACCATTAAATGAAAATAAAAAAACAAACTAGAACTTAGAAAAGCCAAAAATCAAAAATTAGAAGGAGAAAAAGAGAAGAGATTTCACTAAGTGAATGAGCTAAAAACTACACTAAAAACTGAATTAAAATTGAATTAGAAACTGACTAAAAACTGAACTAAAAACTAACTTCTTACAATCCAAAGGGCAAGGGGTATTTATAAGGGGAAGAGAGAAGAAGAGAGAAGAGGGAAGTGTAGGAGAAATATTCCCTAAGAAAAGAGAATATTCTCTTCTCCTTCCTCCTTTACATTGCCTTGAATCCCAAGAAAAAAGAAAAAAAATAGAAAGAGGGAGAGAAAAGAATCCTAGATACATAAACCTTCTATTTACTAAAAAGTAACTTTCTAATTCTAACTTGTGTTTCCTTTTCTTTGTAGGTGTCTTCTCTAAGCAATGAGATCAAGACATTTTTGACCTTTCAATCTTTCATAGATGAGAGAATATTTTTTAAAAGAAATCTATCCCAAGTAGAATTCTAAAAAATGCCCTTGAAAAGTTGGAGGAGAGAGAGAGCAAGGGTGATGACTAGGATTCCACTCACAATTAATGAAATGTCAAATCTGTCCTTCAAAAAACGTGGAGTATGGGATACTTATATGGGCCTCACTGTTGTATTCCTTACGAAAAATCACCCAAAATAGACCTAAATTTCGTCCAATTTGGAGTTCAAGAGCCTAAGATATCTCAAGTTGAAATTGCACTGCTCCAGAGCCTTCCAAATGGAATTTTTCGGCTGACAGAAAGATAACTTCTAATAATTGCGCTAAGGCCCCTAGAATCTGAACTTCCGTTTTACTTTATCCCCAACCAACTATTAATAATTATAAATAAACCTTTGTCCACAGAAACGACCGTAACTTCTTCGTTTCAACTCGGAATCAAATGCCGTTTGAACCGTTGCAAAGCTGACTCGACGGGCTACGCATCTATACTATTAACACCACAAAATTATGCTAAGGGCCCACTGTAATCACATTCAAATTTGATTGATTGGCGTGATTCTTTTGGTGCTCAATCCAAACTTGATATTCTCGACTCTTGGGTGCTTCCGGCTATTCTTAGCATCTTTTGCTCAATTTTCACAAGAATTCACCTAAAACCTAAAAAGCACAAGAAATCACCAAAGTAACTCTGTCCAATGTGGTAAAATGTATGCTTTATACCCTAAGATTTCATACATAAATGTGCTCATCAGATTCCCCCACACTTGAACGTT